>NC_143400.1:58887427-59198177 GCF_052110815.1 Crocodylus siamensis | reverse complement strand
TCTGCTAACTGTTCCTGTGCTGACTGAGGAAATGTTGTGGCTTATTGCTATAAATCAGTATATGCTATTAAATAAAATGTAATAAATAATTACAATAACAGCCCACTGGTTTATTTTAGAGTGTAAATTCATTTGAAGTTCTCTTGAGGTAGGTACAGACTTTCAAAAAATCCTAGGCAGAATCAATCTAAGTTACGTGGTTTTCTTTAAGTAGCGTAGGTTAGATGGGTAGCAAACAGTATACACATTCACCCTTTGGCAGAAGGCTAGAAGTGGGGGGTCAAGTATAAAGGGTTCTGCCATTTCTAAACTGGTCTATGTGTGCTGAACTTCTGTTCTCTTATGGGTATAGACTGGTTTCCAGTCACTTATACTGGTAACAATGTATGTGGCCCAGGTTACTGTGCTCTGTATGTAGTACAAAGGAGGATGTAGGAGTTCCTCACAGCAGCTATGAGTCTAACCAACATCTCTTAATTGTTATTTCAGTGGTATAAAAATAGTATTAATTGTAAAATGGGCTCATTTACTAGGCATAGTTCACTAATACTTGAATTAAAAACTAAGTACTTGATTACGAAAGTGTTCACCTCTGTACTTAACTTTACTACTGAATGTACTTCCTGGGTTGCCTCATTAATTTCAACCATCATAGCAGAGATAAGCACATGTGTAGCTTTTGCACAATTGGGGCTCTACACTTGGCTACAGATGCCTGATCCTGAAGGCTTTGAATTTGTAAAAAATATTATTAAAGTGCCCATAGGAGCTTTGTATGTTAGTAAAATGGATATGGTTGTGCTAATGTCAAGCTACTAGCCATTTGCCTATGACAGAGTAGTGAGGTGCAATGGGTTGGGAATAACTTTCATTTGTTGAACTTTGTGTTATGGTCAGATGTTGCACACAGTTCTGTACTTGTATGCAAGTCTTCTCATTGAATAAGTACAAGTCACATAAGAAATGGCTTACAGAGACTCCTGTAGTATAAAGGGTTTTAATCTTTCACTTTAATCAGCATTCTAGTGTGTATATGTGTGCATATGCATAGGATACAGAAAAATATAGGTCTTACCATTTTGATTGTATCAGTGGAGATAGAGCATAGCAATTATATTTAAATGTAGAGTTCTCATTTTACAGGCAATACAGTTTCATTTCTGATATTCTATCCAAGCTGGGGTCATGGTCCCAAAAGTTAATAACAAGCCTGGCATAGAGGTGCCAGCTGCTATGTGGTTGCTAGAAGAATTTGAATAAGAAGGTATATGTTTCATGAGCTATTATTAACTCAGTTCTGAGTGATTCTGTTTGAATTCCTAGGATGTTTACCAATATTCTTACAAATTAATCTGAAATAAAGGATATATAATGTAATTGTATGAATTGGGTATCTTTTATGTAAAAAAGTACCATACTAATAAGAATGCAAGTAAATCTAACCTAAAAACCGATCATTTTCTATTTATTTTAGTGCAAGTATGTAATTCATATGGATGTGTTTTGAATGAACATGGATTATTTTTTGGTAGATTATAGAGTAGCTCATGTGACTTAAAATTAAAGCTCTGAAGAAAATGAAAAAATAAGATTTAAAAGGGATCAGGAGAAGTCAGAAAATGAAGTTAAGGCCCAGTACTAACAAGTAATTCACTAACATCACATATGCAATTCTTGTTACAGCTCCTAAAAGCATTACCCTACTATTATATGAAAAACACATAACATTCTAAATAGAATTTTAATTTTTGAATTTTCTGGAATTCTTGTAATCATTGTGCAATTATTGTATACCCTACAATCATTGTATACCCTTCTAGCCTCCTATCAATTATCCTCCACTAACTTCCATGTTAGTTTTTCTCTGTTAATAAATAAAAAGAAGCTTTTCTATCGATTTTGCAATTCCAACTTGGCTTTCCAAAGTCAGGCTGTCTTTCTGCTGTGCCCATTCTGACCAGCAGTAAAGATTTTGTAATTAGAATTTGGTGGATGATATTGCTGATGAACAAGGCAGCATATAATAATCTACCCTGTTCTCCGTATGTGTTTTGATGTTAAGGTGCTCTTGTGGGGACAAATTATTAGATCTCATTCTGGAGACCAGTGGCTTCAAGTGCCTAATACATGAAATGAGGGAAATCCTGTTTTAAATGTCAAGGCCTAAGGCCGGGTCAACACACAACATTTGAAGTGCCATAACTATTTTGGAGAGGGATTTTACTCACCCAATCCTCAGTTACATAATAGATTGTATATGTACCTGATGCTAATAGAGTTTGTTCCTCTTCCTATCCCTGGATATATATGCTGAAATTAAGCACCTACTAGCATTCAAATTATATGTGTACAGTGACCATGCACATAGGCCGGTCTTTAATTTGCACTATAAAACAATATAATCCTGAATATACACAGGAACAGAACTGTTAAATGCCATTTTTTTACACATTTACATTTCTGACCCAAACTGCACTGCAGTATATGTTCAAATTTGCCTTTTTTCATTTAATTTTTTGGTTACTTAAAAGAAGAATGAAAAAAAAATGCAGATATTGTACTATGGGATTGTATAATTTTACTCTGTGCAACTCCATAACTTTCAAACAACACAAGTCTCCAAATGAGCAAAATTCAACCAAAGATATCTCTGCATATCAAACATTTTTTAAACATTGTGGTATTATAGGATATTAATGCATCAAAGCATATATGTATTTTATAGACTCCTAAACACATTTTTAATAACTTAATGTCTATATTTCATTATTATTAAAAATATATCCAGATGATGACTTTAAATTTTCTTTTAATTTTTTTTAAAGGACATGTATTGTTCCATTTTTTCTTACTTCAGAGCCTGATGAACAGAATTGCAGTGCTCTCACTTCACAACAAAGTTCACATGCAGGCTGAGACGAAGCACAGAAAGTTTTAGGCAGAAAAAGAGACATTTTGAGAAAGCTAAGAGGAAATGGAAATAAGGGGGCTAGAATGACAGTTGTGCTGTAGCCTTGTGAAGTTGTGTTGTAACATTTTGCAAAATGTTAACAGATTTACTAACTCAGTACAATACTGTGTGTTAACACATTTGGCCATATTAACGTATTTTGCTGTTGTCAGGATGTTTGTGTTGTTTTTATTTGTTTACTCTTGTTTGTTTGAACTAATCACCACTTAAGTAAAAGTCTCTTTGCCTTGCCCTGCCTCCTCTTCATGAAGCATTTAGCCATGGTGACCATTCAGGCATAAAAACGTGCTTATCTGCAAATGAATGGCAGCTCTTTGCTTCATTAAAGCCTCTTTCTCTGTTGGCACTCGCATTGTGACCCTTTGATATTAATTCAAAGGGCAATTAAAGAATGCGGCCCATCTTTGAAGTAAAGCATTCAGGGCAAGGAATGGGATGAACCTGGGACTCTGATGGACTGTGTGTATTCAACAGGCCTTTTCAAGGCAGTTTGAAGTGACTCAAAGAAAATGGGCAGGAGAAGGTCAAAGAGAAAAAAGGGGCTAAAGAAACAGTCTGTATTTGTTCGAAGTATTAGCCAAGCAAACTGCAAATAGCAACAAAATGAAACAGTTAATAGAGCAGCCAGACAGAGGCATGTCAATCACTTAACTTGAACAGCATTGGACTAACCAAGGCTTCAGTCCACTGTGTTATCTAATTATCTTGGGAAAGCCAGTAGCTGGAAGTAATAGTATTGTATTTCTTTCTGCTTACTGCTCAGAAAAGGTGATAAATACTCACAGCTTCATAATTATTCAATGTATGTACATAGACAGTATTGCTGGATTGTGGACAAGCTGCTAGTAAAAACCAACAACAACAAAAACACCACCCCTATAACCTGAGATTCCAAATATGAATTCTAGCCGGTTTAAAAACCTTGTAACTATTTTCATGTGTAGCATGCTAAAGCATGCACGGTTGCCACTGGAACAAACCTTAAAGACAAATACATTTACAAACCTAGGAATGTATTTTTTCCCTCCAAAATACAGTTTTCAACCACCCGAAATGTTAAGGGTCAGACTTTAACCCATAATAAATACATTTAGTGAGAACTGTGGCTGGAACTTCTGTCCTCACTTAACATACTCAAGTTCCTATACTAGCATATATGATATGAGACTCCTGCACTGTTTTGCCCTAATAGAGCATGTTAAGCATGAAGACACAATTCTCCTTGGCATTGTACAGTAAATTAGGCCCATGAGCCAAATTTTCCACAGGCGTGCGTTTGCGCATGCAAAACAAATACAGATTTTATTCAGACACACTGAATGGGTCTGTAAATGGACATGTTTTAAGATGCTGACTTAAAAAAAGAGCTTGTTTGAATAGAAACATTACGCTGTCATTACTATTAAAATGCAAGAAGAATAATTTACATGCAATGTGTAAAAAAAAAAAATGTTGCTTATACAGAGTATTGCATAATATGCAAACAAATATGCTTGCAAGCAAAAGGGGTTTAAAGCCCATCGGCTTTTTAAAGATTACATAGACTATTGTATAATTTCATTTTTATGCCCAATGGATTTTAGTTTGGAAAGACAGGCAGTTGCATTTGTATGGGTGAAATCCAAAAAGAGAAACTGAATTAAAGTTTATGGGCCTGAACTTGCAATTGCTATGTTATGTCCCAAGGACAACAGTGTAAACAGTTCTACTGTGAGTAGTAATAAACCCTATGCCCAGTTGTGATCATTGTAAGATTGGGCCCTCAGTTAGTGGGGTGGTTGGTGTCAGTGATAAAACTTAGAGGATGACCTTTATTAATAAAAGTTTATTCCACATGTGAGAGAGATGGTACACAACAATTGCTTATTTCTCAGTGAAAATAACATACTTGGAAAAGGTCATTTTTTTGGAGACTGATAGGAGTCCAAAAGCATCCAAAATTATTTCAAAGAGAGCCAATTAAAAAAAAATCATGCAAGCTGAGACTTGGCATGATAAGTTTTAGAAGAAGCAGTTTTTCTTCTGATTGAGCTGAACCCTCCCTTTAAACTAGGGATTTGTAACAAACACTCTAACAGTGTCTTAGCTATGGTGTTAGCAGTCTGCCTAGTACAGAAAGGCTAAAGAAATGTCAACTTCTCTTTTATAATAGCCATTGGAATTAAAAAAAAATAGGGAATTCCTATGTTCATTGGACATAACACAGTTTCAAAGCTCAATACATATTAATTGAAAAATGGCAGTATCTGAACACTTCACTGTCTAGGAATTCCAGCTGGAATAACTGTACAGAACCAATGACCTCTCTTCTTATTTTGTATGTCTCCCTCCTGGTCTCTATAAGGGCTTTATCTATTAGGGTTTCTTGAAAGTAAAGTCCAATGGCTTCAATAGGGTTTGGATCAGGCTAGGCTCTGAGAGCCAAACTTTTGTATTTCTGTAATGTTCTGATAAAGACTAGCACAAGGATATTTGGGGGGAAAAACTGAAGTTTTAAGTGTTCCAGTTGAAAATACAGAGCAAAAGGAAGACATTGAAAGTACCATGCAGCTGGTCATTTTCCACGCAGCATTATATTAAAACATCAAATAACTTAGGAACAATAGAAAAATGTACTCAGTGAATAATTTTAGCATTTTACTGGCATAGGACTGCATAGGGAATCTTTCTACTTGCAGCGCTGGTCTTTTCTCTGTCTTTCTTTGCTTATTTGATATCTGTTTTCAAATGTCACCTGAAAGCCCATTTCTTCCCTCTGCCCTGTCTTCCAATTTTGTAGCAGTGTCTATTTTTCCCCACACAGTGGGAAGGCAAGCACATATGCCTAAGGGTGTATTAATTACATTAATTGCTGGTGTATCAGTTTAATGAGATGTACTCATCCCATGCTCTGAGTGCATGTATGATCTTGATTAAGCCCCAATAGGATAGTGCTTTTCTCATAGAATATCTAATCCTGGGCAAAGGGCCAGAGAAGAGAAATTAGGCCTTGATAGACCCATACAATCTAGGGGAACACCAGCTCCTAGTCTTAAGGATTCTTGGTTAGTAACATGAAGTGACTCCCTTTAGGCATGTCTACAGTCCTTCAGCCCCCCACCCCTGTTACCCCTGAGCTGAGCTGGCTAAATGTAGCTCCTATTGTAGACATAATTCATTGGTGTAAAATGTGAAAGGAACCGTGGTAACTTGTCCCAGTGACATGTACATCAAATGCAAGTTGCATTTCCTGCCAGGCTAGCACATCTTCCTGAGAGAAGTTTAGTGTTGCAGTTTTAATGGGGCTGAAGGACCAAAGAGAAACAAAGCTTTATGATCATTTAAATAACTGACCTTTCAAGTAATAGCAGCACAAATTGCTTATATTGACTGTCCTGCCATTGGCTCCTCTTCTTGCCCCTGTGCTCTGAGACTCCACTGCATGCCACGAAGGCTAAGTACAGACAGTCAAAAATCCTGAGGTTGAATTGATTCAATCTTCACAGGTTAGTCTAAGCTGCATAGATTGAACTGATACAGAAGTGAACCAACGTATTTTTTTATTCCAGAAATGCAGCCAGCCATATGCTGGCAGTGGCTGAGGCCAGAAGCCAGGGGGCACTAGAGCACACCTCTCTGCTCCAGTGGAGCAGACAGCTTGGGCACCTACCCTGCGAGGGGGGAATTATGGGGTAGGTGCAAAGTATCCTGGGATGCTGGGGGACTGTGAGTTAACTTGAATTTGTAGGGGATCAGGGGCAGAAGTTTAATAACTGCTTTAGGTGAAATCAGTTCAAGTGTCATACTACATCCATCCAGGTCTATCTTAAACCAGTTTGGCCAGTTTGAAAGCAGTTTATGTGCACTGAACTTCTGTTGTGTTACAGATTTGAACTGGTTTCTGATCACTTATACCAGTTTATGTGTAATTTCTGTCCTTTGCATTGGGCGCTCAGGCTAAGTCCATTGAAGCCATAGAAAGACTTCTCATTGGTTTTGAATAGTCTTTGGATCAGGCCTAACATGCACAGATAGTTCTGCCTGGGCAATATTAAGGACGTGATTCAAAGTTAGTGGAAAGCTCCTATTTTTTTTTCTATGGACTATGGATTAGACTTCAAAGATCCTAAAATTCTTGCATGGAGTTTTGTGGAATGGGCTGGCTGTATGCAGAAGTTCTTCTTTGGCTCTTCCCTGACTATTCTGGCCCAGGTGACTGAGTGAAGCTAAAATTTTACAGAGTGGAGGGCAGGGGAAAGATATCTTACATCTGCTCACCTCTCTGTGCTCCACTGAGGCTATTTCTGCTTTTTACTCTCTTTGGACCTGTTCAATGGCAGAAACATAAGGAACTTATATTACTTCATTTTAAAAAATGGCTGGGAAAACAGCTTGTATGAAAGACATTATAGAAAATAAAGGTGTATTGTAAAATAGTGGCATGCATTATTCATTATTCAAACTCATGCAAAGCAATGCAATTTTTAAAATGTGTCCTATGTAGCCAACTAACAAAGTTAGGGTACCTGAACTAAAGGTCTTTATTCTAGCCTTATTCAATCCTATTCCCATTCATTTCAATGGGCATTTTACTTTAAGTGAGTTTCTCAGGACTTGATTTGAAATAAAATGTGAAAAAAAAAAGTATGCTTTGACTATAAATCTTGATATATCATCTAAGCACTGGGACTGCCAGCCAACAGCAAGTTGTACATAACAACCTGATTGTCAGCTGGGTCTTCAGTGTACCTTACTTTGCATCCAGGGTTATTTGTAACCTCACTTCAGGCCACTTAGAAATCCAAATACTTGAGCTGTGGTAGTCATCATCAGAAGCTTAGCTATCTGAAATGGCTAACTATAAACTGTTGATTTCTGCCAACAAAACTGCAGTTTCCAGAGCTTGAAACAGGTGAAGAGTGTGGTCTGTAAAACTTGTATTTTTATCATTGCTGCTCTTTGATTACAGTCGTTTTCCAGATACCAGGACTGATATCATGTTTTGCTAACTGGTTTGCACACTCCTTATAAGGTGGACAATCCCTGCCACTAAGACCTTGCAGTCTGGGTAGTCAAGACAGAGAGGGAAAAGGAATTGCTGTCATTTCTGTTTTCAAGGTGAGAAATGGAGAGACAGAGATTTCAATAATTTGCCCCAAATCCCAGAAGAATCTGGAACAGAACTGGGTACTGACATCAGGGCTCCTCAGTTCCAGTGTGGCACTTTACCCAGTATACTTTCTCTGTGAGTGATTTACTTTTTAAAAAATTAAAACAATAGCTTTAATATTTGTGGAGAAGTTTTCCTTCAGAGCTAAGTCAGGATTGTTTGTAACAGGGCTGTGCAAATCACATCATCTCTTTTGGGATCAAAATGGGTTTTACCAAAAAAAAAAAAAAAAAAAAAAAAAAAAAAAAAAAAAAAAAAAATTACTAGCAGCTCAATTACTCCAAACCCCCTCATTTGCCATATCCCAATGCTCCTTTCTGGGACTGGAACCCTTTCATTTGATGGTGCTCCTTACCAGCCACTGATTGCTGTAATGCTCTGTGTACTATGTATATTTGATATATCATCTAAGCACTGGAAAGCATTAATTCTTTTTGTATAGCTTTTCAGCCCTGATGTAAAACAGGCAGAAGCACAGCAATTCCTGCCATAATGTAATATGACTCCAGGAATAAGAAATTTCCATCTCAGAATGTACCAGGAAGTGGGAAACATGCCTAGTCAAACAATAATGTTCTTTTGGGCATACTGTATAACCTGTCTCCTAATATATATGCGTGCATGCGTGCGTGTGTGTGTGTGTATTCACTTTAAAAGCAGAAGGAAGTTTCCTTTTACAATGAGTCAGACTAGGAATGTTAAGTTTCAACTGAAAATTGGCACTGAATGTTGGACCTCCAGGGCCAGAACCTGCTGACATTGAAGTTTGTGGGAGTTATGTCATGGAGTTTTCTGGTAGCATCAAAACTCCTGAATTATAACTTCCAGGAATGTTTCATAGCATGTCTCACCTATTGTCTCCCATGGCCTCCGATCCCCACTGCCAGGCATTTGCATTTTCACAGACCAGTATTTTGCATATTGGTTTCTATTCTCTCCAGGAGAACATAAAATAACAGCAGACTCTCCCTATGCCTGAAGAAGGGTGTTTGTACCGGAACACTTGCAGAGAACAATTTTCTAATTCTTTAGTTGGTCTAATAAAATATATCACATATACCCAAAGAACCTTGTCTGCTAGGAATGTTACACAGCATATTAAATCCAACGTAGGAACAAGCCCTAGATATGTTTCTTTAGACTAACCTTGTAACTAGGAAAACAGAGAAGTGAAACAGAAATCTGTTATAATAAAAATTCAGGTCCTACCAAGTGAAAGATACAGGATAAATGCTAAATAAAATCATGGTCAAAATCAATTACTACTAGAAAGTAAGTATTTTTCCACTTGCACACAATGGACAAAGCTTAGGGATCAAGTCTGGAGTCAAAGGTTCTTGATGGTCAAGTCAAAGGGCACTCAGAGATGTATATTAATGCATGTCAGCTTCTAGATTCTAGGGTCAAGCAGTAGTTCATAAAAGAAACAAGGCATCTTAAGAAGAAGTGTTATTAGCAAACATCAGGTCAAAGTTTATCTTTGGGTCAGTGTGTATGGGAGGGTCACTCATTCATTGCCTGACCACAAGCTTTTTCCTCCTGAACACTGCCTCACTGCAAGGTGTTCAGGGGAAAATATGTGTATGTGTATATGCTCTGGAGAAAGGTGGTAAGATTACAGAGTACTTCAGCACATAGTGTGTCAGAGAATGGTACTCTTAATACTTAAATGGGAGACCTGAGGGCTGGCTAATATTTTCAATTTTAACTTGATTTTAAAAAGGCATGATTTTGTTCAATAATGCAAAGATTCCTACAGTACGTTTGCATAGCTCCCTGAGCCAGTAGAGGACTATTACAGGAAATAAAGGTTTGTTTCCTCTTAATAGAACCGCTATTGCAAATCTCAGGCCTTTGATGTATTGATATGGCAAATTCTTTTGCATGATTCTTACTAGAAGCAATGCACTTCCTGAGAAGTGAGTTTGCCAGTTCATCCCATTCAAGGCACCCCTGCAATTTTGCACTCTCCTCTTCCCACAGCCCTGGGTGTGGAACCCGCAGAATCCAGGGTGACCACAATCAGTGGTGCTCTGTGAATCAAATGTGGAGGAATGCTCCTCCCTACATGAGTGTGCAAAGGCTGCCTATTTGCTTTGACAATCCTATGCTGCAGAAAATCCTTGCAATCTTTTGTGCTTGATGGTATTGACTCATTTCAGTTCCATGCTAAGATACTTCCTATTGAAACCAAAAATGCAGAATATGGTTCTTTCAAATAATTTTATTCTGATGATTTTAAGAGACCTGTTCTTGACTTTCTAAAGAGGTCAGTTTAAATGATTTTGCTTATGTTCTTGAATATATTCTTTTTAAGTAGGAATAATATGTGATAGTTTATTAAGCTGCTAATGTTTGTCAAATGCTGATTAAAATATAATTTGCAATGGTAAATGGCTCTTAGAAATATCCAATTTGACTAGAAATGGCAGAAAATGACTATCCATTATATTTTACATTAATATTGTGAAAATTATAGTCTTATATTGTTGTGCTTGGTATTTAAAATTGTGGCTCCAGAGACCAAAATTAGCATCATGAAAACCTCTTGGTGCTTTTTTTTTTTTTTTTTTACTTTTTGCCTTTCACTGTACTGACATAAAATAGTTCTGACCTCTCTAGTAAAGGTCCTACTGTTTTTTAAAGCATTTCCACATTAAGCAGGCTTTATACCAAATTGTGAGGAGAAATATAACAGTAAAGCTGAATCTTCATTGCAACTTTTTTTTTATTGTGCTATGCCAGTTTGTCAAAACTCAAACTTTTTGTGGGAATATATCAGCTTTGATTAAACTTATGTTGAGAGAGGTTTCTTAGAGTGTTAGGGCACCTGTTTGATTCAGGCCCAGGAACTTGTTTCTGGGCCTCCCACATTCAGGAAAGTGTCTGAAAGTCACTGCTTGGGTATATCTATGCTTGGTCTGTGTTGCTTCCCAGACTGCTGCCAAAATGAAGCCCCACCCATGCATTCTGCACACTCCAAATTGGGGGCTATAGCAGTATGGATGTTTTGGGGGCAGTCTCTCCTGCTGCTTTTTAGATAACAAAATTCTGAGCGTGGTGGTGGCTGGTGACTCCAAACCATCCCCACAACTTCAGTTATAGTTTGGAGCATACAGAGCCAGAGCAAATGGGAGACATTGTTTTTCATCAGCCTTGAAAACAGTGTCAAGCCAGTGTAGACGGACTCTTTATGTTTTCTGTTGAACTGTTTCATTTTACATAAATAATTAAATATTCATTATCCCAGTGAGAGAAAATATAGCTTGGTGATCTAGGTTCTCACATGGAGTACAGGTGAGTCAGAATAAAATCCCTATGTACACATGTTTAATTATAGAGAAGCATACTCTAAAAGGGCTAACCAGCTGCAGGTGGTCACCACGCTCACCTGGGATGTAAGAGGCCCAGCTTCAAGCCTGTGACCTGCTTCAGACTCAATAATAGGGAAGTGGTGCTTGCTCCAACCCCCGGGGTCTTCAAAAGGAGGCTAGATAATCACCTAGCTGGGGTCATTTGACCCCAGGCATCCTTTTCTGCTCATGGCAGGGGGTTGGACTTGATGATCTTCTCAGGTCCCTTCTGACCCGACCAAGTATGAAACTATGAATAGGAAATTGATTCTGTGTCTTCCACATCCCAGCTGAATCTTCTAATTGCTCAACTACTCCAGTTGTTGGGTTTGCTTTATTTTATTTTATTGTTTCTGAAAAGCTTCAGAATGACCCAGGACCCACAGCTTGTTTCCAGTGAAGTCTATGACAATGCTTAGTGATTATGATGAGAGCAAAACAAAAAAAAATTTAGTTTTGTTTTGATGCAGAACATAAGAAAAAATTAAGTCTAAAACCCTTTTATAGGATAGCAGAAGAAAATGTCTCCTGACTACCTCTAATTGTGAAGACAGCCTGAAAGCAAAGATTAAATGAACTGTAAAAGTGCTTAAAAAGTGAGGGGCAGAGTCTCAGCTGGGGCAGACTATTTGGCTTTATTGAAGCTAATTCATACCAGTTGAAGATCTGTTTGCATAGTACCAGTATTACTTGTTTTTGTTCGTGTGTGAAGGCTCCTCCAGTAAAATACGTTTTATAATAGAAAGTTGTATTAAAGATTGAGATGAATCAGCAAGTCCTTACCTTCTGTAGTTACTTACCTTGGGTCTAATATATATGCTCAAGAGAGAGAGGATTTGTGTGACTGGCTTTTGGTTGTGAGACCACTATGCTGTTGAAAGAGTGATTTTAACTGATTGTTCTACTTTTACAAAACATTTTGAGCCAGGTCCTTTTTCCAAATACAAGTAAAATGGTTTATATCACCTGAGGATCTGCCAGTGATTTTTTACATAGATAGGCATCAGAAATTATGTTGTATACAGGGAGCTAAATTCTTTGCTGATCTGCAGGTATAACAGTCTCAAAGACTGTTATAAGATAATGCAAAATTGGTCTTATAGGTTGGTAGTTTATAAAAAGATGAGAGGGGAGGAGGAGAAGAGAAAACCTTGCTTGTTTCATACAGTGAGTTCAGCAGGATCAAATTTATTCTTGGCTTTATTCCATTGAAATCAATGGAGTGATGAGAGAGGAATTTTGCCCCCTGAGTTCAGTGTGATGAAGAACAAGATAGGGCTTTGGATCTATACTAAGAGAATTAAGTTGCTGATCTATATTTTGCTTCCACTTAAGTAAATGTCCAAACGTTCACTGATTATGATGAGAGCAAGATGATGTTCAGTGTTTACCTATCAACATAAGAAACAAGATGTGAAAAGGAGAAAACAACTGGACACAAATTAAGACAAGTGCCCTAGTGACAATTTTTTGTTTGTTCATAGTACAGAGAGATTTGTGGTCAAAGAATTCATTTTAAAGTTGCTTTAAAATTCTCCCCTTTAATTGATTTAATGCCTCCTTCTTAGTAACTTAATCACTCTAACTGCTATTTGAAGAAATAGGAATGTGTTGTTTGGACACTACCTTTAAGGACCAGAAACCTGTCAGTATAGCTCTTAGCTGGGCCAACAGGATTTTGGGGGGTTAATTTTTTGAACTTCCCTCAGCCCTTATTGTTTGGATTTGGTTTGCAGTGGCTCATGCAACACTTTACTGATTTCAGTTTTGTAGGTTCAATTCAGTCCCCTTGAATTCTGGGTGAGTTTCAGGTTTAAAAAAGCTCAACAATTCAAAAGGGAGCTCTGTCAAATGGGAGCTGAATCCCCCCTGGACTTGCACTGAAACCAGAGAACGATGAGAACCAAAAATCTGGATTCAAAGGTCCTTCAACTTTAGATGGGTTTGGATCCAGATCTGGATCTGAACTTTGTGCCTCAGGCTTCTCTCTAATTGAAGCCATGCAAAACCACAGATTTCCCATGTCTTTGATGCAAGACCATAAATAGGCATATGTTTGTTCAAAACAAGGTCCAGGCTCACTTGAAGGATCACAAACCTGATGAACCTTGGCTGTTTGTAAAAAAAAAATGCCAGTCTTTGATTTACTGATTTGCATACTTCTCTGTAATAATGTTAATGGAAGAAAAGATAGCTGTTCTTGTCTTTTAGTTAGGTATGGAACCATCTTGCTTTTTCTTGCTGTGTCTTTACAGAGACATGCAGCCATATTCAGTACAGTAGTCCTCTCAAAGGAGTCTCAACGTTGGTTCTTTCTTGTTCTGCTAATCTAAAATATAAACCCTACCAATCAAAATCTCTGTGGCTTGCTGCTGTTTGCTCTTTTTATATAATAACTGCCTGAAAAGAACTGTGATCAATATGGGAGTGAAAATTGGATATAGAGGTGGTCATAGATGCTAAAATTAGATATTGTTTGATTAAAATAATGCTAAATGCTTTTTCTGAATAACTGTATTACATAGGGTAGATACGTACTTTAAGATTACACACACATGAATGACGCATGTTCCCGGAGGCTGGGGGGGCACGGCGACCACATGCAGGCAGCAGTGGTAGTGGTGAGTGGGGAGCTCCCACAGGTAGCTGCAGTGGTGTTGGTGGTGGGGGCAGGCTAAGCGGGGAGCTCCCGCAGGTTGCTGTGGCTGGAGGGGGAAAGAGGAGTGGCGAGTGGTAGTCAGTGACTACCCACAGACATCGGCAGCGGCCAGCGGTGATCAGTGACTGCCAGCAGACGCTGCTGGTGGTGTTGGCGGCGGCTGGGGGTTGGTAATCGGTGACCTCCTGCAGGTGCCTCCAGCAGCATCGGTGGTGCTTCTCTCAGGCAGTGCACTGCCAATCTCAGGGGTTGCACATGCACCTGTGTGTACCCCTATGCGTCACTAGTGCACACATGTGCGCACACACACAGACACATGTGAACACACACAAAGAATCCTTCTCCCTCATATATATAAATATAAAGTAATCTTACTTAGCTAGTCTGTAGAATCTATATATTTAGTCTATATATAGGTAATATTTCTCCTTCTATATATCTTACGTAGTCTATGGAAGTGCATATCTACCCTGCCTTCTGCCTGACTTCAGGTTACCATGGCTAACTACCTCTCCCTGGATCATATAGTACATGAGACATTTTATTTTTGTGTGCATGTGTGCTTCATTTTTTAAGAATAAGGCAGCTGTCAAGAGAAAATGAGACTCTCAAAGCAATGTAGAGGACTTAACACATCTTCTATCTTCCACTAATGAAACATCACAACATTTTTTTAAATTTGAATGGCAGATGCAAGGTTTCCTTTTAGAAGTCTGATAATTTACTATGGAGTGTATGACACAGTAATACTAAGAAACTTACATGTGAACATATTGGTTGAATTACATGAACATTGCCAGAGCATGATGAAGAAGAGAAATTTGCATGGAAGTTGTTTTTGATAGCTAGATTTAAGCCTGTTATAGAAAGATAAAATAATCCATATGGATAATGCAGATGCCACTGGAAGGTGCCAAGAATATTTCCAAGATGTTCGTGAAATTGATCATTAGTTCAGGCCTCAACCACACATTCATTATTTTCCATTTTTATTACCACAGTACCTCTGAGACCTATTGTGAGCCACAGATCCCTTTGTGCTAGGTGCTATATAAACACAGAGCAAAATGATTCCCTTACCACTAGGAGCTTACAACCTTAGAAGACATCAGCTGGATGCAGACTAGGAAGCACAAATAAATGAGAACAAAATGTTAGTCAGCCTGACAGACAGTGGTCTTCGAACATTGCCTGCCTAATATCTGCAAATATTGTTGTAGGCGTTGCAGAAAAGGAGAGTTTTAGGGAGGTGGTCTTAACAGTAAAAAATAAAGTGAATGTATTTAACCAGGTGACAGTTTTGAATGTAACATTCATTTTTAGAAGGAAAACTTCTTTCTTTGATATCAAAGTCCTGTTATTGAATTAGAATTGGAAGCTAATTTCACTTCCAGACCCTACAAACTTCTACAGGCATATAAACACTGAGCATAAACTTGTTAGGCATAAATGTGGCCTATTGTTTTGCAGTGAGATTTCCCCAGCTGGGTTGGTTGAAAAACAAGCCTTTTAAAATCGATGGACTTGTGAATCCCCATGCAAGGTTAATGTCACAAAATAACCTCTGAAGTGCCAAATTTGTTTATACAGCTCTAGTTGTTATTTAAAAATGCGTTTCAGAGTAGTGTTTTTCCTTCTCCAGGAATAAGAATTGAAATAGAAAGAATTCCTATCTTAAGTGGTGGATAAGGAAAACAGAACAATATTTTTATTATTATTAAATACATCAGATACTGTTTTGAGCTGATCTGTATTCAGTTCAAAACAAGGAACAAATTCCCCTGCAGCAATGTAATAAAAATATTGTCTGTGAGTTTGCTCACTGGTGGGATTGAAATGGTTTAGAAGTTTTTGTGTTAAAGTAATTGTCTTAGAGTAGTTGAGAATGGGAAGGATCAAGGATTCTCTTAGTTGGGGATACTGATTTAGAAATTAGGTAGGACTGGGGGCTCTTGAAAAAAATGGGTTGGGAATTTGAGGAAGTTTGTCACCATTTCATTGGAGGAGGGAGGGTGTCACTGAAAAGAGGCTGAAGGATGTTGTACATGGAGAATGGCAGGGGTAGGCAACCTCTGGCACGAGTGCCAGAGTGTGGCATGCAAAGGCATTTTGCTTGGCACGTGAGCCTTTGGGTAGACAGTGGGGAAGGAGCTGGGGCTGCACTGCCTCAACAAGGATCAGACCTCTCGCGGCTCCCCCACTTTCTGCCCCGGGCACACCAGCATCTTACAAGTTGAGATTGTGTATGTTTTTGGCACTTTCCCCAAAACTGCTGCCAACCCCTGGAGTATGGTCTCAGTGACAGCAGGGGAGCAGGAAAAGCCTAAGGGTTCTGTCAGAGGAAAAGGTGTCTTTAGTTGGGGGAGAGGGGGACAAGCTGAAGAACAAAGTGTCTTTTAGATGAAGGAAAATCTTAGTGGGAGTTGGGAGTGTCATGGGAAGATAGGACTGTCTCTGTAAGGCTGAAAGCAGGGAAGTTGGCAAGATAATTTCAGTGAGTGCAGAGGGGTGAGCTTTGTGCATAAAGAATAATCAACAAAAAATATAGTGATTTTTCAAAGGGAAGGAATCATCACTGCAACTGGAAAGGGAGTAAAAATGATGCCTAGGCTACCCCACATTTGGCATACTTGGGTAGAATACTTGCATTGACCAATCCCATCATTTAATCAAGGTTCTTTAATAATGATGGACCATAGTGAGAGTAAAGGGCCTGTTAACTCTATATCCACTTGAACAACTTCGAGGATGGTTGGGCTGCTGAAGGTGGTCATGGGAGCTCTTACTAACCTTGCAGCATGGAGGTATATATAGACACGTGTGATGACCATCATTGCAAATAATCTGATCCTTCTATTTCCCTAAAAGAGGTCCACAGAGATTGTACAGCCTCAGTGAAATGGGACTGCTTGAAATGGATTTCCAGGATGAGAAAGGGGCCTAAAGCTAGGGATTCAGTATGCACACTTGCTACCTCTGGGAGGTGGTATGTTTGATTTAGTTTCGAATGGGCAGGCATGAAACATCCAGAATGGCACTTGTGTATGTGGATTGTGCTTGCTAGGATTCTGACCCTACTAAACCTGCCTGTATAGTAAGATGACAGACACCTGGAAGGAAATACCTGAACAGATGGCAAGAGACTGCCATCTGAGCTACCTTTCATGGCTTCTATCTACAAACTTTTGGGGTATGCTGGGCTAGCTTTCTGGAGGGCACTTATTCTGGTTTGTTTTTTCCTTTCTTTCCTCTTCTATGATTCATTATACCTTTTAGTGTGGAATATGCCCATTATATCTGCCCTATGGTTGGTGATATCATTTGGCTTAATCATTTATATTTACTTGATATGCTGTGGGACAAGTCCTGCCTTGATTTATACCTCTTGCAACACTCAGGGTATAAATCAGGGCAGAACTGGGTTCTTTTGCTAGTGTTGCTTTAAGCTGGAGTTTTCAAAAGGGCCCAAGGGAGTTAAGCATCTCACTTCTATTGAAATTCAGTGGGAGATGGTTGTCTAATTCTCTTGGTCTCCTTTGCACATATCCACTTGAATATGTATGTCTGTGTGGGGGAATTTCCATGTGTGTTATTCATTTATTCATCTGATGGATATCATGGGGCTTGCTTATTTCAGTCTGGCTTGTTGGGCCAAATACTTCACTCATCCAGACTCTCACTCATTATTAGGAATTTTGACTGAATTAGGAGTCTAGTTGACTGTAAGATTGGATCGTCAAAGGATATGAATACAACAAAGCTGGAGTATTTAATTTGAGGGAATTAAAAAAAAAAAGATATTTATTCATTTCCTCATGATAACTTAAATGAGATCCAGAACATTTAGTCAATGGCTTTTTCTAGTTCTGCATATTCCCTGCCTTGATTAAAATTATTGTCTCCCTGATATCTTGTGTAGCTGCCAGCTTACTATTGAGGATTCTCTTTTGTTCCCATATATAACATGCAAAGGAAGGCCAAATTATGAAGATATTTTGCATATAAAGCCTACCAGACCTAGTCTTTCAGTTCCCATAGGAAGTTCAAATAAGTATGTTAGCTTTAGTTTGATTTTTTCCTCCTCCCATTCCTCCTACCCCAGTGCTTCAACTTCAGTGAGCACAGCAAATTTGATTCTTCATTTTGTATTTAATATATTTGATTGTGCTTGCCACCCTTGTTTTACTCTCACCTATTAAGTTTTCCTTAGGTTTGTGCTTTAGTTCCTTGTCAATATAGCTTTTCCACAGTGGTACTTCTCAAGGGCACCACTTTTTCTATCTGTAGCAGAGAAAGTTAACCAAACAAGGTTTATTATTGGATGCAGAGCTGTAATGGGACATACACGATGCAAATTTAGTTCCCCATGGTGCTGGGTGTCAGTGAGTGCTATGTGTCCCTTAGCTCATCCTGAAAACAGCTGCCTACTTCCTTATGCTTGCTTGCCATGACTTGATGTGAAACAAAGGGGAAGCTGAGTGTTGGAACAAAAAGGGAAATAGCATTCTCTCAGTGGGGAGCATGGGGAGTTAGACTCCATCTCCATCTCCCCTACATCCTGTCCTCACCACACCCGTTGGGCCAGTACCATGATCTTTCCTGTATAGCTGAGTTGCTTGACTGGTAGCTCACCTGGTCACTGACACTTATCACCCCCAACATAATGGAGCTCATCGGGGTTCATTCGATCCTGATATATGCCTCTTTTATCGGTGCACATGCTCCATGAGTCCAACATCTATTGCAGGCCCTCACATTCTTGACTGAGGGGTTCTCCTCACTCAATTACTCTCTTACACAGGCCTTGTGGATTTGACATTCGACTTTGTTGGCCTTGCTTTAGAAAAAATCGCCCATCTTCCATGCTGATGCCCTTTGGCCGGCCTGTGGGCTCCATCAGCTGATTTCCCAGTGGGGCTTCCCAGCCACTCCCCATACCTTGCAGCTTACTCGTACCCCAGTCTCTGAGCTGGAGGGTCAAGTGGCCTGCTTTTTTCCATTGACTATTCCTCACTGGCTCCTGCTCTAGGTGTCCAATACTTGTTTCTGGTTAGAGCACTTGTTTTGTTATTCTCCCAGCCTGGTTCTTCCTCTGCCTCCACACACAACTTCACTGCTCTCCCCTAGGAGACCATGTTTTCCTCTCCGGCAGTAATGGGCCTTGACCCTTCCACTTTTGGGCCCACTGGGCCTCTCAGGGGCCACTCACATCAAGCTCCCCAGCCACACGTTTGGCAGCAGCTGGGGATTGCCAGAAGGTGGGGCTCACTGGCACTTCTGGGTTCACTCCTGGAAAGGCTTGCCAGTGGTAGCGGAAATCCGGTGTGACTCCTGGCTGGGTTGAGTGGTGACCCAGCCACACCCAGGATCCCACTCATCACAGGGGTCAAAGGCTGGTTTCCAGCTGCATCCAGATGAGCCCACCAGTGGCAGTGGAAGCCCAGTGTGGATTCTGGACAAGTTGAGTGGTGATCCTGGTCGCAACTTAGGGTTCTGCTTGTAACAGGGGCTGGGGATTTTTTTTGCAGGGGGAGAAGAAATTCTTGTGGTATCTAGGATGGATGAATAATAAACTATTGTTGTTGGAAACCAGACTAAGAACATGTAAGAGTGCACCCTCAGCAGGCCTGTAGATGACACCAAGCTGGAGGGAGTAGCAGATACGTTGGAGGGTAGAGTTAGGATTCAGAGGGACTTAGACAAATTGGAGGATGGGGCCAAGAGGAATCTTATAAGGTTCAATAAGGACAAGTGAAAAATCCTGCACTTAGGACAGAACAATGCCCTGCACCAGTGTAGACTTGGGGCTGACTGGCTGGGCAGCAGCTCTGCAGAAAAGGACCTGGGGGGTTACAGTGGACAATAAGCTGAATATGAGCCAGCAGTGTGCCTAGTTGCCAAGAAGCTAACAACATACTAAGCTGAATTGGTAGGTGTGTTGCCAGTAGGCCCAGGGAAGTGATTATTCCTCTCTATTCACTACTGGTGAGGTCACACCTGGAGTACTGTGTTCAGTTTTGGGGCCCCCACTACAGAAATCATGTGGACAAATTGGAGAAAGTCCAGCAGAAAACAGCAAAAATGGTTTGGGGGCTTGAGGACAGGCTGAGGGGATTGGGTTTATTTAGTCTACAGAAGAGAAGACTGAGAGGAGATTTAATAGCAGCCTTCAACTACCTGAAGAGGGTTCAAAAGATGAAGGAACTAGATTGTTCTTCAGTGGTGGCAGATGACAGAACAAGGAGCAATGTCTCAAGTTGCAGCAAGGGAAGTTTAGGTTAGATATTAGGAAGAATTTTCTCACTAGGAGGGTAGTAAAACACCTGAACAGGTTACCCAGAGAGGTGGTGGAAGCTCCATCCTTGGAGGTTTTCAAAACCCAGCTAGACAAAGCTTTGGCTGGGATGATGTAGGTGGGGATGGTCCTGCTTTGAGCAGGGGGTTGGACTAGATGACCTCCTAAGGTCCCTTCCCCCATGACTTTCTATGATTCTAAGATTGTATGAAGAGGAGAAAAACTGAGATTACAGATTCTTAACAGGGGAAGTTAGAAAACAGAGGTAACTGGAAGCTGGTGTTCCACTAATATATATGGTATCAAGACTGAAAAGCTCTAATTACAAATTAAACAGAAGAGAAGGGTGAGAAACTAAGTGAGGTTTAACCATTTATGAAATCATACCAGTCCACATGCACATGCACACCATACTAGAATAACTTCTACTATATGGCTACCTATTTATATGGGCCACTCACAGTCAGTAATAGCTTTCACCCTCAAAAACCTCCTAAGAAATGTTACAGATAGAGAACTTAGGTACAAAGTAGATTAAAGACTTATTCAGGGTCACTCTGGGTATCTATGGCTTAGCTGGAAACTGAAGGCAGGGCTTGACCCCTAATTAAATGTGTTATCCACTAGACTCTTTGTACCAGATCATTTATATTCTACAATACAAGACCACCACTTCCATATTCCAGAAAGTGAAAGTGACTTTATTTGTGATACTTGCATATCATTTGCCTGCTTACTGTAATTCTAAAGGACACATTTTATAGTGCAACTATTCTGGTGGAAGGAAAGGGGAA
Organism: Crocodylus siamensis; assembly: GCF_052110815.1. Lineage (NCBI taxonomy): Eukaryota > Metazoa > Chordata > Crocodylia > Crocodylidae > Crocodylus > Crocodylus siamensis. The sequence continues at coordinate 59,176,956 of NC_143400.1, read as the reverse complement.
AGTAAATATTTGTTATAGGTAATCATTACAAAAGGTGACAGCAAACTCTGTAGCCAACTCTGGTAACATTCATAAAACAAAGAAACAAAAAAGGAACACATTTATATAAAAGAAAATCTAAATCAGCTAAAACAAATCTAAGTTATACTTAAACAAATACCTTGGGTTTCATTCTTTTTTATGCACACAAATGTAAGTAATGTTTAGTGTAAGGCCCCTTAGTTTCAGGTGCCATCCCATCCTGCCAAATGTCAGAGTAATATGGAGTTCGATATAAATGAAAGCTGGGTCCTTTGTTTTGTTTCAATACATTAACAAATACTTTTTCAAGATAAACAACATTCTGAGAGAGATCCATATTCATATTGTGTGACATAATTCTAGTAATTAGGATTCTTGCAAGAAGCCTGCAAATATGTCTCTACAAATCCTGTCTACTGTATATTTTAATAATATAAGTAGATGAAGTATAAGAAAAGAGTCAGTGGTTTTATTTATCCCACAATAGATTACAAGTGCAGACTTAGTTTTTCAATTGTTGGAGGAATTAATCATTCAGAGAAATAGTTTATGAAAAGTATCTTTTATATCTGAGAGGAATTAAAAGCAGAGTTGGATGGGGAAAATGTTCCTAAATTATGTCAGTTTTAGCATCATTAATAATAAGCTTTCACCTGCAACTAATTTTCTTGTTGGTTAAAAAGGCCATTGTTTGAACAATGGACAGAAACAGCTGTCTGCAGCTGTTTACAAAATGCAAATGAGAACAAACATACCAGGACATGTATGTTAATACTCACTGTCAGTGCTAGTCAAAATGCCCCTCTGAGCACAACGAATTCTCCATGCAGCTTATGGGGAATGCAGTAATGGTGGTGCAGTCATGCAAGCTGTAATAGGGCGTTAAAGTCCTTTTCTGTAAAAAGTGCTTAAGTTGTCCTTTTTAATGTAGTTCTATATATATTATTAGTTTATTTATTTTTCACATATTGAACAGCAAAGAACTGCATTTGCTTTGTAAAGGAAGTCCTAGGGGTGTTTTTTTAATACCCAGTTAGCTGTATCCATTGGTTTTGTTTGTTTGTTTGTTTGTAATTGAAGTCCTAATGTTTCTCTCTCCTTAGAATGTATTTTTGCTTTATCTCTACAGCCTCCCACTTATTCCATGCAGTACTGACAATGATACAATTAAGTGACCTATTGAAATTCTAATTACTTGTAAGAGGCCTGTTTGGCCAGCACTAGCCTAACCAGTCCTCATTTTATATGTGTCACACCTCAAATACTCAGATGACAGCCACGGGCAGGCAGGGGTGAGGGGTGCAGGGGGGTTTAGTAATTAAAGATGGACATCAGGAATTAGAAGATACACAAACTCAACAGGGTGAAAGAGAATAGAATCTGGGGATGTCTGAATTCAAAGACCCTTTTTCAAATGGACCTGTGTTAATTACCATGACAATGTAAAGGGGACCATAATAAATGGAACCATGTTGTGCATCCTAGGAAATCCTGTATCCTAAGGAATTCTGCATCCCACATGCTGATTCCTGAGGCAGGAGCTTTGAGCTGAAATCCTGTAAGGTGAAGAGAGCCTCATGAGGGCTTCTGGGCATCCTTAGCCCCCAAGGAGGATATAATCAGGCCTGAGGATTCATTGCATTATAGAGAAAGGGAGAGAGTATCCCAACCCAGTGGGAATGCAGGTCTCAGAACTGACCAGGACTGGCCTTGGTGAAAAATGATGGATTTTATGCAAGTCCGTAAAGCCAGTTATGCATAGTTACAGTAGAAGCAAAACTGAACACAGGTGGTTGGAAAAATAAGAAAGGGAAGTTTGCCATGGAAACTCTGAACAAAATAAAAATATTTTATTTTTTGACAAAAACTTCTGTGAGCCTTTTTGACTTTCCACTATATAGCTAAAACCTTGAAAATCATTTTTTTCATTCATTTAACCCCAGCCCCACCCTATTTTTTATTTTCTGCCAACAACATTGGGATTTCATTCTATGATTAAAATACATTTGTTGGGGCAATGTAAAAAAAACCCCAGCAACAACATTCTGTCAAAATTCAATTTCTTGTCCAAAAGCATTGTGATGGAAACATTTTTGACCAGACCTGTTGTTGCACATAATAAATACTGAGCAAAATGTTCATGGTACACAGTGTACTCAATTAATTTAGTCTTTTGGCAGATGTAAGTGGTGTGGATGACAAATTAGTTGATTTTGGAGACAGGAGTAGAGACAATTCCTTGAGTCATGTAATGTACCTACTAAACTGAGACTCAGTTTAAGGCAGAGGTGTCCAACCTTTTTGAATGTGGGGCTGGATCATGAACTTTTTATCACTCAGTGGGCGGGCGAGCCATATTCATATTTTATCACCCCATGGGCTGTATGTTGAACAAGCCTGAAATACGGCAAAGCTGGCATAAACCCCTACCTGTGCTCAGCTAGTGACAAACTACAGCACATGATGTCCTGGACCACTCATCCCAACAGCTGGGGCCCCACTTCTGCCTACTATGAGCACCATTTGAAGGCAGCCCCAGAAGATATTTGACAGCTGTGTTAAAATACATGAGCAAACCGATGTAGCTGGTGCTGTCACACAGGCCAAGGGGCTGCCTATGTCACTGCTTCCCCAGGCCTTGCCCACACCAACAACACTGCTGCCTAAAGTCTTGAAAGTGCTCGGGCAAATGTGGCTGGGGCCCAGCCAACATGTGAGACGGGGGGCAGCAGAACTGCAGGAGCAAAGATGGTTCCCAGCCTGGCAGGGTCTCAGGCCTGGTCTACCCAGGGTGGCTCCTGGCTGGGGAAGGCCTCGGGGAACATGGGCCACTCTGCTCCTCCGTGCTTCCCTGAGGCAAAGGCAAACAGCCCCCGGGAGGGCAGAGGCAGCCACTGTGGCAGTGACAATCCTCTCCCCCTCTCTGGGTTGCCCCCCAAGCAGCACAACCCCACAAGTCAGCGCTGTCCAAGGGGGGCCGGAGTGAGGCAGCCGCTGCACCACAGCCCCTCGCCCGCCCACCCACATGGCCCCACTCGCCATGGTGCCTTGGTGCCTGCGCATGCAGCCCCAGTGGCCTCAGCACTGTGAGCCCAGAGCGTGGGGCCCGGCAGACACTGGCTCCTGCTGCCTTGCCCCACAGAGGTCATGCCAGGACCCCGCCTGCTGAGGCCCCCCCAGGGCTGCCCTGCTGACTGCCTGCACCAGGCGCTGCACCCCATTCCTGCCCCATGGCCGCTGAACCCGGCGGGTCCTGGGAGGCAGACAGGACACGGGGGCAAGGGGCCGAGCTGGAGACAGCCCCATGCCGTGCAGCCTTCAGGGCGGCAGCAGGACCCGGCTCACGTGATATGGGAGGTCACGCGAGCCTGGACCCACGGGGGTGAGCAGCTGCCCTCCCCTCCCCTCCCCTCCCCCACCTGCCTGTTCCGAGCGAAGGACTTTGGGCCTCAGAAAATGGCTTGGTGGGCTACATGGCGGCCTGTAGGCCATATGTTGGACAAGCCTGGTTTAAAGGATCATTACGTTGGTCTAGAGCAGCGACCTGATTTGGCCCACAGGGCTTTTTACCAGCTAAATGACTGACTTGCTTCTGGATTTGGCCCTTAGGGCTTCTCACTGTGTTTTCCAGAGCCTCTGTGTCAGTGAAGCCAGCATGTGGGGGTTAATGATGTGCCTTGCCATCCCACTACAAATTTGCATGAGAAACAGCAATCAAAAATCAGAAATTTGATATTGGGTAAGGGGTAGAGTGATGTTAACCCCTGGGGTTCTGGATATACTGGCATAGCACCTCTGACCAGTGATCAGAAGCCTTGCAGGTTGGATCTAGAGGTGAGATAAGCACAGTAGGCTAGATGACCTACCCCAATTTGGGCCACAGGACAGATACTTGCTACTTCTGACTTAGAGGATGAGACTTCTTGGACATGTCCAGATGAGGCTTTTGAGGCACTGCAAAATGCACATGGAGGACATCAAAAGGTTCTTTGTGCCTTATAGTGCAGAGCCAAATTAAATACCGGGAAATCCCAATATCTAAAAAAAAAGTTTAAAAGAAGTGGACTAGTGCATGTGGCTGCAGCACGAGCTGCCCAGAATTGGAGCCTGGCTGGCCAGAGCCACACTCTGGCTGCTGGTCAGGCTCTGTGTGCCCAGATCACTGCCACTGCAGCCCCAGGAGGCCCCCAGAGCCCCAGGTAAGGCAGCAGTTGGGGCCAGCCCAGGTGCTGGCCCCAGCCTCACCTCCCCCACCTGGGACAATTTGCTGCACACCGTAGTGTGCAGGCAGGGGCATTCCCCGGGGACCAGTAGTAGCAGCACAACTATGTGCTGCTGTGATTTTTCCTCAGGAAGATTCACATATGGCCTCATCCGGATGCATCCCTTTTGGGCATTTAGCAATGTCTGAGTGGCCTTTTGAATCAAGGATGGTGTTGAAACAACCTTCAGAGCTGGTTGAAAAATGCAGAATAATTCTTCAGCAAATTCTCAAAGTTCTTCATGAAGGTTTTTAGTATAATTTCAAGTGTTTGAAACATTTCAGCTACTCTATAAATAAATAAAAATCCCTTCAGTAAAAATGCAAAATTGTAATTTTTGGCTGAAATTTCAAATGTAGGAATTTAACTACACTAGTAGCAAATATGTCCTCTATTGGAAACTGTAGTCTGCTGTTCCAGAGGAGTGAGCTAAATCATCTGCTAGATTTGTTTTCTATCTCTGAAGTATCCAATAATATTTACTATTCAATTTATAAATTAATTGGCTGTTCAGTTCTTTGTGATTTTTATTTGTAGATGGAGTGTCACCCACAAACTAATTCATTTACTTCCCTTATTTTGTCTCTCCACTTGGGAAATTATAGCTAGTACTTTAAAGACTTGTTTTATCTGTTTAACTGTCAATCTGTTTTTCCATTGATTGATGTTGTCCTTGCAAACATAATGCTAGTGCTAAACTAGATATGGTTCTGGCAACTGCATAAAAGATAGTTATACTTCCAACTCAACTGTCCTGTGTTTTATATTCCACATGTCTCCTACAGCATTAATCTTTGCTAATATTACTCTGAAGATAAACCTGTTTTGCCTTTGTTTTTGTCTCCTGTACCTGTGAATGCAGGAGGCAAAAGTGTTCTTTTTCTTCCCTGGAAAGCCTTCCAATGTAACCTGCTACCTCTTTTATCTTTTAACTTACAATGATGGGTTTTATTTTAAACAAGATAGGAGATATCTTCTGACAGATTTTGTTGTTGTTGTTGAGAAAGTTGTCATAAATAGGGCATGAAAACACCTTACAGGGAGATCTTAAAAGGTCCAAAAGAAGTCAAGGAGTACATTTAATTTCCAGTGGAAAAATCAATATCTAAGTCCTATTTATGCTTTTGGAAAATTGTTTCCTTACAAGAATAATAGTACAACACAGTGTACAATAGCACAGTGTACAAAATACAATAGTAGAGTATATCACACTCAATGTACAATTACTTACATGTACAAAAACATGTTAGGGTTTTAATAATACTTGTTTTTTCCTCTAGCTGTAATTTAGGAATAATGGGGAGATGTTGAGTGAGTGTGAACACTTGTTTACCTTAACTATTGGTTGTCATTCTCTGCTTGGACCAGCAAAAGTCAGAATAACTTTGTTGAAGTCAGTGGAGTTACAGTGTGTAAAAACAATATGCAGTTTTGTCTACATGTGGAGAGCTGTACATACCTGTTTAACTTAAATCAGTTCTTTAATCTGAGCAAACCTCTATGCAGCAGTTATTTCCATTTAAGAATAGCTTGTGGTTTAAATGGTGCTAAATGACAGCAATGGATATTTTAAACCAAATTTAGAGTGAACACACAGGGGGTTCCATTAGTTTAAGAAATTCAGTTTACCTTTGATTTAACAAGTGCAACTTATTTATGTAGACCGATGTGGAGAGAATAATCAAGCTCAGTGGTGGCAGTAGAAGGACAGAAGGGCTCAATTTCAGAGTCTGATCCTGTTATCATTGTTGCTAGTGTCATGTGCTCCAAACTTATAAACACTCATGCATGGGAGTAAATTTAGCATGTGAGTAGTTCCATTGAGTCAAATGAGCTTACTCATAAATATTAAGTTTCTCACTTGGGTGAGTGTTTCAGGCTCATGGCTTTAGACTGTTGAGCTGGGACCCTGCTCAGCACCTACTTGTGCAATGGAGCTTAAATCCTGACTGCAGCCTCTTTGTGTTTATACTACCCTATACACAGTAGTAATACACAGTCCTGATAGATACCAGTAAAAGCAAAAACACAGAATCAGGTCCTAAATCTGGTTTCATTTTACTTGTATCAGCAAATTCTAATTTTTGGAATTGGAGAGTCTAGGAATAAGTTAGTTATTTAATTGTGTGTGTGTTTTCCTATCTTTCTTTCCTTCCTTTCTCTCTCAAAATTATTTGTCCTTTCATGCACAGTTGAGAACTAGCCATTTATTCTTAGTGCTAGCAATGCACTCTTTGATATTTAAAATGGAATGTGTTCCTTTTTGATGCTCTGTGGTTTTGAATGAAGTACATGCAAGCAGATTAATGGTGCAGAGCAGTTAGACAAGCGGCCTCTTTTGCCTTTCCATATTATTTAATTGTCTGAAAAAATATTAAAACATATTTAAAAAAGAGGAGAATATGAATTGTCTATTGTTTGCTTGGCAAAATTATTTTCACAGTGTTGTCATTCTCTTCTAAAGCAATACCACAGAATAACTATGAGCTGTCACATTTTTTGTAAGTTATAACTGCGTCAAGCTGTGCTGACAAAATGTCCTGGCATAACTGTTAATATACATTGTCATTTTAAGCATGAAAACAGTTTAGCTAATGATTTATCTCTTATAATGCAGCACTTGGGGCAGCTGTATGATTTGTCTCTTTAGCAAGTCAAGTAATTTCTTTAACAAAATGTTAAGCACAGATGGGCCATAAGCTGTCAGTTAACCATTATTGTGTATGCATCTGCTTGCCTTCAATGCACTGTTTTATGTATTCAGCCACTTACTTAGCCACAGCTCTCTGAAAAGCGGAACCTACTCTGATTGGCAAATAAAATGTTCATTTGTCTCTTCTTCCTATTGTTTTGTTTTGGTAACACATGTCAGCAGCTCAATTACCCAGTTCATTAACAGCTCCCAATGGACATGATGGCCAACCCATGATAAGAAGGGCGATTGTGGCACATATGGTCAATAATAGCCTGTCTCTTGGCAATTGTAAATAAAAGTCACTGTTGGCCACTTCCTTTTACTACAGCTACTGTTTCCCTTTTCACCTTGGTAGATGAAGCACATTTATCAGTCTGATTCCTTCCAACTGAAAATAAAAATACCATCTACTCTTCTTAAAAAAAATGACTTTTAATAGCTGATCTTTCCATCCTACTGCCTTCTCAGGTTACTGTTAAAAATTCTTAGTTAGAAGGAGGTATAGGTTGTATAGGAGTGTTCTTTTGATATCTGTTAACTAATTAATTGCTTTATTAATTAGTTTAGTTAAATGAAATATTTTCTTCCCTCTTTTTGCTTTCTCTTACAGAAGACTTTTTGTTAATGTGCCTGTGGAGTTTTAAAAAGCCATTTTAAATGTTTTTGTAAGAGTGGCCTTTGCAAATAGCAGTGGTTTTCAAAGGAGCAATTGGAGTGTGACTTAATCCTTGTTAGATGAGAGAGATTCATGTATAAAACAGAGGGGTTCCCCCTACCCCCAATCTCCTAGCCTAAGCTTCTGCAAAAGGGTTAAATTAATCTTGCTAATTTTTAGTATTTCAAAGTGTACCAAACCATTTAATGAGTTTCTAGCAAAACTCATCATTGCAAGATGCTGTCTGATCCTGAAATGTCATTTTTCATGCTCGAGTAAGAAACTTTAGCAGTATAAACATATTTTAATCATAACTTTATTGGTAAATCTATTTTTTAATTTTTGGATGGCAGTTTCCTTTTTTTAGTCTGATTGAAGAGGCCTAGTTGCTTGTAGCATGATATGATGTTGTCAAATGTTACTGAAAGTGGGGAGGGGAGGAAGCTGTTAAAATCATAAGCATGCAGCACATAAAGTAAAACAATGGTATGGATTAAATGACAACATTAAAATGTGGTAAAGTAGCCAAGACCAAGAGTATTGTAATAAGAGCAGTGCAACTCTTAATTGTGGGTCAGTTTGCTAAGCTGCAGAGCATGTTCTGTAGCCTTTATCTAAAATAAACATACAACAGTATTGTTGAGAGTCTTGAACAACTCACAGGTGGCTGCATACTGACTTTAGACCTTCTGAACTTGTCCCCTGCTGCCTGCCATATTCATAACTAATCTGTACTCTCCACCAGGGTTGTGGGCACTTGGGGAGTTGTTGAGTGTCAGAGTTTATTTGTACTATTTTGATTAGCACAGACCTGGCAGAGCTTATTTTCTTTTTAATGACCCCTTACTGTGAAACTGAGGTTTCAGAAGGAGGAGCTGGGGAGGAGAGGGAAAGCCTAGCATTACATTTCTTCAGACAAAAAAATTGAGAGCTGCTGTGCTGGAAGCAGAAGAGTTAGCTGACCCTGGAGTCTTAATTTTATTTCATATGCAAATATGAACCTTTCCTTAAAAGGAAACGATGGGATAAAAAAAATAGTAGGAAATTAAAATGCCATTTTGTTTTCCTGCGGACTTTATTTTACAGGCAGAAAGAATTCCTGACATGTTTTCTATTCTATCAACTGTTAAAATGTCAGCTGCTGAAAGCTTAGGCTAAAACAAACAATGATCTAAAAAGGAATGAATGTCTTGCCTTGCTACCTACCACTGCTGGGAGTGTGTAGTGCAAATGAACTCTGGAGATTTGTTTGGCGAGTGTCTGGGGAGAATCTTATGGCCCGAACCCTGTGATGGTTTCTCCCCTCTGCCTACTTAGTTCATATATATATATATATATATATATATATATATATATATATATATATATATATATATATATATATATGTGTATGTATGTATGTATGTATGTATGTATTATTAATATTTACTTTTGAACTCTTACCTCTCAAGAACAGTTTTTTGAAGGGGAGCCTCCAGGTGCTGAGGTCTCTGGACTGGGTAGGCTTGGATTAACCCCCACTGTGCATCCAGTTCAACTTCTCCACCCTCCCCCTATCCCTCCCTCCCACACCCCTCAAAAAAACAACCTCCCCCTTCTCATCCACTTCAGCTTCCTTTGTGTCTCCTGCGTCCTGCCAGGCAGGTGTCAGAGCCCTGAATGCGGGTAAAGGCCCTGTTGATGGATACCACAGATGGAGCGTGGAAATTGGTAGAATAGGCCTCAGCCACAGGCCATTTCTTAGGACTCAACAAAAGCTTCCAAATAAGTCAACAAAAATCCCAAAGATCACAAAGAGAAAGTGTCATTTGTCATTTATTCTGGGTTTGTGTGGGGGTATCAGCCTTGCTGCACTGCTCCTGGTTTGCACCCGAGTAAACATGATAGAGGTCATTCACATCTCTTTCAGTGTAAAAGGCTATTTCAGATCAGAAAACAGTTAGCTGCCCTATTGTGTCCTCTGTGTTGAATGCTAAAGTATACAAGTATAGAACACTCTGCAATTAGCCAATAGGTGCCCCAAACTTTGAATTGCCCTATTGAAGGCCAAGAAGGGGAGTCAAAGAGAAGGGAACAAACCCCATTAAATTATGGTTATGTAAAATAAATAACAAGATGCAGGGAGTGCAAGTAGGAAATTTGCTATGTTTATGATTGTCTTATTTTAGAGAAATACACTGCTAGAGGAAGTGCTTCTAGACCACATCTGCGAATGTTTGTCTGGAAGAAAAGACCATATGATTTTTTTAGAGAGTAATTTCATAAAAATTGAATGATTGCTAGGGAAACTGCCTTCAAAAGCTCTGCAGAAGGATATCTTTCTTTTCACATGTTTCTAAAGTGCATTGTAGTGCATCTGTAATAAATATATGGTTTTTAAATGGTTGTCATGTTTTTGTTACTTAATTATTCAAATGAAATATCTTGCTGAGAGGAAAAAAACAATATACAGGGTGAGTACTTATGAATTAGTTTGTTCAGTTTTTGCTTGGATATATCTGTTTATGATATTCTTTGGGGGACAGATAATTAAAGAATTCCATGTGACCAAATCCCTATGAAATTGAAAAAAAGATTTTGTGCATAATAGTGTTAACTAGGATAAAGTATTTCCTGAGGCCACTGAACAGGTCAGAGGGGGTTAAGGGACAAAGAATTTCTCTCTAATTCTGTAATTCCTTCTTTAATTAAACTTCATAGTTAGTCCACTGCTGGTACTTATAGCTTCTCCTCCTATTTTGATTTGCTTTTCAAGGGAGGAATTTGTAATCATGTGGGTTATAATTTATTGACTTGCATTTGGCCTTTTTGGAAACTGACAGTTCTCCATTCTCCATTGATTGCAAGACAGGTTTGGATATTAAGACCATTGGACAAACGTTAACTACTATATGTGCATGTATATGAAGACACACAGAGATAAATAATTATTTTCCAGTTTTGCCACTTTTTTATTCATGTTGACTAATACCTTTTTAGACGAGCATCGCCATGGAAATCAAAGGACTATTTACAGATGAGTAGGAGAAATCAAAGGACTATTTACACATGAGTAGGAGAATCAAAATTTGGCTGCATGATAGTGCATTACAGTAATTTTGCTATTACTTAGATACAGGTGTTTATTGGCTGTACTTGGCCAATATCTTGATAGACTTCATGCCTTGTTAGAAGTTTCGTAAGATTAAGTCACTTCATCCATAACCTTGAAGCACACTTCAGCAAAAAATATGTACTCAGTTGCGAAGACATCTCTATAATGTATTATTACATGTGCCTGATTTTAATCATGTAGATTAGGTAATGAAAATAAACTTAATATTTTCAAGGAAGCTGTATACAGTAGTCAGGTTAGGAGTAGAATAGTGGTAATGAACTTATCTGTATATGAAAGCAATTTAACTTGAGTGTGATTTTTTTCCCCCCTTTTTCATTCAGAGATTCTATCTCAGAATTTTTGTGTCTGTATTAGAATTTTTAGATACTTCTTTGAGAAAAATATTCGGTTTGATATTCTAATTTTACCTTTGTGCTTTTTGCCCCTACTGCAAATTATGAAGTGAAGGTGGAATTAAGCTAAAAGCATTAGAACAGGTAGCACAGATATATACTTAGTACACGTATGTTCATAGTTGTATACAGGACTTTGTTGTCTTCAGTAAATGGGGAATCATGAGAATGATGTCATAGAGTTTTTATAAAGTAATTTCAGAAAAGGAATTTTCTATGATTCTGCAAATTAAAATCTCCCTAATGCTCCCACCCCTGTTAGCAAAGGATTCAGAAATCTGATCTTAACTTGATTTTACTTTCGTTTTGCATTTCAATCTTAACTTGCATAGTGTAAAATGTACATTTCTTTTGCAAGCCTGAGTAAATGGACATTTCATGATAGAATAGGGAGGTGGGGGTGAACTCCCAAACTCTAAAGTACCTGCACTGACATCTCTTGCCTATGGGACTGGCACCTAAGGTTCAAATCTATGTGCTCAGACCTCTGTAGCCCAGGGAGCAAGGCATCTTGGGGTAAGAACAGCCTGTCTCTTAAGGCTGTTGTATATTTCCCAGAAAACCTGGCAGAATTTAATGCTGTTAGGATTAGTGGAGGCAACACAGGGAGTTAGCATAGACAAAAATGATTGTTTAGTGGTGAGGGTACTAGATTTGGGAGACCAGGTTTTTAATTTGTTGCTTTGCTAACAGGTTTCTAGTGTGACTGGGACCCCAAGGTGCTTTAAAAAATGTTACCCTACATGTTGTTTCCCCTCTGTAAAATAAATCAATTTTCTCCCTCTCAGGAGTGTAAGAGATTGTGAGGGGTTGGGTGGGGGCATATAAGTTCCTTAGGCTCAGTTATGTGTCCATACTTGTCTCCTGGGAGAGGCTCAAAGAGAAGTCTTGAGAGAGGCTGAGAATTTGATGAGTTTGGAGCTTCTTTTTTTGTGATGTTCAATGACCAGACCTTTCTTCATACTTTATAAAATCTATTAATGTAATTCAGTTTCCTTTGCTAATCAGAGAGACCCTTTCAGGGAAAGTGACTTTACAGCCCTGTTTATTATACCATAGATAATGTGGGGCCATAGTTGTACCAAATTGATATAAGAGCAGGAACAGTACTTTTGTATTCTCTTAACAGAAGTACTGACTTTTTGTAGTCTAATTCATTAGAGTTATAATAGCAATAGAGAGTGATTATGTGAAACATTAAAACTGTAATTTCTTAAGCTTCAAACCTGCTTTAAAAGGTTTAAAACTGGTGTTGGTAACCCTAAAGGCTCTCAAGAGAGGAAAATATTCAAGATGATTTGGTCAAATAAATTGAGAACTGGCACTAATTCAACAATTAGTATTTATAAACTGCTAATCTAAAAATGCTAATAGATAATGAATATGGTTTTGAACTATACTGAAACCTAGAATTGCTTGGAGTCATATGCTTATCCTGATTTGCAACCCGTTCCCTGGGACTTTTGTTAAAGAAATAGTGTTGGTATAATAATTTTAGGGATCAAATCTTTCAAGTTTTAGGAAAAAATTCAGTTGAAGTGAGAGACCATGTGAGTTGCATATATTTTCTAGTGTGTTAAACTCAAGAACTCTGTGGGAGTTTTGCCTGAGTGTCCCTTCAGGTCTCGGCCCAAAGTATAATGGTTGTATAACAATAATGATTTACAGATGAAAATTAGAACTAGGCAAAGCTATGCCTTTGTGTATTCAGAAATACAAAAACTCTTCAGCTGAGTTGCCTGTAAAAGGACCTTGTCTTTCCTATGCTATAAGACTAAGCAAATAGATTAGGTGTATTTATTAGTTCAACTAGCTTGAGTGAAATTGAATATGTAAAATAACTGGAACTGAGCAAGACATTTTCTGTAGCTGGAGTTAAAATGAGATTTCTGTTCTGCCTTTTTGTTCTCAATTACACTTGAACGCTCCATGTTGGGAAGATTATTTTAAATTAATATCTGTAAAATAAATTATTTTATTCCATTCAAATGGTAAAAGTAGTGCAAGTATATCATTTAAATGAGGAATTATAAATTCACTATTATTGGTCAGGTTAGTCTAACCTGGGTAGGCTGAACCAGTTTGTAACCAGACAGACATTCTCTCTGGACTGAGGAAATTCAGGCACATGCCTGCAGTGGCTCAGGCTAGAAGCTGGGGGGTCAGGGGTGAGAGGTGGGTGCTAGAGCTGCCCTCCCTTCCCTTCTGCAGGGAGCTGAGCTGAAGGGGGTGTGGCCGGGCCCAGGCAGGATGCTTTGATTAGGGAGGTCTGCCTGTACCATCCCAAGCTTTTCCCTGATAGCTGCTCAAGGGGCAGGAGTGTTGCTAGACCCCAGTCACCTGCTAGCACTCTGAGGCAAGAGAGGGTGCAGTGTATGCATCTGTTAATGATATGGAGCTTTTCAGTTTCCCTCTCTGATTCTTTATACTGTCTGCAGCAAACTGACAGGCAAGCAAACCAGCAGGGGGCTGATAACAGTGTTCATCACCTCATCAGCAAAACAATAGCCTCTCTTCATTAGTTCAAACTCTTCTTAAACAGCTTACCAGGTGACCTGTTGATTAGCTCCCAAAAGCCCTGAGAATCATAGTCTTGCTGAGGAGGGCTTTAAATTAGACAAACTGGGGGGAGTGGGGAAAGATTTCACTACTGGGCATAAATCCACTGCTGGGCATAAATTCTCTGACCAAGATAACCCAGAGGAGGATATTTACTTGGGGGACATCCAGATGACTACCAACACCCAGAGACACTTGTAGAGGGTCAGAAAAGCTGAGATGACTAGGGGTGAGCTCTGTTGTCTTTATGGGAACTCCAGGAGCATGGGCAACAAACAGGATGAACTAGCACTCCCAGCAGATGAGGAATTTTACCTTGATGGAGACTTGGTGGGACAATACATATGACTGGGCAGTGGATATTGAGGGCTACAGTCTCTATAGAAAGGACTGGGTTGGGAAGAAGGGTGGAGGGGTAGCCTTCTATGCAAAAGAGCAGTACCCCCTCTCTGCAGGTTACATTTGATTGCAGGGGGAAGTCTTTTGAGACCCTCTGGGTCAAGCTACAAGGGGGTTCAGGAAAAGGGGACCTGATGGTGGGAGTCTGCTGTAGGCCTCCCTGCCAAGAAAAGGAGAGCAACCAGGCATTCTACAGGGAACTGACTGAAGCATCCTGCACTTGATTGTCATGGGTGACTTCAGGTACCCTGACATCTGTTGGGAAGACCATTCAGCCAGCTCCAGCAGGTCAACCAACTTCTTGGCAACTATAAATGACCTGTTCTTGACACAGGCTGTGGAGGGGCCAACTAGGAGTAAAGCCACTCTGGACTTGGTGTTGACCAAAGGGGAAGACATGGTAGGCGACCTGAAGATTGGTGGTACTCTGGGTGACGGTGATCACGATTTGGTTAGATTCACCATCCACCGAAAGCCTGGGAATTCTACCACCAGAACAGAAGTCCTACACTTCAGAAGGGGAGACTTTGGTAAAATCAAAAGTCTAGTCAGAAAGGCCCTATGCAACCAGCAACTGGATGATGTGGAAGTTCAGGAACAGTGGTGCTTCCTTAAGGAGGCAATTCTCACTGCTCAAAAAGAGACCATCCCCAAGCAGTTAAAAAGAGGGAAAAGGGCCAAGAGCCTCACTTGGCTCAATAGGGATATTAGGGGACTTCTCACAAAGAAAAAAGAAGCATACATGCAATGGAAAAATGGTTCAGCATCCAGAGAAGAGTACATCCATATGGCCAGGGTCTGTAGACATGAGACAAGGAAAGCCAAGGCATGCATGGTAATCAAGCTGGCAACCAAAATTAGAGATAATAAAAAGTCCTTCTATAGGTACACAGGAAACAAGAAAAAATTAGGCTCCACTGTGGCACCCCCTACTGAATACAGAGGGGAAGCCCACAGTTGATCCCTACAAAAAGTCAGAGATCCTTAATACTTACTTCACATCAGTCTTCCTGAAACCAGGTGAGAAATTGTCACCTGTCCAGAGGCCCAGAGAATATGGCGATGACAGCAGTCCACATGAAATCAGTCCCGAACAGGTGAAGAAACTCTTAGAATAGTTGGAAGTTTTCAAGTCGGCTGGGCCAGACAACCTACATCTGAGAGTGCTGAAAAAACTGTCTGAACATATAGTGGTGCCTCTGGTGAGGCTGTTTGAGGAGTTGTGGAACTCAGGAGTGGTCCCTAATGACTGGAAGAAGGCTAACATGGTACCTATCTTTAAAGAAAGGGAAGAGGGAACTATAGGCTAGTCAGTCTGACTTTGGGAAAAATCTTTGAAAAATTTTTCAAGGAGGCCATCAACCACAAGCTCTTGCAACTGGTGGGATACTGAGAAACAACACACATGGCTTTGTTGAGGGGAGGTCATGCCTAACAAACATGGTGTCTTTTATGAGCAGCTGGACATGGAACAAGAGGTTGACATTATCTACCTAGACTTCAGCATATCCTCTGGTACTGTTTCCCATGAAATTTTCTTAACCAAGTTGGAGGGTACTGGTCTAGATCAGGCTATAGGAGGTGGGTTGGCAAGTGGCTCAGAGGCTGATCCCAGCAAGTTGTTATTGATGGGTTGGCCTCATCCTGGAGGGCCATCTCCAGTGGTTTTCTTCAGGAATCGTTGCTTGGGCCTGTGCTCTTTTAACATCTTTATCAATGACCTGGATGAGGGAGTGGAAAGTGCAATGATTAAGTTTGTGGATGACACCAAGCTGTGGGGACATGTGGGGACATCTGAGGACAGGGCAAGGATCCAGGATGACCTTGACAGGCTGGTCCTGTGGGCTGAATGCAGTCAGATGAGGTTCAGTAGGGACAAGCTGTATTCCTAGTTCTACTGGTGTACAGTTTCTTGCTGTGCTAGGTGCAGCACTGAAAGTTAGCAGGGGGTTGCCTGGGACTTAGGTGCACTAATTCAGTGCATTTCCCAAACTGCTTTGTTAGTGTAGAACTTCTGGTGCTAGAATAGACTCATGAGTCTACTCTCATGTGGTGGAATCCATAGCAGAGATTAAAAAGGGAGGGTTGAGTGATATAATTTTTAGTTACCCCAGTGAGATGGTTTGATGTGAGGTGCGTATCATTAGCCTCACTTTCTAGTTTCAGAATAAGAACTTTTGCAACCATTGACCTAGTTCATCTGTCATGCAAGTCAACCTATGTTACAGCAGAAATTGAGCCTGTCCTTTCATGTGTGTTTTCATTTTTGTTAACAGCAATTTGTACCAGCAACTGATACTCAGCTAATAAAACATGGGATTAATTTCTAGTGTGTAATTGGCAAAACTTTCATTCCAGAAATTGATCTTTAGAAGCTAGCAGGCAAAGATTTCACTGTAGTGTATATAATAAAGTTTGCTCAGTGCTCATATTCTTATTTGAGATCCCCTCTGCATTACTCATAAAAGCTCTTTGTGAATAATTACAATTTTCTAAACTCTTCTCAGGTTCTGCTAGCCAGGTACAAGTTGGACACAGTAGCAAATGGTCATAAACACATAATCATACTTATGTAAGTCTGCAAATGGAAGAGCTGGACAGAATATAAAAACGTTATGCATATATTTGACATGTTTAAAAATTAATGTCTTGTATCATGCTCATGTTCCTTTTAATCTTTTAAACTCTTTCCTTTAATCATTTGGAGAATAAAGTATTCCTGAAATATGTCTGGAAAGAGCATTTAAAAGATGCACAAGTATTCATTGGGACTCAATTTTACATCAGCGTATACAAGTCTCTGTGACAAATGTGCTTAGTTGTTTTGTTTACCTTCTTAGGGAGAAAAACGGACCATGTGTCTTATCAGACCAATCAAAATTGAACAGTGGAGCTCAATTTTCAATGTGTAATATGTTTATGTATTTTTTAAAAAGCACTGAATGTGTTTGAATAACTAATACTGTAAAGGAAAGGGTCAGGGCTAGAAAAAAATGTAATCCATTGAACAGTCTGGTGAGAGTGATTCATTTGCCTCTACAAATTTCTATGAACTATATGGGAATGTGGCATTTACCTCTGTTCTTAGGGTAGCATGCATCTGTTTAGAATTAGGATCACCAAATAAATACCAGTTTATAATTAACTGATTATTTTCTTCTTGCAGTTAAAACTCAACAAAAAATCATGGCTTAATTTTTTTGGGCGCAGTTTTCAGATGGAATCTAATTGCTCCTTCTTTTTTCTTCTGAGTATTAGCACCCCAATCTGATGAAGGCTCTGACATAGATTCTGAACCAGATTTACCTTTAAAGAGAAAGCAGCGCCGTAGTCGAACAACTTTCACCGCAGAACAACTAGAAGAACTGGAAAGAGCGTTTGAGAGGACCCATTACCCGGATATATACACACGGGAAGAACTTGCACAAAGAGCCAAACTTACTGAGGCTCGAGTTCAGGTACCTGTTTAAAAAGCTACCTAAAGAAAAAAGTCTCCTTTCCATCAATGTGTTGGGTTAGCAGAAAGCTTAGGGCAATTTTATGTTCTTGCATGATTGCAATCCAGGAAAATGAGACACTAGGTATTATAAAGCTCATGTTTTTTATGTTTACCTGTGAACAGTGGTTTATATAACCCTTTATTTAATATGCAATTTTGTGTTGTAGTCTCTATCTAGTTTCTGAGATTGTTTGGTTTGTGTTTCTGACAACACTCTCCATATGATCAGTGTCAGTGTTTTGCCAATGTATAGTTATTTGGGTAGTGTCATCTGACATTTCTGTGAGTGTCAGACAGCAACAGGGAAGAGAGAACCGTTACCGAAAAACAAAACAAAACAAACAAAAAAATTCAGAGCACAAAACAAAGCTAGGAACATGTAACTACAAAATCACAGAAGTTGTTAGGGTTATTTGGTTAGGCGAGGTACCTGAACTATTTGCAATTTAACATTTGGAGTAAGAAAGATTATTGGTTTTTCTTTTCATCTCCACTGTCATTTTAACAAAACATTTCTTAGACGTCTAGATTTTCAAAATATGGATGTGAATTGATTTAATCTTCTAGTGGAGAAGATAGTTGAATTCTTAAAAAAAGGCTGGGTCTGCAAACCTCCACAAATGCCACATTCTCAAATGAACTTATGTTAGTGAAACATGTTCTGCGTCAGCACTGCTGAGGAGAGTTCCATGAAAATCAAGGATCCACCGAAGCCTTGCAGACTGTTGGGCAAGTGTAACTAAGGGGCCAGTTTCTGGCACAAAAGGGAGTGATGTGTTTAACACCACAGCCCAGGTGGCTTTGATTCTCCAGCCTGAATGAACAGGAATCCATTTATAACTGGGTAGACTGGAGCACCCTTTAGTGCAAATCCGGAATAGTGCTGAATGCACAGCTCAGGGGCCTTAAAATGTCCTAAGCACTCCACCATTACATTCCAGTGCTTTAAATGCTCACCATCAAACCCAGGACCTTGCAAAACTTTCCAGGGTTGGGGATCCATTGCTAGGCAAAGGATCAATTTTGCTTAAGTTGGTGAATCATCTGAGAGAGTGCGCTTTCTCTTTTAGCTAGTCTTTGAGTTTCAAATGACTTTGGAGCAATATGCAGTTTGGGTGTTGAAGTCGTGCAAGATGTGTGGTTGTGCATAGTTTGCACAAGAAAACAGGTAAATTTGGGTTGTTTGACAGAATTTTGCTTTGATGTTTTGAGTTATTTTAAACCTAAACCCGAGGCAAGTAACCCCCTTTATAAATTGAAACAAACAACCAAAAATATTGTATTTACCCTTGCAGAACATGCATGTTAGTTGCAACAGTGTTGTATTGTAAGTATAATTCTTCAAGCTGTCAGACTTCTACAGATGTTATAGTTGTGAAGGAAAATCAAAAGTGTGGGTATATTTGTTCAGAAGACAGACTTCATGGGGTATATAATTCTATTAATTATTTCATACATTAACTTAAGACTGAAATGCTAGCAAAATGGAAGACAGTAACCTAAATGGAATTGCACTACTGGGGGCTGAGAATGGGATGTGTTGTGGGGAAATATAGGAACTATAATTTTCTACTCTAGATCTGTTTGGAGTAGGGACAGATAATGATGTATTGGGTTGTCTGAGCTTTAAAGACAAATGTGACAAACCCATAAAAAAGTTGTTCATATTTTTCTAAATCAGTGACCCACAGTTAGAAGGAAAGCAGAACTCTCATTAACATAACAGCTGTCTTAATGTGGCTTTAACCCTGTGACTTTTTACATTCCTTATGGCTTCGTCTGCTCCCTTGGGACACATTTTGTCTTACACCACTGCTATGATTTACAGCCTCACAAATTCCCTAGTACATCTAACATATGGATTTTTTACCTATCCCAGCATGGAAGGAAAGATTGCAGTCAATCAATGATTAAAATACCAAAACAAAACCCTTTTTGGATTAAAGATGAGTTTGGGCTGAAATAGCCAGCCTGTGGGCCCTTGCTTATGATTTTTCTACTCTCTGGTATCTTAGGGCACCTACACATGTACTGGATGTCTGCTGCAATGTGTGCTAATGAGCACACATTGGAGCAGACTTGATTAATTGAGTCTCCTGGAACGTGTTAATTAATGCACCCCAGCAACCTCTGTGTTACAGCGTCCCCATGCTTCAAAATAGTGGTGTGGGTGCTTGACCTAAAGCTAACTGGACAAGCTTTAGGTCAAGCAACCCCTCCCTTCACACCCACTGTTTTGAGGCATGGGATCATGATGCTGAGGGTGCTTTAATTAGAGCAGCTGTCAGAGCCACTCTAATTAAAGTGCCCCCCCACCTCCACCATGGAGCATGTGTATAGACTCCCTTAAAATTTGACAAAATGGTACTGGATTTGTCACTGGATAAAGATTACTCAACACCCCTGTAAGTGGCTTAAAACAGAAACTTTTGAAGGGCATGTTACAAAAGAAAAATCATAAAAGAAAAAAAGAGTTGAGGATGAGAAGGTACATATCTATATCGACAATTTGGGGCCTGTCTATACTGGGAAAATTTTCTGGACAATCTCAAAACCTAGTGTACTAAACTGATATGAAAAGTGTTTAGAGCTCTAACAAAGACCTGAGAAGGTGCCCTAACTTGTTTTTACCAAATCTCTTTGGAGATGTTTTCCCAGTGTAGATGCATCCTTTGAAAAAGGAACATTTCAATATGGTGCTTAATTTTTGCCTAGGATCCAAGCTGTGTTTGATGTGGGCAAGGGAGAAGGCCAGTTATAGCTCTGCAGTCTGTGCTGGCCAATGGATTACTTCAGTTTAATTTAGGCCACTCTAATATAAGTAAAGGACTTCACATTAGTGGAAGACTGGTTGGAGCAATGCTTCAGTCCTCTGCTTACTTCCCACCTTGCTCTCTTCATGTCTCTTCCCACCCCAGGCATACCCTCTATAGTCTGAGGCTACAGAAGGGCCAGGTCACACCTGACAATTAGACTTAATATTTTGACAGGACATTCAAAGTCCATTGTAGAAAGTTCAGTTGCACATTATCTCTGAAGCCCGCCTCCGTTTTTGAGGAATTTTGAAGAATGTTGCCTTTGTGTTGTACATAAAAGCCTGGGATACATGTGATTCCCCTTTAGTCTCTGTTCCAGCAATATAACGTATCCAATTTCTAAACTAATCTTTAAGAAATGTGTAACATTTAAGATATAGCAACTTTGTATCTTTTCTAATAGTTTCTGAGTAGAGCAACAATTTTATATTTGAAAATCAATATATCTGGAAGAGATTAATCCAGGAGTGGGCAAAATACAGCCCATGGGCTGGATCTGGCCCACCAGGCACTTTCATTTGGCCTGCAGTGCCCACCAACTAATTGTACCCTGACCAGCCTTTCCATCTACAAGGGTGGGAGTGAGGCATCCACATACACCCCTTCTCACCAACATACTCAATTGCACCTCACTCACACCCTTGTGGGTGGAAGGGCTGGCCAGGATACAGCTTCTGGGTGAAGCTGTTGCTGCCACTGCTGCAACCACTGGGGGACCTGCTCAGTTTCTCCAGCATCCTGCTTGTTCCTGGCAGCAGGTAGGGAAATGGCAGATGTGGGGCCAGGAGCTACAGCTGGGTCTGGCTGCAGCATGGAGCCTGGACCTCAGGTGGGCAGGGTGTGGGTGTGAGGGAGGGTGGGAAGAGTATGAGGACCACCCCCAGACTTCCCCCCCCCCATGACACACAGCCCCTGCAGGCAGTGATGGCAGCAGTAGCAGTAGCAGTAGGAGGGGGTGCTTGGGGTGCTCATGCCTGGTGGCATGCGGCTCTGGCCAGTGTTGCACTTAAGGGCAAGGAGCACAGCCTGGCTGGGCCGCCTCTATCACCAGGGCTCCCTGCTATGTATATGCAGCTCCAGGCACTCATGTACCGCTGGAGGGAAACTCCACGCACTGGAGCCAGCTGCCTTTGCCGCTTTCTGCTGCACAGGTCCTGGGACTCCGCTGGAAGTGGAGGGGCCTTGAAAGCTTACCAAACCTCATTAAGTGGCCTTCCAGCCAAAATAATTGCCTGCCCCGGATTAATCAAATATGGTGAAGGAATGTAAAGTATATGTCGTTTTCATATGACTGAATATGATCTTGAAAGTAGCAGAAGTTTGTAGCAGTGCAAAAGGAGGTGCAATTTGACTTGCATGTTTCATATAGTCAGACAGTCAATGGGGAACTGTAGTTAAGACCTCTCTCCAGTTTGGACTCGGTGGTGTGATCTGCATGTGTTCTTCCTTGCTTTAGGGATATAATTTGGCTTTCATTCATTCAGTGAATGTGATAAAATTGAACAGTATTCCCGAGGGTGTTATTCCTTAAGCAACTGATAGATGCAGGAAGCATTAACTCAGTGGAGTTTTTTTGGGTTTTGTTTTTTTTTTGGATCTTAAACTTACCTTAATTTTTTTGCTTTTGAAAAAGATTTTAAGCTACCATGTAAGCAGAGTCCCTTGGAAGTAGAGGTTAGCAAGGGGCATACTGATGAAACCTATGCTCTTAAACATGCTTGTATATGTGCTGGGGGTTTAGTTTGCTTTAGTTCTCCCTAAATTGAAATGGAGGATTTTAAAAAACCCTCACCATTTCCACCATTTCAATTTAGAGAGAATTAAACTGAACTAAACCCCTGTTGCATGTACACAAGGGTTAGGGCGCCCAATCCTTAGAGCTTACCTGCCTCTCCCATGGTGGGTGGTGGGGTGGGGGAAGTGAGCTGCTGGTGGGCTGAGTGGTCCCTGAGCTGCAGGGGATCCTGATGTTTTCCTCTGTGGCGGCGGTGCCCCCCAGGCATCACCTGCCAGCTGGCACCTGGCCCAGGCAGTCCTAGGGTGCACCACAGCTGTGGAAGCACCGGGCCATCGCGCAGCTCAAGGAGGCAGGCTCCGAGAGAAAAAAAAATCAGGCTCTTTGCCACTTTTTCTTTTTTTCTTCAGTGGATCCTGCCTGCACCGGCTGTTGCTGGGTCACATAGCCCCTGAGCTGTGCAGGGTCTGGTGCATCCCTCTGTGGCTGTGGCGCCCCTTCCCCAGAACTGCCTGGAGCAGGTGCCGGTGGATGGGTGCTGCCTGGGGGGTGCCGCCACTGTGGAAGGAAGCACTGGAGTCCTCCACAGCTCAGGGACCACTTGGCCTGCTGACAGCTCGCCCCCTAGCCCTCCCCTGCCATGACAGAGGCAGGTAAGCTCCAGCAACCCTGCACCATCCTCACCACCTTCCCACTGCCTGGGACTGCCCGGTGTTGACAGTGGGTTTGATGCAGCCCCTATACCTTTGTTCTGAGTGGGCACAACCCTCAGACTGACCACAATACCTGCCAGTTGATAATAGGCAAATTTATTGCTATACAGTGATAGGAAATAAAAGCAATGCAGGCGAAGCAAATGCAGTATACATTACCCAAATTCCCCAGTCCCAGAATATACACAAGACAAACGGTCTGTCCAGCTGGTACATAAACACCACCTTGAGGTCCTTTGCTTAAGTGTCCACTGTCAGCAGCCTTGGAGGTTGGGGATGATGCCAACTGCTTCTTCCTTTTGTTTTTAAAACTCCTCCTTCCATATACTTCCTTCTCCTGGTGACTTCTGATGACTCTTGCTCTGTTGCTGGTTGGTCACACAGTGCCATGTCCCATGTTGTCAGCCAAAACCCCATTTTCACAAACTTATCACATGCCCACCTCCTAATTTGGGACATTACCAGTGTTCTCCAGTTTGGTTTGTCTCCCCAAAACCGGAAAGCTTAAGGCTTTTTGCAGGCAGGCACTACTGCCCTGCAGCCAGGCCTATCTCTATTATGAAAATAAAGTTTGGATGTTTTCAGATACCCAGGATGTGTGGCCTTGCTGTTTTCCTGCCTGGGTTAGACACTCTGTCAGCTTCTGGAGGCTGGGAACCCTGTATGACTGAGACACAAACTCTTTAGAAATCAATTAACCTCTGCTGCCCATCTTGACCCCTTATAATACATATATCTATACCTAGAGCAGCAGGATGGCCAGAGGGCAGCTGGGTGTGCTGGTGATGGGAGAAGGCAGTGAGGAGAAAGCATGGGGCACTGGAAGCCCACCAAGCCCAAGCTTCCCTGAGCGCATTGGCTTCCAGCGCCCCATGCACCATTGCACTTTGTTAGGTAGAAAACTAAAACACTTTGGGGGGGGTTTATCTTGCAGAAAAGACTACTGAATGTGCAAACAGTAGCACTATTAAAGTGGAATATGCTGCTGAGCATGCAAACAGCAATGCCATTAAAATGGTGCAAAAGGGCATTGAGCTGCTTTAAAGGCCAATTTTGTTGCTCATACAAAGACCCTTCAAGTACCTTTCCCCTCCATGTGACTCTCTCTCTATCCTGCTCTTTGGTCCTCCAGGTGCCTCTGCCTTTTACAGTTGCCTCCAAGAAGGTATCTGCTGTATGTAAGCAGCTTTCTTTTATTTAGGGCCAAATTCTGCCACCCCTCCTCAAGTTAAAAATCACCTTCTTCTTTAGTGAGTCCTACTGAAAAGGATGGTGCTACTCACATGGATTCTGTTCAACATGAAACACCAGGGGAGATTCTGGTCCTTAATACCAGACAAATTCCATTCACAACTTCCCTCAGATTAGGTGAAGGTAACATATTATATTCATTATTTCTAGGCCAATTCTTCATTTTTGTCTTATGAATAATTAAAAAACTCTGTTTCCTATATATTTAGTTGCTCATTGTTTTTTTCCTCTGAGATGAATGGAGAGGATTTATTTGGGGTGGACATGGGAGAACAGATGGCTGTGTATAGTGAAAAAGAATCTGCAATCACTTTTGTTAGCTGTTAGTGAACTTTAAACAGATTTTAAAATCCAGTCCAGTGGATTTTGTTGCCTATTTTTAGGGACAAACTGAACTGTGATGCTAGGCAATAACTTGAAAATCATGTGAAAGTAGGATTGCTGTTTTGAATCAAGAGGAATGCCTTATTAAGCTGAACTTCCCTACAAGTGTTTTTTAGCTTGTAGTCCAAACTATTCAACCTACCACTAATGGGTAGACGATATGGTAGCTTGAAACACATATTTGGAGACACTGAGTACTGTCTGGCCTGTCTCTATAGTTAGTTGTACTTTTTCATTAGGAATAATATCTCTTGAAGCGCATCCATTTCACTTAATGTATAAGGAAAAAAGATGCTCTCTGTAATCTGGCAAAATATATCCACCTAAATGCATACATTTTATTTGGAAGGAGAAGAATTTATCTTGGTAATTCCCTAACTGTAAATTTATGCTGGCCAAAAGCAGTTCAGTACTTTAATATGGTGGGGAAGAAGGAAGGTTATTTCATGATCTTATTTCCCAGTACTCTGCTACTAAGAGCTCAAATTTGAGACGCTTTCATTTGTAAATATATATTAAATAACAAGTAAGTTGATATATGTGTGGGAATGTTGAACTATATTATTTTGAAGTTATTACTTGGGAATTCTACTTTTTTTTTCAAAGTAACCTAAAGGAGCGCACACAGTTCCCTGAATTTCAATGGCTGCTGTGTACCTCCTTCAATTAGGTTCAATTTGAAAATTAGCCTAATTGTTTTTGTGAAATGACTGGTGTTTTGGTGCTGTGAACAACTACCACCTTTTTTGGTAGACTCAAGAGAGACCATAGCTTGAGTAGAAATGGAAACTGAATTTTTCTCTGACATACAGGGAATGTTTTTCTGGATCAGGCTGAGGATATGTTGGTGGGGCATTGTGAGAGAACTGAATTGCATACAGTATGTCTGTTCCCTGGATATACAGAAGACCTGAGCCTCCTTACTCAGGCTGTACTCTAAGGGTCTGACCCAAAGACTATTGCACTCAAAGAAAAGATTGCAGTCAGTGTCTGTGGGCTTTGGATGAGGCTCTTTCCTTGAGGAAGGAGTTTTGGTTGTGTAAAGAGTGCAGGACTAGGCTTCTAGGGAATGTTGACATAGCACAATGAAGTGCTGTGTAGAAATTCCCAAGGCTGCTCTGAATGAACTGGCTTAGGTACCAAAAGCAGTATAACCACATTAAAATGGTGCGCTGCCTGAGATAATTCATTTTGAACTCAGGGCAGAGCACTGCAACAATGCATTTGTATTGCTCCTTGTATCCAAGCTATGTTGATATCAGTGAATGACTGCATAGTGCTTTCTAGACATGTCTTAGGGCTAGGTACAGACAGTCAAAAAGCCAGAGGCTGAATCAATTCAGTCTTTGCAGGTTAGTTTAAACTGCACAGATTAAATTGAAACAGAAGCATACAGACATTCACATTTGATTCAGGAAATGCAGCCACATGCCCACAGTGGCTCAGGCCAGAAGCCAGGGGGTGCTAGAGCACGGCTTTCTGGCTGTATGTTCACTTTGTCTCTGGGATTTTGCAGTCCAGAATTACAGTGGGACTCTGCAGGGTTGCAATGCAGGGTCTGCAGGACCCTGCAGCGTTGCAATGCTCATCACTTCTTCCTGCTTCCAGGTGCCTCTGGGATTTGTAGTCCACAGTTGCAGCCAGCAGTAAATTTGACCAGGGGAAATGGTGTTTAACTCCTCTCCCTGGCTCCAGACTCCAGCCGGGGTTTGCCTGGGGGAGACAGTCCCCCCTTGTAGACTGGGCCGCATTCCCAGCTGGGCTTCCCTCCCGCCCCCGACCACTTTGTTAGCCAGCCCTCACAGCTCCACCTAGGGAGCAGAGGGGCAGGGCCAGCCCTGTTCTCTAGAGTAGATGAGACAGCTCAGCCCAGGGCTGGAAAGCATGCCGGGATGCTAGGGGACTGGGATTTGATTTAAAGCAGGAAGGGGTCTAGGTCAGAAATTTCATAAACCGGTCTGACACAAATCAGTAAAGTCTGATACTACAATCAACCAGGTTTATTTTAAACCAATTGCAGCCATTTTGAAACTGGTTTATGTGCACTGTGCTTCTGTTCTGTTACAGATTTAGACCAGTTTCTGACCACTTAAACCAATTTATGTGTAACTTCTGTCCGTAGCCTAGAAGCCTCCTGATTCTGGGACTATTAGTGTAAATATGGTGCCTTTCAGACTCACTAAAATAACATGAACATTCTGAGAGAGGGAAGAAAAAATCCCTAATGTATAATGAAGAAAAACATCATGAGGCAAAGGGAAAAAATCTTTGGCTTAAACTGGAAATGTCATTAACAATACATCAGTCTTTTAACTGTGCATGTCGTTGGCACTCATTCTTGCAATGGCCAGACTGTACTTCAGTGCAAAATATCCACTAATCTCTTACAAAATTCACATTTTAAATGTTTTCTCTATCTGCTTTAGAGATATTATTGCCGTAAAAGCACATAAAAAACTCTCTGTTTATGACTGTTGAAATGTCAAGGCTAATTACACCAAACTGATCCCAAGAGAATAATGACATTTTTTAAAAAATACCCTGGTGCAGTCCAGGAAATATGACATTGGCTTGATCAGTTATGAACTACTTAAAAGAAACATGATAACAAAAGGCAAGATGTAAATATCAGAATTAAGAAATGGAAAAGGCCAGTTAGATCAGCTAGTCCATTCTCTGCCTGTCCAAAATTGTTCCCTATAATATATTCCTGAGTATTTTGTCCAGCCTACTCTTAATGTTTTGAGTCCTAGAAATGCCAATACTTCCCTTAAGAGGATACATTCTTTTTAAAGTTAGTGTTAAGTAAATAATCCTGATTATCCATCTGTATTTCATCTCCTGTATCTAAGAAGACTGCAAATAAATTCATATCAATATATACAATTTAAGCCCTTCAGATATGTTAGATTGTAAATTTTTGATAGAGACTGTAGGTAAAATTTTCTAGGTGCCAAGTCTATTTTCAAAAGTATTAGATACTTAAGAACCTAAAAAATTTAAACAATCAATCTAGCTCCATTCATAGGTACCTAAATCACTTTCAGAATGGTTCTTAGGCTCCTAAGTAACTTGGAAGCTTTTGAATATTTTATTTTGTCTTCATATCTATCCACATCACCCAGGACGATGATGTCTTGATTTAGGGTCTCTGCCTATTAGAATATATATATTTAATAATCATATTTCCTGTTGAGGCACAGTACTGCATACATCCATAGCCAGCCTTAGTTGGGTGATGTGGGCAACTGCCCAGGGCGCTGTGGTCAGGGGGGGTGCCACACTCACACATATGTGTGAGCAGCCTGCACTAACAGCAGCGCTCTCCCTTGGCCCTTGGGCAGGGAGAGCAGTGCCCAGCCCAGCCCAGCCCAGCCCACACTTCCAGCTGCTGCTCAGGAGGAGCTGGGCTGGGCATTGTGACTGGCAACAGCCGTGCCTGCCCACCCACCTGCCTGGTGCACCATGTCGCTCTGCCTTTTCACTGGACTGTACCTCGCACCCCTGCCTGCCTGCCTCTGTCTGCAGCAGCACCGCTGATTTGGGGGGACAATATAACTCGTCTCAGTTTATGTGACATTGCTTTCTTAAGCATCACTTGTCCATATATTCTACATACAACACTGTGCTCAGAGCCTGTTCCTCCCTTATGGGCTTCTTCACATCCTTGGCATACTGTTATCTCTGAAGGCTAGATATAAGGTTAGGGGCTCTATATGATCAAATGCCAAGTAGCTGACATGCTAATATTTGGAGTTGCTTCTATTCCAGGTCAACAGTATGTGGACCTACAGTGTTACAGTTGGGTTCCTACCAATGGTTGTGGCATACAATGGGCAACTTTATATTTTGGTAACATTAGCTCAGTCATACTAGACAGCTAGTGAAAAATTGGAATGGTATAGTAGAGTAGCTTCCATGTGAGGAAAAAATGATTTAGTGCATGGGAATTTTATCAGACCATGGTAACTTACTCTGTATGATCAAGTTGATCAGCAGTCATTGTTACTTCTGCTTCAGCCCAGTAGTATGTGGTTCTATGGCTCCATAGTTGGCTTTCTACCAGTCTCAAGTTACATATCTCTTTATCTGATACAGTACACTGGCAGCATGTTTGAATTATACTGGGAATGAAGGAGAACAAAAGTTTTCCAATGTGTTTAAAAATATAATGTTTGCTTGTAATGGTTTAACTTAGTGCTGAGCAGGGCTTGGGAAACTGCTTGCAGTGGATTAATTGTTTTTCTGTGAAAAATGCAAATTTGGTGATGCCACTGAATTGTTTGTTCAGGGTAGGACCCATGAAAAGTTCTAAATAAGTTGGACCATTCCATTTCAAAATTCTCTGCATGAAATGCTTTGCTTTTTTAAGTTGATTTCTTATTTTTAAACTTTTTAAGAATGTATTTAAAAACAAGTTCAGTTAAAACAAAACATTCCCTTTTGGATCAAATGAAATATTTAATTCGCCTGAAAGAGTTTTTATTTTAAACTTTGCAATTTTTTTGGCTCTAACTTTGACTCTATTTTTTTAAAACTAAAAAATACGTTAAGTGCAAAGCTCTAATCACGGGCTTGATTTACTGCTGTGACCCTCTTATAAACTTGTCAGATGCCACTGTAACTCCATATACTTTGCTGAAGTTGCTTCTGATTTACAGTACAGTAATACAAGTGAGAAGCAAATCATGACAATGGTCTCTATATCAATCTGCATTATTCACAAATTAGTGACAGATATTTTATATAATAGAACACATAATGATACGAGCCCAAATTTCACTGCAAACTTACAGCGTCAGGCAGGAGTGCACCCAGTCATGCTACTGTGCTTTGTGTGTGCTGCCTCTCAAACCTGAGGTGGTATAGTCACATTCATGCAGGTCTGAAGTGGCCCAACACTAACTTAGTGGTGCTAATTAGTTTACCCACATCACCCTACAAATTTGGCTACTGTATTTCTTATTCTGCAAGTAGTACACATGAAATGTATATGAGAGTGCCACCGCCTGGCTTGGTTAATTTGTGATGTAGGCATGCTCTATAAATATCAAATCATAGTCCAGTACATAGAGTCTTCAAATTAGACTTGATTTGATTGGTCTTAATTAGATCTGTAAAATAGGTCAATTGAGTGGGAGGGGGAAGTTATTTGATGATTATAAACTAAATGGTGTGTACAGTCCTTGAAGTGAAATTTGTTAAATAAAAACTCTATAGCCATTCATCATTTGACTAAATAACAGTTCTTTTTCACTAAATAAAATGTGTGCCTTTATTGCTTATCAACTATAGGAAAAAACAGTTTACAAAAGTATATCCCAATAAAACAACTGCCCTAGTTTATCAAGTCTTATAAGTAGGGTTGCTTTAAAAATGTCCGAGCCCCCAAGGTCTGGAATTGGAGGTGGTTCAAGCACCTACACTGAACACCTTCAAGAGCAAATTGGATGCTTATCTTGCTGAGATCCTATGACCCCAGCTAACTTCTTGCCCTTTGGGCGGTGGGCTGGACTTTATGATCTTCTGAGGTCCCTTCCAGCCCTAATGTCTATGAAATCTATGCAATAATTTAGAGCCTGGTTTTGCAACAGCATCAGTGCAGATTTATTCCTATATCTGTGTAGAGTAGCAGTGGGCAATTATTTTGGCTGGAGGGCTGCTTAATGAGTTTTGGTGAGGTGTCCAGGGCTGCAAGGGTAGCTCCCCTGCTTGACAGGTGCCCCGCCTCCTGGTTGCCATCTTGGGACTGGAAGCTCCGCCCTGACCTTTGCCCCAGAAGTCCCTCCCAAGTACTCCTTTTGGGAGTGAGGGGGGCCATCTTGAAAGTGGAAGAAAACAAATCATATACTAAAAAAATCAAACATTTACTATAATTTATTTTAAGTTCATTTTAAAAAATATTTTTGCCCAGATGTATGTGTTTGCATAGTCTATTTAGAGGTGATTGCACAAAAGCTCAAATAAGTCTTACTCTTGTAATTGTGTGTTTGTACTCTTGTATATGGTGTGGGGGGACAGCGGGGAGGTCCTCAGGGTCCCCAGAGTGTGTGAGTCCCTGGTCCCACAGCACGCAGCTCCCTGTGCTCCCACCCCAGTCCCTGGCATGGGGCCAGCCCCACCAGCCCCATAACGTGCAGTTCCTTGAGCTCCTACCTGAGTCCCTGGTTGCATGTGGTGGCAGTGTACAGGGCCAGCCCTACCTGGCCCCACAGTGCGCAGCTCCTGGCCCCATAGCACACAGCTCCCCTGACCCCTTTTCCCCCAGTGGGAGTCTCTGGCTCCCAGTCTGGTAGGATCTTACCTAAATTCCCACTCTTGCAGGCAGGGAGGCTGGAAACAGCCTTGGGGTTATCAGACAAAAGCCTCGGCCAGGCAGAGGCTTCTTGTCTCCGGTGCCTCCTGGCTTGGGGCTGGGGTGGGTAAGGCCAGGTGGTGGGGCGGGAGGGGGCGTGATTGCTTAGCAACTAGAGCTGCACCTCCTGCATGGAGGCCTGGCTTGCAGAGGGGCAGCCCAGGGCCAGGGTTTACAGACAGCTTATGGAGGGGCCCCATGGGCTAGATGGAATTGCCTGGCAGGCCTGATCCAGCCAGTGGGTGATATTTTGCCTGCCCCTAGTGCAGAGCCTCACTGAAGTCAACTGGGCTTCACACAGAGGTCCATCTAAGCACACCTGTTTACAAGATTGGAGTCGTATGCTCTAACCACTTTGGAACAGTGACTGTGTCCCTCAGTTTCTGTAAAATGTCATGCAAAGACTATGGTGCTATATAAATATTATTATTGTACAAAACTAGTTAGGTTAGAGCAAAATCCACAATCTATAGATTTTCAGCATAGAAACACTGGTGTTAACACATATCACTTGACCTTGCTGAGTTTAACTGGATGACGCCATTCTTTAAATTGCTTAATAGCTTGGGCCTGGCCAATCCGAAAGACCACAAAAGGCATGGATAAAGATGATGATCAAAAACTCTTCTCCCATGGCAACAGTTGTTCTTGTTGGTAGGGGAGACTAACTTGGTGATGGTGAAATGAATTTCCATGGGTCCTGAGGACCATCACAAAACTTGCCAACTTCTGCTCTTAAGTGCAAGATACAGTTCTCATCCTGCTGCTCCTGACATAAATGCAGAGCAGCATGCACATTTAAAAAGAAATTAAATAAAAAAGAAAATACTACCAAACCCACACACTGTCTTGGGAACATTCAATTTTCCTTCTGGAGAGGGAGCAGGATGAGAAACCACATGTGAGAGATGTTAGTCACATCACCAAGTAATCTACTGGCAAGTCCTTACAGACTGTGTGGATGTGGGCAATACATGAACCCGCACAGGACAGAACAGAATAGAAAAGAAGTTGTGGGAGTTCTCTTGTGCTTCTTGGTTAAAATGCAGTTAATGCCTGCCTCCCAGTGGTGTTGTGCAGTTCAGTTAATGTTTACGATGCATGTTAAGATATTCAGATAACCCTGGGGACCAGAGGAAGGAAGAGCAAGGTGGAGAAGGCAATGATTAGCAAGTGATCTGGGTACTTCAGTCATGGCATGTACAAAGGTCAGTCAGAAAGTAATACCTCCTATTTCTTCCTCAGCTAAGTATTATTGACAAAAATATTGAACTTGCAAGGAAAATATGTATATCACTGCTGAACACACAGCTGTTTTTAAAGACACTTGTTTAAAAACACAATGATGAGCAAAGGCATGTGTCCCATCATTGTAAAAGTCCTTGTACAGCCACTTGTGCAACTACTATTGCACAGCCTCCATCACTTGGCTGTCATCCTGAAAATGTTGCCCGCATAGTCCATCATTTTCCTCCAGGCTGTGTGGAGGATGGGGCATCACAGTCCATCCAGATGATGCAATTGCCTCTGTGCTGTTGTGTGGGCACACATTGTTCTGCAGTAGCAACACTTCACACGTTTTCATTGGGACAGGCTCTTTGCATTCAGTGTTTCTGTTTTGTCAGGGTCTTGATATAGGCCTCTGAGTCTGCTATGGCCTCTTTAGGCAAAACGTCAAGAAGACCTTATTCTGTGTTCATGGCTTACTTAGGAGATAAAAATTAGAAGGCATAACTTGCTGACTGACCCTCATACAATATGAGGATACATCTCCTTGTTCACCAGCGAAAAAAGGCCATTGATGGAAAAGGAAACTATGTTAAAAAA
The DNA here is from genome assembly GCF_052110815.1 of Crocodylus siamensis. Classification (NCBI taxonomy): domain Eukaryota; kingdom Metazoa; phylum Chordata; order Crocodylia; family Crocodylidae; genus Crocodylus; species Crocodylus siamensis. The sequence continues at coordinate 59,144,275 of NC_143400.1, read as the reverse complement.
TAGCTGTGTGTTCAGCAATTATATATATTTTCTATGCAAGTTTGATATTTTTAAATAATATTTGCCTGAGGAAAAAATAGGATGCATTATTTTCCAACTGTGTATACCTAAGCTGTTCTGAGGCCTGCTGCCTTCTTTTTCTGCCTAGGCATGTTTGCACCCTTCTGACTTTTCCTTCTGTGATCTCTTTACAATTCTTCTTAAGAGCTGCCTCACTCTGTTATCTTTCTACTGGAGCTATTTCTCTTCCACTCAATGCTGCTGTAGGGGCAACAAAAAAACAAGTCATGTGTGTGTGCGCGCACGTGCATGTGTGTGTAACTGGAATCTAAAACTAGATCAGTGTCCACCCCTGACTAGACCTCACCAAACATCCTACTCCTCATCCATTGACTCTGTATTGGTGAGCAGTCCTGCCTATGGCCTCTTGGTGAGTGTAGAAGGGGTTGGAGCAGAAAAAAGGAAGAGGGAGCCTGACAAGAAGGTGAGAAAGATGCTGCAGATGTCAAACCTGCTTTGTGTGCCACTGGGTAACAGGGAAGGAGGTATGCAAGTAGGATCAGTCAACCCCAGCCAAAGAGAGATGAAGCCCTATGGAATTACAGCCTTATTCTGAAAGCAAGATGAAGCCAGTTGTTTCTATACAGTAGCAAAGCAGCTAACTTTGAAAGTAGATGATTATATATGTATGTATGTATATTTTCTGTGTGGAATCTGTGGAGCAGCATATGATGTAGAAACTAAAGGCTTCAGCTAAAATCTACCTACATGTTGTCATGTCCCACAACATGCTGACTGCTTACGACTGCTTATGCAGTGTTGTTTTGTTCAATGCATGGTATTATTTTCTTGTCATAGATGATGCCATATCTAGAAATTTGATTTCTATTACCTAAATTAGTGGTTCACAAACCATGGTTTCTGGAGCACATGCTGGTGGTCAGTTGAGAGTTGACTAGTCACATGGTTCTAATTCTGCTCCCTGCTTCCATGGGCTAAATCACAATAAAAGAAGCTAAAAATAAAAACGTATTTTCCTAATATTAATTTTCCATATTGTAATTCTTGTAGTTGCTGCAGAAACAATCTGATTAAGAGTGAATAGGGAGGTTATGCACGTAATTGTAAACAGGAGGGCAGACAGCAATGAGATGCTGCTACTCTTAAGATTCACTACAGAGAATCTTTGAGCACCATTTAGTCTAGAAAGTCCTCATCATAGCTCCACTGATGCTACACTAGATCTGGCTTTTTGTTTTTAGGATTTACTACTTTGAAAGAGAACTTTATACTTTGCATGCTTTGAGCTATGATATGTTTTTAAGTAACAAGGTCCTTATGGTATTCCACTCTAACACCTAGAAGACTTGGAATATGAACTGATGATGGGTTGTGTGAAGTTGTGGTGGATGTAGGGAGAAAAGTAGATACACATAGTTAATCCTAAAGAAGAGCTCATTTGTGCTCCACACTAGGAACACATTTCAAAGATAGTTCTGTGTGAAAATATGATCCAATGCTGGCTTCACTAAGTCTTGTGGTGAGGTGTTATATACCTATGAGAGTGCATTAAAACTTGCTTGGAGATGTTGCTCTAGTTTGTGTGCAACAGCCTACATTGTTTAAAGTTTTGCTTGTTCTATGTAGGTTATTATATTTCCCTCATTAATGTAGTATTCATGTGCCTTCTAAGAGTGCATTAAATGATGTCTTTCACATTAGATATCTAAGTCTATTCTTAAGAATCTGAATAAGAGGTAATTGTAAAGACTGCAAGGTATATTAGCTGCTATAGTTTCATAGTTTCTAGAGTCGGAAGGGACCTGAGCAGATCATCTAGTCTGACCCCCTGCCATGGCAGGAAAGAGTACTGGGGTCAAACGACCCCAGCAAGGTGTTCATCTAACCTCCTCTTAAAACCCGCCAAGGTAGCAGCCTGCACCACTTCTCTTGGAAGCTGGTTCCAGACCCTAGCCACCCTGACCATGAAGTAGCACCTCCTGATATCTAACCTAAACCTACCCTCTGCCAGCTTGTGACTGTTATTCCTGGTCACTCCTGGCGGTGCTCGGGGGAACAGTGACTCCCCCAGTGCCTGCTGATCCCCCCTGACTAGTTTATACCAGGCCACTAGCTTCCCCCCCCCAGCCTTCTCTTTTGGAGGCTGAACAGGTTCAGGTCCCGTAGCCTCTCCTCATAGGGTCTGCCCTGCTGTCACCTGATCATGCAAGTGGCCCTCCTCTGGACCCTCTCCATGCTGTCCGCATCCCTCTTGAAGTGCAGCACCCAGAACTGGACGCAGTACTCCAGCTGTGGCCTGACCAGTGCTGCATAGAGGGGGAGGATCACCTCTTTGGACCTGCTTGAGATGCATCCGTGGTTGCATGACAAGGTGCGGTTGGCCTTCCTAACTGCCTCTCCACACTGCTGGCCCATGTTCATCTTGGAGTCAATTATGACTCCAAGATCCTTTTCCGCCTCCGTGCTGACAAGAGGGGAGTTCCCCAACCTGTAGGTATGGTGCCGGTTGTGCCTCCCCAGGTGCATCACCTTGCACTTGTCTGTGTTGAATCCCATCCTATTCTCATCCGCCCACCCTTGTAGCCTGTCTAGGTCTGATTGAAGCCTGTTGCTTCCTTCTAGTGTGCCCACATCCCCCCACATCTTTGTGTCATCAGCAAATTTGAACAAGGTGCTTTTTACCCCCTCATCCAAATCGCTGATGAAGATGTTGAACAGTGCGGGCCCGAGGACCGAGCCCTGCGGAACCCCACTGCCCACGTCCTTCCAGGTTGAGAAGGACCCATCCACTACCACCCTCTGGGTGCGGCCCTCCAGCCAGTTGGCGACCCATTTGACTGTGTGGGTGTCTACACCACAGCCCCCCAGTTTCTTAATGAGAACGGGGTGAGAGACAGTGTCAAAAGCCTTCCGGAAGTCCAGGAAGACTATGTCCACTGCTACCCCTGCATCTAATGATCTGGTGATCTGATCATAAAAGGCCACCAGGCCTATCTATGTTACAGATAGAAATGCCCAACTTCTAAAAGTGCCCAAGTTTGAAAAATATTATCTCAATTGAGTGGCTGGAAGAGAGAGGACCTAATTCAGAACACAGAAGCTCCTGAAGATGGAAGATTATGAGATGAGAAGATCTGAGTTCAGAGTAGCTTGCAGTCTCTTCTTTAGAAAAGCAAATCTCACTATTATTTCTATTATACCTAAGTTAAATGTACAAAATCAAATGTTCCTAATTATAACATTTATAGGTCTGGTTTAGTAACCGTCGAGCTAGATGGAGGAAACAGGCAGGGGCCAATCAACTGATGGCTTTCAACCACTTGATCCCAGGAGGCTTTCCACCCACCGCCATGCCAACCCTGCCAACATACCAGCTGTCTGAGCCCTCCTATCAACCCACCTCCATCCCACAAGGTATGGTAGATGAACATTTAAGTGGAATTATGAATGGTTTCCCATGTATGTTTATTTTATACTTCAGTTTAAAAAAAATGCAGTGGGTAAATTTAGTCTTCAATCTAGCAAAGCTCTGACAAATCTGCTTACATTAAGCATGTGAGTATTTTGATTTAATTTGCTGGATTGGATTTAGTTCCCAGTGAATAGTACCAGACAGACAGCACCAGCCTGTAGACTGATCTTCTCTACACACAGAGCAGGTACAGCACTCACAAAGGTTGTGCTAAGTTCCCACCATTCCTCACTACTCTCACCATGAGGGTCCACCAACGTGGGGCTGGAGGAGGGACAAAGAAATTTGGCATTTTTTGTAAGTAATGGGCTGAAATCCAGTACATAATGGGATGAAATCACGAACTCATTTCATACATGAATTGAATAGCCACTAGATAGTAACACATTTCAGTTAAGACAAATGAGTCACAGTCTTATCAGAAGTCCTGTGAACATTAGTGATTTGTCAGGAAAAATGATATTTAGATCTAGGCAAAACCTGACTGACAAGATTTCATAAAATTAGTCTCCATTCTCTTATTGCCCTTCCCTAAAGCTTGGCTCACTTGGGATAATGACTCAAAGTGGGGCAAATTTAAGACTTTTAAACCATGTTGTTGATGATTTTCAGTAATATCACATCTAGACTCAAATCAGTGGGATTTCCACCAAAATCTGACTAGGAAAATTTCGCAGTCCCCCACATTTTTCCCACTGCTAGTCACTATCAACCTGAGCTGAATTTTTACTGGTGTCCTGGGGGAGAGAGGCTGTGTCCTACACATTGTCAGCCTGCTGATCCAAAAAATATTTACTTCACACTTTCTGTTTTGCTTCATGAATTCTGAACAGTACATAACCATTAATAATCACATGAAAATTGCATCTTTATATAATATGACTTTTACAACATAAATAATGACATTGATCTGGTAGAACTTTATATTGTTTTTCTTTAACTATCCATTTAAATGTTGAGTATCATCAAATGTTAACTTTTGGGTCCTGTAGTATCTACCTGCAAGTTCTAACTGAGACTTCTTAGTGATAAATTTTATATAATGAATTTCTCACTTTCCTCATGATTCTCTGACATAACAAGCTATGTTTCTTTTTCTTCTAGCTGTGTCTGATCCAAGCAGTACAGTTCATAGACCTCAGCCTCTTCCTCCGAGCACTGTGCACCAAAGCAGCATCCCTTCAAATCCAGAAAACAGCTCTGCATATTGCCTACCCAGCACCAGGCATGGATTTTCCAGCTATACAGACAGCTTTGTGCCTCCATCCGGGCCCTCAAATCCCATGAACGCTGCCATTGGCAATGGCCTTTCACCTCAGGTCAGTCCTGTGTTTTCAGACAGAGGATTTGCTGTATGCCAGAACCAAAGAGTCTATTCCCTGAGGCCATAGTATAATGAATTGCCAAATTTAAACCATAATGTATTCTTTATACAAGCCACATGATTTCAGTTTGCTAGTTTCCTTTTTTTTTCCTACTGACTGCATCAAGTGTCATAGCTTATATTTAATTTCAAGTGATTTATAATGTAATCATGAAGACTTCATGTTTACCTTTCATTGTCAAGCATTTGTTGTGTGCAGTTATGTTCCTTGAGGTACATACATAGGTAAAGTTCAGGAACACTGATTTTGTCTGATACGTTGTCAGCTAATAAACTTTTTCTAGTCTAAGGTCCCTTTAGGAAAACAAAGAGGTTTTACCAAATGGCCTAGAAATCACAGAGAAGTTATACTGAGAGAGTTCCAGCTGATAAGCAGTACACATTGGGATGAGCTAAATCGAGTTATAAATACATAAATTAGGGGTATTGCTGCTCTTTGGAAATATAAAAATGCATGAATACTATAATTGTTTTTCTAATTTGCATGAGCTTTTCTTAGGAGATCATGTTAATAAATTGCCTTGATAATTGAGTGTCAAGAGGTTGGTTAGATTTCCTACATGTGGCATCTGTCTGTAGTTGATGTTATTGCTGAAATATAGAGTCACACTTTTATTAAGTGTGAGCTTCACTCAGGTGTTTGGGAGTGCAGTCTACGAAATTCTGAGAAAAGTCACAAAGGGGATGCAATCTATAATTACAATCAGAAATCTCTTCAGGGCTGAGAGTGAGAGTTTTAACAGCTTTATCTTCTTTCTACCCTTTTTTTGCTCTCACTGGTTTGAAAAACAGAGAGAAGCTCAGAATGACACAAATGAAAAGTGAAAAGACAATTATACTCAATTACACACTAATCACTGACTATCACCACTGCCTAAGCAGCGAGAGGGCATTCTAATAGGCAGAAAATGAGATTTTAATGGCACAAAGGGTGGCCAAAATAACGACTCACATATCTTTGCCTCCTTCATTTTCTTCAACTTGTGGTTTGCATCTCTGGAGTACAGTTCCTGGTTCCTGCACAACGGTGATAACTCTGTGCAGCTGAAAAGTTCAAAGGCATCAGAGTTGAAAAGAATGAATAGCAGAGGCAATGAAATAAACATTTTTGCCTAAAGGCAGAAGTTCATAAACCCTTTTTTGTAACAGTAAATGTAATTAAGTTTCATAGATTCCTATAGCACAGAGCAGGATACAAAACTTTATGGCTTAAACCTCAGTAGAAAAATACCAACATAAAAACAAACGGATGTACTTCCAACAAGACTTTAATGAATTTTGGTTTGAACAATTCTGATTTCTAAATGCAATCACCACAAAGGCATGACATTAAATTAATAGTTTTTTTTTAATTACCAGATTCACAGTGCACAAAGCTTCCATAATTTAGACACTAATATCTTTCTGGAGTTCAGATTTAATCCATCAAAAGCAGTTGCTAGTGTCACTTTCAGTGTATATCAGTTCTGTCTATAGATTTCCCTTTCTTCCCCTCCCCTACCCCCTTTCAAAAAGTATTGTTCCTTGTGATATAAAATTTAAATACAACAGTGAAAAAATGCTATGACATTTAGGTTAAGTGGCATAGAAAGCAATGAAGAGGCAAGTCTTTAGTATCTTGTTGACCATGCTTTGATGTGATCAAAAGGAGATCCTAGAACTGATCAGACTGATACAGTTAGTTTCTGTGTTTTTTCAAACCAGCCCGAATGCTGGAGACAACATTGTCTTCGTGCTGTGAACTTTGTGTCTTCCTTGGCTACCTTTTTTCCATCCTGATTCTTAGAACTTCTAACTTTGCTCTGTGCTTTTTAGTAGGGCTGTGCGAAGCTTCGAGAGCTGATTTGATTTGGAGGAGCTTTGGCCCGATTTGGCAGCTGCATCTCCAAATCCAAATCGAATAGGGAGACCCATTAATCTCTTCAAATCAAATCAGAAGCCTCTGAATCAATTCAGAGAGAATTGGAGATTTTGCCATAGACTGTAGAGGCAGGCACTAGGCAGTGCCAGCAGAAGCAGCTGGTGGAGCGGCCAGATGAGCCCCAGCTTGCCGGCAGCCCCGGGAGAAGCCGCAGCTCCCCTGGCTGCTCCCCTACCAGGGTGAGGCAGGCAGTGCTAGCAGCCCTGGGAGAAGCCGTGGGATTGAACTGGGAGCTGGGAAATCAAGCTGGGAGCTGCAGGGAATGATTGGGGGCTGAGGGAACAAATGGGCTTCCTTCCAGTTCCTAGTTCAATTCCCCCAGCTCCCTGATTATTCCCCCCAGCTCCCGCAGATTCTCCCAGGACTGCAGGCTCAAGCCACAGCTAGTCTGGCTGCCCCTTCTCCGGGTTGAAGCAGGCAGTGCTGGCAGCCCCAGGAGAAACTGCAAAGGCTGGGGGAATGATTGGGAGCTGGGGGATCAAACTGGGAACTGGGGAATTGAACCATGAGCTGGGGTGAATGAACAGGGGCTTCCCCCCATTTCTCAATTTGATCCTGCAGCTCCCAGTTCAATTCCCCAGTTCCTGGTTTGATCCCCTAGCTCCCAATCATTCCCCTGCAGCTTCTCTCAGGGCTGCCAGCACTGCCTGCTTTGCCCTGGGGGGTGGGGGGGGGCAGCTGGGAGAGCAGCTGGATGAGTCATGGCTTCTCCAGGGGGTGCTGGCTCAAGCTGAGGCTCGTTCACCTGCTCCTGCAAGCACTGCCTGCCTGTATAATGTATGGCTGAATAAGAGCTGGTGGTTAATATCTTTTGGATTCGGATTCAGCTGAATCAACTTGGGACAGTGATTCGAATCACTGAATTGAATCACTGTCCTTCCAAATTGCCGAATCTGAATCCGAAGTGAATACTTTCTGCTTTGCACAGGCCTGCTTTTTACCTGGTGCACAGAAAGTTGGTCAATAAAAAGCATATTGATGTTACGTGTTCATCCCTGAACATACTCAAGTACATTTTAATTTGTTCAAAGCTTTTGGAGGCTTGTTGGCAGCAGTACAAAAGTTTGTGAACTGAAGTAGTGAACTTTATTGGCTGAAGAAGACCTTTGTACTACACAACAGAAACACATTTTGGCAGAGTTGGCCTTTGGGCTCTGTAAAACTAATGACTTTGGGACTTTCAGATTTAGGGATCTAGAGATTAAGGAGAAGCTTAACCCTCATAATTTTTACAAGTAAATCTCTATCCCCTTTGCTGGAGAAGGTCACCTTGAAGACATTAATTGCCCTGAACCTCCAACTGGGGCTGAAAGGAGCAAGCAGCTGGGCACCACATCTACAACAGAATGCTTCTGGAGGGCCACTCTTGTACCTTTTATGTATAAAATATGTCAGTTAAGTTTTGGGTATGTCCCAAAGAATCATCTTTCAACTGTCCCAATCATCTGTAATTCAAATCTGTGCTTTCCTGGATGGGGATTTAGTATGCCTGGGCACAGAGTGAGATGGGAACAAATTTGTTTTATAGTCCTTTTGATAAATGTTATAGCAAATTCTGCATTTAAGCTGTTATCCGAAAAAAAAAAATGAGGGCAGGGAGAGAATGGGGGAATAGGATCAAAATATAAATGCTGTACTAGTGACTTGTGGCACTGAGGTGGGAAAAAGACTTTTTGATGAGACAGAACTGCTTTTCTTTATGGGGGATGTTGACCCAAGTAAATCTGTGTTATGTGCATGATCCATTAAAGTTATGTTTTTATCCATGACTGTCTCCTTCTGCAAATACTGTGCAGGAACTATGTGCCAAACATAAATTTAAATTACAGTGAATTTTTCAGGAGAAGAATAAAAAAAATCACCTTCTGAATGACACCTTCTGAAGGTGCTCTGATAAATGGAATCTAGTACATACAGTCTGGCATTAGGTTCACAGGTTATAATTCTTAGTGGATATAAATCACCATAACTCCACTAATGCCTGTGTCCAGCAGGTGAGGAACTGACACACGTACCTAACATTTTATTTCAATACAAGATATTTAATTTTTAAATTTGCTTCTGAGCTGACTGACATTTTAAAGTTTCTGTTCTTAGACAAGCAGTAGTCAAACTAAGATCAGAAGGCAAAAGATTACAAAAAGCACTGGGATAATGATTTTTTGGTACTCTTCATTAATTACCCATCATACTAGAAAATTCTTCGTGTTTCACATTTTGATCGATTTTTTTTTTGGAGCAGAAATGAATGTCCAATGCACTTGTCTTCTATTGCCAGCAGTTTGCTAGAAAATAAAATAAAGCTCCTCAACTTGAGTTTAAACAAAAAGAGAGTGGGAAGTCCTATGTGTCTTCCTACTACTCAGCACTAGAGGTCTGCAGATCTCATCAGGGTGATTAAGTATTCTTCTGTTCAGTCTGGTTTGCTCATTATCACCTGGCTGTGGTGAGAAATCCTCTGTGTTTATAGACTTACAAAGGGTTGATCTTCATAGGAACAAGGCAGTGATTAATGGTTGAAGGAACTGGTGTCAAGTATTGTCCCTGTTTATAGTTTACTATTGCAGACTCTCAGCCAGTGAACTGGAGCTTTTTACGTACAGTTTCAGAATTGAGATTATTAGTGTGTAATATATGTAAATTGCATATTTTTGTGTCATGTCTGCTATGCATATTATACAGCTTCTTGAATTTCATGCATATGTTTTATTGGAATATTGTGGTTTCCTTTCAAATTGAATTTTAGTTGCTGAATGCATTGTCGTTGGACAAACATTTGTTAATTCTGAATATTTCGATGCTACTTCCTATAAATTTAATAGCATGTACAGAACTCAAGACTATTTCTGATCTGGCACATCATTGTTAGATCATGGCATTAACAAGTATCTCAAATTTCTTAGCTGTCAGGAAAGAAAATAGCTGTCAAAACATATCTATTTCAAATGAAGATGTATGATTTTATAATAAATCAGGTTGTTATAAATATAGGATTTCATTATTTTGAATTTTTTATTTACATTCAAGACCAGACCTTTTACAGTATGATGTTGGAATCCCATGACCTTGTCTTACGCTTTTCTGATATGAAAAGGTAGTAAAATGTACTTGCCCTGTGTTTCCAGCTGTTTCTGTTTCTAAAGAGCCTTATTTCAGAACTTGCTTGGAATCAGGTACCAAGACAGTAATATACCAGGCATTGCTGTTTGTCAGACCACTGATTTTCAACTTTTAGCACTCAAGTTACAAACATTTAAGCAGTCTTTGTTAAAGTGTTTGCCACAGAACTCAAATTGCTATTAGATGTTTTTTCCCCTATGGCTTTCCCTTAAAAAACAAAAACAAAAAAAGAAATGGGCCATACTAGTAGGTTAAGAGACAGCCTTAGAGCCTTTAGTGTACTGTCCATTTACAAATGGCAGGTCCATTGGCTGCATTTGTTGAACAGTTGTATTGGAGACTGCACCATCTTTCAGCTTCTCAGTTCTTCAATTTTACCTGAAGCTCAACCATAGTCTGGATCAGAAGTAACGCTTCAGCCTTTCCTATGAACAGCTGTGAAAATGTGACCTGCTTGAAAATTTCTTTCTTGGGTTTTCAGAACATTTAATTGTCTGAGACTGTGGTCAGATGTAACACTAAGCCATTTTTTTAAGGAGGGAGGGACTTAATGCATGCCAGCTGAACTAATGCAAGTTTTTTTTCTGTGTGTTCTTTACTGATACATTGAAGTTCAGTCACTCTCACTTTAAGCTTGAATGAAAGAGGTATAAAGTCACAACAGTTTGGCTTCCACTTAGAGTGGAATACAGGAGACAAGTTAAAATTATAGCAAATAAGTTGTAAAGTACCATAATTTTAAATCACTTTACGTGTTCATCTGTTTACACTCCAAACCCAAATTTGAGAATGTTTTTGTAGCCTTTTCATTGAGGGAAATTCACGGTGCTATCTTAGATCACAGGGCTCTGTAGGAGTGCATTACTTCTCATCAGTTTGAAGCATGGGATCCCATGTCAGCTCTTGATTAAGAACCTTTTAGTCAAAAGAAAGAGATGCTTGTACTGTCTTGCTAATTCTGTTTTTTAAAACAACAGCAAATTGCTGAAAACTTGCATTTCCTCATTAAGAATTGAAAGGGTGGGAGCAATGAGTTCCTCTGCTTTATCTAATTGACATAATGAAGTTGGTCTTGAATTGGATTCCCTTAGAAAAACGTTTTTCATGTCGGATCAGTCTAATAGAGTCCTACACCACTCACTCAAACTCGTGATGTGCATCAGAAGTGCTCTTGGCTTTATAAATTTTTCAGCTGGTGACCAACCAGCATGAGCCAGAGGTCATGGACTTCTTAACTGAGCAGCTTGTTTGCATCAGGGAAATTTGCCTGAGCACAAATTTTCTAAGAAAAGCTGTAAGATGGCAACAAGTGATATTTAGCAAATGGAGTTTTCCGGTAACTTTATCAGTCAGGTTCCCTGTCTTATCAGAAATTAATGAAACCCGGTTTTCTTATAACTACAGAGAGATACAAATAGTATAGACTTAAATTTTCAAAGTGACTATGTGTTGAGTCTTAAGGACCTGATTTCTCTGATGGGGGGTTTACCATAAACTTAGAAAGTCACATTTTTTAAAAGTGTCTTAAGTTGTGCAATCTAATTTGAGGTACCCCAAACCACTAGACACTTATAAAAATGTAAGCCAAAGTTGTTGTTGTTTCTGAGTAGTGAAATATATAAGCAGACTGAACACTGGCATTCAGAAATACAAAGTAACATATAATCATGCCAAAAGTCACAGAATATGTCAATGCTAATGATTCTCACAATTTGACAGCCCCTCAAATAATATTAAATATGAGTCACTTTGGCAGTTTGTATTCCTATATATCTGAACTTGTTTTGAGACATATATGAAGATATTGTTCACTTAAGAGCTCTCAGTGTTCATGACTTTTTTACAGTTTGAAAAAGCCATGATTTTCTGTATGCCAAATATCTCTGCCCTTAAACTGTTTGAAATTTTTGTCCCTAGAAATGTTACATGAAAATCTCTCTCTCTCTCTCTCTGTCTTGAACTAAAAAACTGTCAACACCAACAATCATCAACATCTTAACATTTTTCTATTATTGTCATTCACATTTGTGGAATATTTTATCAATATTTTGCATGAAATTACATCAAGATCATTGTTGAATATTTCTGTTTACTATGAATATGAATTTCTATGAAAATGGTTGATATAAATTTGAATATACATTTTTTTTATCAAACTGTTTGTTAAGCATCATGAAAACTTTTCCAGAAACTGAGAAAATAGACCTATTCTGGATCATGTGAAATAATGGAAACAATTTTGAAATCACCCTCTCCAAATTGCTCAGTAATTGCTAGTTAGGATAGACTTTTTCTATGCAGTATTGAATGCGGTTACAGCTATTAAAATAAGTTTTGTTTCTACTTAATACATTCAGAAGTAATTGAACCTCTTGTTAGGTGAACAATCTTAATCAACCCTTTATAGAGTAAGTGTTTTGGAATGCATTAGTGAGTTTCCAATTCATTAATGAATTTACAAAAATGGCAATGTCAACAGTAATCTGAATACTTGCACATTTATTCAATAAAGAGCTGGTATATGAATGAATGCTTTATAATAGGTAGTTGAAATAAAGCTCACTTGACTCATTAATTATGCACTATATTTTGGTTTTCTGAAGCAACACTTATAAATGTGCACAGTTCAGTGAAAGGCATATGTATTATAATGATGTTCACTAAGACTGATATTCACCCTGTGCTGTGAACCTGTAGAAGACACTATATAAACCCCAATTCAGCCTCTCAAAATCAGGTTAAAGAGCACAGGGACGAATTTCGCTCCAAAGTGTTTTACTATAATAGGTCACTAGCTTATTCTTCCTTATGCCATGATTTATATGTATAACTGTTCTTGAAAGTGTTCAGATTTGGACTGCTAAGGGGATTCCTACTGCTCAAAAGAGCAATATGTATTTTATTCTATATATAATGGTGAAACTTATATGCAAGGAAGTCTGTTTTCAGTACTAACTTGCACCCTAGTCTAATGTGGGGCATACTGAAAGTCTGATGAATACCTGCCTTTGTTTCCTGTCAGAATACATTTATTAGTTTTATTTATCAGGCTCTACTCTGGGGTGGGCAAAATGCGTCCCGTGGGCTGGATGTAGCCCACCAGGCTATTCTAGCTGGCCTGTGGGCCCCCCCCCCAAATTTAGAAAATTAATATTTATCTCCCTCTGGCTGCCTGTCACACAGCCCTCAATGGCTTGCCAAAACTCAGTAAGCAGCCCTCCGCTCAAAATAATTGCTCACCCCTGCTCTGCCCACTTGCTCCTGCTCAGTGTACACCAAATCCTGGACATGAGGTAGTACAAATGCCTTTGAGTGGCCCTGAGGGTACTTGGCAGCACTGTTCTTAATCTTTCTGTCTTGGGAACACCGTGACCCCTCCTAAAGTGGTAACATGGCCTCATTTCTGGGATTTGGCATGTTGAACAGGAGTAAGGAGGGGAAGGAGGGGCAGATTTCTTGGGAACAGGCACAGGGCAGAAGTAGCAAAGTAAGCAGGTTTTTATAGGATACAGGGGGTGCGTCTACACAAGACTCTGTGGTGCAGTTTAGCTTGTTGCTACTGAGCAGTCGCATTGCTGTGCACTAACTGTACAGCGACAATACTGAGCAGTAGTAACCAGCTTCAGTGCAGTAGCTTGTTGCTACTGTGCAGTAGCTGCAGTAGCATCAGGGTAAAAAAACCATGCAGCTATGGTACTGCACGGTAATGCCAGTTACTGCTTGCTTATGCAAATACTAAATGACTGCACAGTAACAACTGCACAGTCTGCCGCACATGTAGACGTGGCCAGGTATCCCAATAAAAATTACTGGATACTCAACCAATTAGACGAAACCCTACAGTTGAGTCCTTTAACAGATTATATCACTCTGCTTATCTCTCCAGTTGACTTCAGTGGGAGTCTGTATGCAACATGCTTATTATTATTATTATCATCTCTTGTTTAAGCAAAACTCTGAATGATGGTTCTGCAAATTCTCATTGGGCATGAACTGCCAGTTCTGGCTCACTTTTTTAATGACTAAATGACCTTACTTTAATTACAGAGAGGTGATCTGTGAGAGCGCCTAAAAAGCACAGCTGCAGGACAGCTGAGGTGTTTATCTAGTCCATCACAGCCTCTTTAATTTGTGTGTGGGATGAAGTGCAAGGGGAAGGAGGGGAAGGTGGGGGAAACGTATTCACTGAGGGGGAATGACCTAATTGCCAATTTGAACATGCGTTATGGTCTTACATGGACAGTCTTAGCCACTCCTGAAGCTACAAGATTGACTAAAAAGAAATCTTAAGAGATTGAAAATAATATGTTTTGGTCCTTTTAATTTGCCTTCTCATCCTTTAGCATCTTTGTGTAGTCCGTGGGAGCAATGTATCCAAGCCTAGATGTTCCCAAGCACTCTAGCCTATCTGCTCCTGCTTACCTGTTCTCTAGGACTAGGGACAGACATTAAAAAAGCTGGAGCCGTAATTGATTCAACCTTTTCTGGTTAGTCTAACCTGCAGAGAGTGAGCTGGCTTGTAACAGAACAGACATGCAAGCACATACCTGCAGTTGCTCAAGCCAGGTGTCAGGGGTGCTAGAGTGCACCCTCAGCTGCAGGGAAGCTGTGCAGAAGGGTATATGGCCACTCCGGGCTGAACAAGCCAGAGAGGGGTTTAATTCGCACCTCCCTGTCCCACCAGCAGGGACCTGAGCCAGGTCTGCCGGTTGCTCCCCCCTCCTGCTGCAGCACGAAGCACCATGGCCCCTGATGCAGAAGGGCTGAGGCACCACTCCCTGGGCTTGCAGTGGGGCTGGGGCTGCTCTGTGGTGAGACTGCCTTTCTCGGAAGAGGGGGGAGGGTCTCTTCCCTCCAGGCTGGGCAGCCATTTCTCTCCCACCACTGCTGCTAAGCCTGGACAGGGGAGCCTGAAGCTGGCATGGGCTGCATGCGGTGGTCCCTGCCTGTACCGCAGGGCTGAGGCCAGCAGCAGCAGCAGCAAAGCAGCTGCTGTGGCTGGGCTGCCAAGAAAAGCAGTCCTGCTGTGGAGCAGCCACAGCCTGGTTGCAAGCCCAGGGAGTGGTGCTTTGGCCTGGCAGACTGAGGGACTCACCAGGGGCCAGACAAAGCACCTCCCTGCTCTGACTCAGGAGCAGAGGGGGAGGGCCAGCCTGGCTGAGCTGGACCACAGAGTCCAGCCCAAAGAGCATGCCAGGATGCTGGGGGTTAATCTTAAATCAGCAAGGGGTCTGCAACAGACCATGCATAAACCAGTTTGAACCAAATCAGTTAAGTCTGATACTACATTCAATCAAGTTTATCTTAAACTGGTTTCAGCCATTTTGAAACTGTTTATGTGCACTGAATGTCCGTTCTGTTACAGGTTTAAACCAGTTTCTGCTCACTTAAATTGGTTTATGTGTAATGTCTGTCCCTAGCCTAGCTGGCTGGTTGCTAAGGTCCTGAAGGGAGACCTGAGCTGCTTAAAAGTTTGGAACATGTGACCGAGAGAAGATGATTGCAGTGTGTTTGGGAGTTCCTGTGCCAGGACGCACTTTCACTGTGGTGTAGCTGTATTCTCTGGGTTCATGCATTTTTCTGCGCAGCTATTAGGGCCAGAGACTTTGCTTTTGTAAAAAAAAATAAAAATAAAAAAGGATATTCTTACATAATCACACTCCAGGATCTGAGACTTAAACAAAGACACCAAATATTGTGAGGTTTATGATGAAATCGTGAGACTTGGCAATGTTCCCTACATAAAAGGGTATTTCACTAAAGACCACGTTCTCCTGTCATTTATACCAGTGTAACCACTGATACATATGCGTGTGAGATCAGGCCTTATTTGCCTGGGGTACATAAAGGGCCAGATCATCACATGCTTGAAGCCAGTGGATTGGCTCCCAGTGATATGAGATAAGTATTTGTGGCTCAGATCCTGTGCTTTGCTAGATTGGTAAAACTTCATATACCTACTGTTTGGGAGTAAGGAACATACAGTTTTTCATTCACGTATCTCATTCCTTTTTAATGGATTTTGAAAAAAATGTTAATTTTTAATGTATTGAAATGTAGCTTTTTTAATTTATAAAGATTTTTGGTGTGATAGGTATTGATTCTGAGAGATTTTCTATGTGAAAAGAGTTACCAGCAGGTATGTCATTCATCTTAGAAACAGTTTGAAATTTTCTGTGCTAGTGATGAATGAGGGTATCTGACCCACATCTGTTTTACATTAGAATGGAACATTGCCCTGACATCGTTAGGAGCATTTGTCAAGATTCCCTGGACAGAGCTTCTGTAAATTACATGCTGCAAATGTGTCAGGGTCAGATAAGAGGATATCATTAACTGTACTAAAGTTTACTCATGATTCTGTCAGTTTAACTTAATACGTTAACTGCCAACAATTTTCCTTGAGCTGTTTCATTAAATCTTTCATTCAGAGAAGCTAAGAAGAAAAAAAAGGTATCACTATACCCCCAAATATTGCACATGTTCTTTTCTCATAAATCATATTAATTGCAGACATGGTCAGAAAGCATATTAAATGCAGGCATGCGTAAATGAATTAAAACATATGAGAATTTTATTATGTTTATGGTAGGTCCAATGTATTAAAATACCAGTCATATTAACTGGCAATGTTTCACTTAAATGGATAAGCTTTTTCTCAGTTTAATGGGCTTTATTTTGTTGATAATAGATGTACTTTATATAATAGCTGATAATGGACCAGATGTTGCCCACACATTTTTAAGGGTTTTGTTATCCACTTCTGGGTCAGATCTTCAGCTGGAATAATTTTTTTTGCCTGAAGAGGAACTTTGCTGATTCCCACAGGTTGAGGGTTTGCCCTAAGAAGTGTATGTGCTGTTTCACTTTTTTATTTTTGGGAAGTAACTCACTGTTTCTGCATATTTAGCTTGTTATGGTTTGTTGTATTTATTTGTGTAGTTTTGTCTGCAATTAAAGTTTAGAGACAGATTACTTTAGGATGTAAATATGTTTTATTATAGAAATGCAGTGGTTAGTCATAAGTTCCGGGTTACTTGTTTCCCTTATGAAGTAGAACTTGGACATATTGCTCTTTTTGGGCCCAAAACCACAGGGCTGATCCTTTGACATCATTAAATACTGAATAGGAACTGCAGCATTTGGCTTTACAGAAATATGGTTTGATATAATACACATATACTTTCTGGGAGTCTTCCATTGCTTTTAAGGGAAACAGAATTTAACCTGTATAACTATGAAGATAATTTGATCTTTCTCATGCGGTGTCAGACACTTTGTTGGTGAATATCAGTGTAACTTATGTGGAGCTATTCTGGTTTAGACATTTGGAAGATCTGATCAGCAGAGCTCTGAACCGTGTACGTCTCTTGTTCGAGTGTTGAGCCCATTTAATATAGGTTAGAAGGATTGGAACTTTAATGGTTTTCTAATTGATTAGGTGAAAGTCAGCCATGCCCTTCCTGTAACTCCTTGTATGGATGATAAGGTCATGACACATACCATAAGAGAGATTTCTGCCTTTAGGCTACTTCCCTTGTAGCTTTGAAATAGACACAGCCAAAAATCTAATTATTTAGATGCTAATCAACTGCAGGATAATTCCTAAGGCCTCTGAAGAAGATATTTCTAAGAAGACAATTATAGTTCAAATTCAGATTTTTCATCCTTGAAGATGTAGAGCTATGTCAGCCATGTCAAGACATTTCAAACCATCTGATTTATTAGATGGTCTCCATTTGATAGATTGCTGACAACAGCAGTTAATGTAGGATTAAGTTTAGATTCTGAATGTGAGATCCCATCACAAATTTGTTATTTCAGTTCCTCGGGAAATATCGGTATGACTTGCAAATGGTACTGCTGATAAAAGTGGGCCTTCTCTAAAATACCAGATTGAGATGTACCCAGTGTTTATACAGATTCAGAATCTGAACCTGGATTGAAAGCCACATAAAAAATTCAAGGTTGGTTTCTGATTCTTAAATCAGCTAGGAGATACAATACTGTCTCCTAACACTGCCAAGCTTGGGAGTCCACAATTTGCAAAGGGTTAAATGCTCTATCTTGGGTCCTTTTCTAGTGACAGCATGTGCTAGAACTGTTTTGAGAAAAAATGTTTGCCCAACTCAACAAACAGCCCAGGCTGGCTCTGATCCTGTAGTCCTCACTCAGGGAAGACTCCCAATGGGACTTCAATGGGACTGTTAATAAGAGAGTTAGGAGGGCAGGCTTTGACCTATTATGTAAAGAAATTTGAATAGAATAAGATAAAGCAATGACTCAAATAGTTTTGGGGATGAGAACAGGAAGTTTGTGCAGTAATTTGCAGCGTTATTTTAGATCTCTGATAAACTGTATATCTTAGACTGTAGTCAAAATCATGATACTCATGCCAAAGTAAACATTTTCCAGACTAGTCATTTTCAATGTCAGCATTAACTTACATTATGGGTTTCCCTTTATTTTAAATCTGTTAGATGTAATCTGAAAGAAGAAAGATTAATTCAAGGGAAATACAGTATGGAGCACACATGCAGATTCCAGTATTAGGGGCCCTGCTAGCAAATCTTGGACTGCATAATCTTCCAATCAAACAAAGAAGTTTATTTGTATCACTTCAACTGGAAATCATCCTACTACATTCTTCTGAAAAATTGAAGGAAGTTCAATTGTTGAGGGTCTGACCAAGATGAGGGGAAAACATGTCCAGTTCTTTACAGCCATTGCGGGGGTTGCCACCATATTTGCTAAGTGGAAGTTTATGAGTAGAATTGAGCTACTAATGGATTTAAAAAGAAATTCAGTTAATTGACTATTCTTGAAAATGGTTTTGTGTTGACCTGAAATTAAACATTTTTAATTTTTTTGGTAAATTAAAAAGAGAAAGAAAAAGAGTGTTTTGTTCAAATGAAATAGTTCATTCAACCTGAAACAAAATGCTTCCTTTCAGCAATGAATTTAACAGTTAAAAAAAATAGAATTGAAAGAAATTTCTTAACAAAAGGTCATTTTAAAATTGAAATATTTAAAAATAACATACTTTTTGAATGAAAATGAATTATTTTAAAAAAGTTTAAACATTTTAGATATGTGTTTTCTTTTTTCTTCTACAGTTTGAATAAAACAAAAATAATTTTCTTAGTATTTTCATATAGCTAAATCTTCCTCCCCCCAACTTTATTTGGAAAGTTAAAGAAAAAAAACCTGTTGCGTATATTCCTGCTTATCTTTTCTATAGGATACATGTGATGTATATCCTTTTCTTTATAAAAACCAAACTCAGTGGTGGCAGTTCAGGGGTCACCAGTAGCACTACAAAAATAAATCACTGTATTCATTCAATGAAAAATTAAAACAGGCCCATAAAGGGCATCTGTCCTCAGAATGGTACGGGCTCATATGAAGGTAGAATTGGTCCCTAAAACAATAATCACTATTTTAAGTGTTTCTTTTAAGGTTAAGATAGAAGAGTAAGGAAGGCAAAATAATTACAAACAAATTTTAGAAATTCATTCATGATGTTCTAGGGTAGTGGTTCTCAAACTTTTTTGGGTCACAAAATGCCTTTTATAAGTTATGCTGCTGTGTATCCTTGTGCTTCCATGCTGTGGATAAAAAAAACAAACAAACTACTTTGTGTTGTTACAACCACTGTAACCTCTCCAACAATTTAAGACATTGTGGATTTACTTCATTTTTTATTTTTATTTTCTATTCCAAAATTTATATTTACATTTTCCCTCCTACATTCCCATTCCTTCTTCTTGTGCGTCTTCTTGGAGCTCACCATATACCCCAGTTTTGGAAGCAGTCTTCTAGGGGAATTGCAACTTCAGTTTCTGAATATACAGGTTATGTAGAAGCTCCACCGTGTCCTGTGTATATAATCTCAAGCCTATTTCTCAAGCCTTAAAGTGGTAGGAATTCCAACAAAAGGGAGCAGTTTTCCCCACACGTTGTAAATAGAGTAGTCCTTGGAAAGTAAACATAGATCAAACTATAGTATGAGGAGGATATTTTAAAAAATAAGGAATTTAGCAGCACAAATCTTGTTGGCTTACAGTGAGATGTGTGCTCCTGAATTGCTGAAGTGCTTTGGAAAAATCTGGTCCTGAATTTCCATAGAAAATTCCCACCAGGGAGTTGGGCTTTTATATTTTGCAGTAATCTCTTCCCCCCTCCCCCTTGTTGATTTCATATCTATAAGAAGTTTATTAAACAAGTCCCAATAGTCCAGAAGCCAGTGTAGAAGAGCAGTACTGTTGCTTTCTCTAAGGGAGTGAATTGGTTTGGGAATCTGTGACATGCACTGTAGCCTTTTCTTTCAGCATTTCTTTACAGACTGGTCACATGCTGCAGACAACAGTACATGAGTTATGCCTACTCTGCCCCAGCCAGTAAACAAATGTTCTCTAGAGTTCTTTGGGGGTTGCCTATGGTACACTGCAAATGCATTGAATTGAAACTGTTTTTGGAGGCTAAACAAATATGACTTGGTAAGTTTCTGGCAGCTGTGAGAGTCTCCCTTGTATAATGTTTGTACAGCACCTAAAACAATGTGCTCGGGGGTAAGACTAGGGCTGCTGGGTGCTACTCCAACACAAGCAGATAAAAATAAATATTTTTGCCATCATTTGCTTAGCTCTATAATCTTATTCTGCTAGGAAGTTTTCTGTTATTACAAGTATAGTTTGTTTCTTACTACTATTTTAGAAGCAAAAGTAAATATTTGCTGGGTGAGTCTACACATGCATTTACTATGCGTTAAATTTACTACATAGTAATTTACTGCACAATAAAAAGATTTAGGCCAGTGTCTATATGTGCAGGCGTTAATTGCAGTAATGCTCTGTGTGGATCAACTTGAGAGTAAGGTTAGTCCAAAGTCAGTTCACATACACAGTGTTACTGCTCAGTAAGGTGTCTACACGTGCATTACTGCACAGTAACTAATCGGGTATAAATTTGATTCCTGCATGATGGAGGTATCAAATTTACACCTAAGTCAGCATAAGTTGCCATATTTACTGTGAAGTGTGGGTGTGCACATGTAGACAACACTCATACTGCACAGTAATTTTAGGTTACTGTGCAGTAAACGTACACATGTAGATCTGCCCACTGAGAACCTATTTATAACTGAAAGAGAGAAAATAACAGTTTTTTAAAGATGCAGTATCTAGAAAAGCCACCATGTTAGAAAAGAGTGAGCCTTTTATATAGTAAGGTTGACCAGAACAGTCATTAGGACTGAGTTGGTGTTGTTATCCCATTTCAAACTGTGAAGTTTAGAAGCCTTAAAATGGGATCTAAACCTCAATTTATCATATAACTATCTTGTTCTTTTCTGTCTGATCTGGTTATTTTTCTAGATATTACTGATCTGGTTGAAGTGGTCTTTTTGAAGAATGTGAAATGTCTTGTATGAGAAAATAAACAAAGAACAACGGAGCTTTTGGGTTTGGGGAGCAGCACCATAAAATGTTAGACTATGACCAAGGAGCTATTTCCTCTTCTTTACTTCTCTTATCATTATTGAATCCCTGAGGAATAAACATCCACAGAAATCCCAACTGTGACATGTGATCAGACATTCTAAAAGCATAAAAGGGTTTTTCTCTGTACCCCTGTACATTAATTTTTTTGGAATGCCAGCCATAAGTTATCGTTTAGGTGCATGATGTAACTCTTTTTCCTCTTTGAATTAGGTACCCGAAGTGCAGGTCAAATACCAAGTAACAGATATCTTGGGAAATTAAATAACAGACTTAATTATTCTTGTAGCTATATATGAAATACAGTTGTTCATACATGTTAACCCTCTCTCATTATTATACTTTTTATTTTAGGTAATGGGACTCTTGACTAACCATGGTGGTGTGCCTCACCAACCTCAAACTGACTATGCCCTCTCACCTTTAACTGGGGGTCTAGAACCAAGCACCACTGTATCAGCCAGTTGCAGTCAGAGACTAGATCATATGAAAAGTTTAGACAGCCTGCCTACATCCCAATCGTACTGCCCACCAACCTACAGTACTACAGGTTACAGTATGGACCCCGTCACAGGCTACCAGTATGGACAGTATGGACAAAGTGAGTATTTGATCAACGGGATGACAGGACATATTCTTAGTAGGGCAACTCTATCTTCAATATATTTTTCTGCTCATAAAGAAAATGGTGAAGACTGATATATAAACTATGACCGCTACTTCTCTTCATAATAGAACTGTGTTTGCACTAGGATAACTGATTGTTCAAGCAAGATTTCTGCTGCATAATTATTGTCTTAAGTGATGTCAACAACATCTTGATGTTATTAATTGTTGAGACATGAAACCTGATTGCCATTAGGTAAAACATAAGGGTTGTCCAAAATGAAATAACCACTGGCATTCCAGTATTAGAAACACATGTTCTTAATGAGGTCAGCTCAAGAATCATTATAGTATATAATCCCAGATACACAGAGTTTTGTCAAAC
Source organism: Crocodylus siamensis (assembly GCF_052110815.1). Lineage (NCBI taxonomy): Eukaryota > Metazoa > Chordata > Crocodylia > Crocodylidae > Crocodylus > Crocodylus siamensis. Next base: position 59,121,868 of record NC_143400.1, on the reverse strand, counting down.
TTGTCCTAGGAATAAAAATATTAGTCCCTTTCCTTTGATATATCAGTATTAAATATGACAATGTCAACCTGTAGTTGACATTGCCCCTTGCTGTGAGGTGGTCACAGCATGACTTAAAAAGCTTCTTTTGCTTTCTTGCAGGTGCCTTTCATTATCTGAAGCCAGATATTGCATAAATGAACTGTCCGCTTCAAGTTAAAGCTGGTCTTGTTTCTGGTCTCACTCCAGTGCTTGGATAGGAGGAATCTTCTCACTGAAACACAGCCCAAACCAGGGCAATCACAATAAAGATACATGATTGTTAAGTGCTTTTCTCCCGTCATTACTTTCAGTAGACATTCAGACATTAGGACAAAACAGTTTAGAAGACAAAGACCAAGAGCAGTATTAAATAAACAAATGCAGCTTGGTTCAGTATGGGCAGGTATCAAAACTAGCAAAGTATTTAAAACTGCTGACTGACAAAACATTCCATTTTTACGTTGCCGAAAAAAGCAGGCGTTGATTTGAACCGATGGAATGTTCTGAAACTTAACGGTTGACCCCTGTAGATTCTGACTCGTCTGACATCCAATGCTGACTTTACGATGACTTTAAAACTGCTCAGTTTATGAAGCATGGGCAGGAGAACTTTTTAAAAGTTTACACACTGGAAATTGACATCAAGAGGAAATGTTGCAGTCAGTAGCATGCTAGGATAGATGTAAAAGGCTTCCAGAATAAGTTATTGGTTATCTTATCACTCTTTTGTAATTATGTTGTCAATAAATGTCACTTGCAAGTTTTGCTTCACAACAAATGAGATGATGTGTAACACAAAGAAAGTTTTGCCTTTTTTTTGTGTGTGAAGTCTTCCTAGTCCATGTTACATTCTGAATCAAAAAAAGGAAAAAAATCACCAACAAAGTGACTTTATTTTCCATAACTGCCTAACAATGTGCAATACTGTGTACCTCACACAAACTTTGGGATCATCCAAAGTGATAGATAGAATCAGAACTATATTTTTCCAGGTACTTTTATTTTTGCAGTATATAATTCATTGTAATAAAATGCAGAAGTGTTGTAGTCTGATGGTCAATAGAAATCCAGCTCACTAATCATGATTAAAAACCATTTTCAGGAAACAATACAATGAAATGATTACGTTTACATTCTTTTTTTAGTGACCTACAGGACGTGGACTGAGATATTCCTATACCTGATGTGTTCTCTTAAATTATACAGTGATATCCAATATAGGAAAAAATAGGAACCAAGGTTTACATAAGTTTATGTTGTGACATTTTAGAATGTCAATAAATTTGTGTTTTGAAATGTTAAGAGGAACAGAAAAATGGAAGGCAGCGTTATTTATTTCTCTTGATTCTTGGTACAATGAGTGAGGTAGGGCACAAATACATTCCTTTTAGCATTAAGGACTATGAAGTAGTGAGTTAGATTAGGTATAGTACAGAGATTAGTTCGCACATTAGTCTTAAAGGGTGATGGAACAAAAGAAATATTATCTTTGTGTTGCAGCCTCTACCAACAACACGTGTTGTAAAAATGTCTTTCATGTAAAAAGTGCAGTAAATATTTACTATTTATATTGAATAAACAGTTATGAAGACTTGCAAAGCACTTATTATTTTGTCCTAAAATGTAGTATTATGCTTAGTGCATTGATTCATTTTGACCTGAATATCGTGAAGAAATAAACCATTTTATTTTCAATTCAAACTGCATCATTATATAAGAGATTTAAGATGGGGGTAGCCACCAGCAGCCTATGAATCCATGGGCTATTAATGACACACAATCCTTGTGATTAAATTACGCATTTTCAAGTGGTACCTGTAAAGCATGTTTCCTCACCACTGTATGATGAAACACATTCAGTTTTTGCTATACATATATAGATGGATAGACAGTCCTGAGTCGAGCACAGACAGACGGATAGAGCAGGTCTCTTGGCATGATTTCATAAACTGTGGAGCCTCATTTTATAATGACTGTACATATCTACCCATTCAAATATTTATTTTCCTACAGCAAGCTCAAATAATTCTAAGATGGACACAAGTACATTTCACTGAAAAAGCAGATTTTTTTAAATAAAGCTTCAAATGTCTGAGGGAAGGGCAAATGATATGCTACTGGGACTAATAGATTAATGTTTTTTCACATATTTTTGAAGAAATTAAAAATTCTACTCTTGATATTTTTCTATGTTTAATAAACTTTCCCTCTCTCACTGGAAAAGTGAAAGAATTGGAAGGGGCCGGAAAGGGAATTAAATTGAGAAGAAACACTGGAAAAAATCTGTAAAACAAACAAAATTAATGAAAATTCTTCTTTTGGTCACAAAGCTGCCTCTTGTTGGAAATTTTTCCCTACTTTCAGCTTTAAGCCTTTGCTTTCTTTTTGAATCCTTTCTATGGTCCTGTTGCCTATCTTCCTCTCAGTCTGAGGAGGCCATTCTTCCAAGGTTTCCTTTCTAGTTGTGATCCCCTTTTACAGAGTCAAATAACCTGGCACCTTTCATAAGCAGTAAATTCACTTAAAAAATATGTGATAAATAACTAGCTTTCTATGTATGCTACAGGAAAACATAGGCTGTCATTTCACTTGTTCTCTTACGTAGGCCCTATATCCCTGTTGAGGATTTGGCATTCTAAAAGCATGAAGATAAGAAGGTTCATGAAATCTTGTGACTCACGCTTGCACAATTATCACATCACCAAGGATCTGGGTTTTCTGTTTGCTGTGGCAAAATGTAGCAAAATGTGGATTTTCTCCTTTAAGGAGAAAAACCTGGGAAAGTGTAGGTTTGCCCTTGCAGGATGGCAGAGGGGCTGCTTAGGGCTGTGGGGAGCAGAACACAAGAGGTGTCATGTGCATATGTGTGCACATACATGCATGTGGCAGCCTGGCAGTGTGGTGGAGAGCAGTTCTCTCAGCTTCCTCCAGGTAAGTCTATAAGGGTGGTGGGGGGGGAGGGGGAGGGCACAGGTGATTTGTCAGGGGGCTGGGATGGCATAGACAAAGCATTGGGAGGGGGGATGTGTGTCCCCCCCAGTTTTCTGCACCCACAGCAGGGGGCAGGGCTGCAGCCTGATTGGACCAGCTCTGGGCAGGAATTGCCTCTGTGGCCCAGTGGGCAGGACCCAGTGCAGGATGGGGTGCAGTTCCAGCATGGCTGCCAAGGTGAGACAGCACCTGCCTACCTGGCAGCATCAAGGGGCACAACTCTGCACTACTGCTTCCATGCCTCACTTTGGCTATGGTAGCATGGTGCTTCCTCCCATTCTGGGTCCCACCTGCAGCCCCAAGGCCCATGTCCCTCTGTGGGTGCAGAAATCTGCATGCACATGTCCACTCACCCCTCATTACAGCTGTGCAAAGCTTTGGATTATGATTTGGATTCAGAGATGATTCGGATGATTTGGAGGTCGAACCTATGAATCCAAATTGAATCCCTGGAAGTTTTAGGCTTTCTGAATCAGTTCAGAGCTTCCTAATCAATTCAGAAAAGATTCGGTGATTCAGAGATTCAGCTGTAGGGTATAATAAAGAATCAATGAAATATATATAACTTTGTTGTCTTTTACTGATTCATATGAAACTTGCAGGGATGATAGCCTCTGCTGAGAGCATGATGCATGCCAAGCATCAAGATGATAAGTGCAGGGGTTTCTGGGAAACTTTACCTCAAAGTCCTGAAAGCAAAACTCATATCACTTGTGTGTATTAAGCCACACTGGGGTGAAAACTGGTAGCCCTTGCTGAGGCCACAAAATCTACCAAGTTTCAAGGAGACAGGTGCAGGGGTTTGGGGGAAACTGTACCTCAAGCTGCGGACAAGCAAAACTCATGACATGGATGACACCGTGTATGTTAAGGCACAGCGGGGTGAAAGCTGCAGGACTTCTAGCCCCTGCTGAGGCCACAAAGTCTGCCAGCTGTCAAGGAGTTAGGTGCAGGGGCTTCTGAGTTCTGGGGCCCTGCACCTCTAGCTGCTGACAGGCAAAACTCGTGGCATGGGTGCTTGTGCAACTGTCTGTCTTGGGGCAGGGAGGGGGATGGGCCTACCAGGCCTGGCTGCTAGGCCCTGCTGCAGCTATGAAGCCTGCTAGCTGTTAAGGAGATAGGTGCAGGGGGTTCTGGGGCCCTGCACCCCTAGTTGCTGACAGGCAAAACTTGTGACATGGGTGCTTGTGCAACTGACTGTCTCTGTCTTGGGGCAGAAGCAGTTCCTGGCTCTGTATTGATTCTTTCCTTTCCTTAGTCTGTGGTTTGGTAGGTGTTAATCCTTGCTCATTAACTCGTTATCCTCCCTAGCTACTGTGTATTGAGTAAATCATGATTGATTGGTACAGTTTCCCCAAACCCCTGCACCTATCTCCTTGAAACTTGGCAGGCTCTGTGGCATCAGCAAGAGCTACCATCCCTGAAGTTTTCACCCCACTGTAGCTTAACACACACATGACATGAGTTTTGCTTTCAGGATTTTGAGGTGCAGTTTCCTAGAAACCCCTGCACTGATCTTGGCACACACCATGCGCTCAGCAGAGGCTACTATCTCTGCAAGTTTCATCTTAATCAGCCAAAAGACAACAATATTATAGATATTTCACTGATTTCCCCATTATACCCTATGGCCAAATCTCTGAATTGGCTCTGAATCTTCCGAAGCAAGTCAGCCAAATTGAGTCAGGAAAATGATTCAGATCTCTGAATTGAATCTCTGGCATCTGAATCAGCTGAATCTGAATTGAATAGTTCCCTATTTGCACAGGCCTACCTCCCATGTCTTGCCTGTGCCACCCCTACACAACGACTATGCACCCACCCCTTCCCTCACACATGGGGGGGGGCCTTGGGACCAAAGGATAGGGGTAGCTGGTCAGGAGTAAGGGGCACCAGCAGGGCTGGGGAATGGGAGACTGTGGGGTGGGAGTGCGGTGTACCAGTAGGGCTGAGGAGGGAGTCAGGGTATGGTGGGTTGGAAGTAAGGAACACTAGCAGGGATGGGGGACCGTGGGTCAGGAGTGAGGGGCACCAGCAGAGCTTGAAGGCGGTGGGTTGGTAGTGAGGGGCAATAGTGTGGGCAGGGGTAGGGGCAGGGGCAGGACACAGGCATGTCAGGGCTGCTTAGCATCACAAAGCAGCAGGGCAGGGGTGGGGGGATGGCCACAACTAGACCCAAATCCTGGTGAGCAAAGGGGGTGGGGGCAGCTCTGATTTTTCTATCATAAAAAAACCAAAATCAAACGCCAAAATATGGAGGTATTTAAAATTTATTTTATGATGATGATAGAGGCACCAGTAGGGTTCCAAATGGCTTTAAAATTGTAAATATATCAATAAAACATTGTGCTCAACTGATGCACATATATATTCAAAATTCTCTGATTTAAATAAAGCCCCAAATCCATGTTTTTCCACTATTTAAATGAAACTCCACTGAGCTGTTTAGCTGAAAGGGCAGCTAATTATAAACTAAGAAGAGGGAGGGGAAAGAGGGGGGAAGGATTGCTCTCTGATATTCCTACCCATCTAGCTCCACGTTTGATTCCCCAGCTCTCTGATCACTTCCCCCAACTCTTCCCAGGGGGCATGGGCCACAGGATGATATGGAATGATAGCAGGCTGCTGCCGCCGGCTGGGACTGGTGCTTGGCGCAATCTGTATTGAGCACTGGCAGGGAAGCCTGGTGCTGCTGCTGACCCCAGCTGGCAGCAGTAGCGTGCTGTCATCCCGTGCCCCCCAGGAGGGCTGCAGGGCTGTGTTAGGATGACAGCCTGGGGCCAGCAGCAGCACCAGGCCTCCTGGCCAGTGCTCGGCACGGGCCGCACCCAGCACTGGTCCCATCTGGCAGCGGAAGCCTGGTGTCATCCTGTGGGCAGATCAATACCTGGAAGGATTCTGGCATAGCCCCACAGCCCTTCCAGGGGGTATGAGCCCCTGGATCAGTGTGCCGACTAACAGCAGGCTGCCACTGCCAGCTGGGGCCAGCATCAGTGCTGGGTTCTTCCGGGTGCTCAGCGTAGGCTGCACCAGGCAGACTCAGGTGCTGGCACTGGCATGCTGTCATCCCACGTGCAGATCTGGGGGCCTTCCCCCCCCCGGGAAGAGTCCAGCACAGCCCTCCCAGGGGTGTGGGCCCTGTTGAAAACACTGCAAAGTACTCGCCTTCTATTTTAAGGGGACAATCCTCAGTAATGCAACAGTCAACATTAAAAAAAAAAACCAACCCCCAAACCAGCAATTCCCATTATAATAAATTGGCTTCTGGGATGCCAGTTAGAAATAAATGCAGGTTCTCAGATACTTTTGTGTGTGCTACTATATGCTACTTTTTGAAAAAAAACCCATTAAGTATGGAGATGATTTTTCAGAGACATAAATACTTAAAATCCACCAAACTCTCAAAGAAAGTCAATGAGGGTCAGGTAGCAAAGTGCAATCTGTGCCTTTGGTAGATCCTCATAAGATTAAGTCCAGATTTGTATTCCCTAGTGAGATTTTTCTAAAGGGTTTAATTCAGCGAGAGTTGTGCCTAGCTCCTTCATCTATAATCTAGATCTACATACCTATTTTATACAGAAGTCTAAGTGAAATCAACTGCTGCTTTTCTGCTTATGTAACCAGGACAAAAAGAATGCTATTGACTGTAGTAGTCCTTAAACCAAAGCAATCATATAAGAAAATTACTGCCACCCCTGCTGGTGCTGTGAGCTTAGTGTGGAGCTCACAGTGACAAGCAGATTCCCTGCATGGCCCCGCTTTGCTCTGCAGCACTGGGTTGCACCCACTGGGCTGTGGAGACCCTGGGGGAGGGCAGCAGGGTGGGAGCCCAAGTCCACAGCAGGCAGTGCTCAGCGTACATGCTCCCACTCCCACCCCACGCACAGATCTGGGAGCATGTGTCCACCCTGCTCTCCGGGGGTGCATGCAGTGGTGGGAAGCTGGCCTCAGCAGGCAGGCAGCAGGCATGGAGGTGGGGGAGCCAGCTTCAGCTTTGCTGCAGCAGCTGCCGCCCCCTGCTGGGGGCAGGGGGCTGTGGACCCAGATCCCTGGTAGCTGAGGGCCCCTCTGGCAGGTCTGTGGGGGTAGGGGCTGTGGATGGGGGCCAAGGGGCACCAGCAGGGCTATGAGGGGGAGTGAGGGTGCCAAGGGGACTGTGGGCAACCTTTCATTTTAATCACCAATTTTGGGGTTTTCATCAGAGAATTTGCAATTTTTCATCAGGAAACCAGGATCCCTGCTGATCTGTACCTATAGGAGATTGCAGGCGCAGCTGGTGAACTCAGACTGGTAGACCATCCCACAGAGGGTGGGGGGGGGGTTTGCAGCTGGCCAGCAGCAGGGTGGGGTTTGCAGCTGGACAGACACTCCAGCCATGAGCAGGAAAGCTGCAACCCCCCACTCCTGGCCAGCTGCAAACCTGCCGCTCCCATGGGATGCTCCACCACCGCACCAGTCTGAGTTCACCAGTTGCGCCTGGCACATGTACAGAAGGATGGAGTCTGCTTTGGTTGCCACTGAAGTTAATTTTGTTCTGTTGGTTTTTCACTATCTGTTCCCTTCTAACATTTTTTTATGGAGAATGTCTGGAGTGAACTACTTGTGTTATTAATAAGACTGGATGGGATAGCAATCTGGCTAATACTTTGCCATTGGAATGGTCATTTTTGGATAGGTCCCAATCCTACAGAACATGTTTCACATAAGGTCATCTCTCATTTGTAGGATTGGACCAGACTAATCAGTAAATACCTTGCTGCCTCTCTGTTAAATCATGCTTCTACTAGCAAGTAACTGCGGCATACTGCAGCACACATAAAAAAAAGAATAACTGGAACAACATTGTTGTAATCTTTGCTGTTTAATGCATTTACACTGCATCAGAGTCAAAGACCAAATGGGTTTGTAATTCAGAGTGCCTTTGGATATCCAGCTGCTACAGCATTTGGACATGCACTGTTTATCATCCAACCATTCAGGCTATGTCATGAAAAATCAAAATAAACCTGGGAAGACACATCACATTTGACCTTTTCAGAGTAATTTAATAAAGTTAGCTTGATACACACATATGAAAGAGCAGTTGCTGATAAGAACAGAACTATTGCTTCCTTGTCTGAGAATTGGAAACAGTTCAGAAGCTTTATTAGCTATTCGGCGTCTTCATCATTGGTGAGGTTTGTCCCTTTAGGCCATTACCAAATGTTAAGCTTCTTGTCTCTTCTTCACATTTCCCTTCTTTCAGCACTCATGCTGATAGCTTTTCCTGTGCTGTATATAATTATAGAACTATGCTTTTAGTTTTTCTCATGTCTCTGTGCAATTATTTTTTCTAACATGTGCTGTTAAGTAATCTCAAATACATTTTCTACGCAAGATATTCTCAAGTGTCTTGCTAAATGGATCTATGACTTGTATCAATAGCATAGTCTTTTAAAAATAATTGTGGTACTTCTTCTCCAAAGAATAATCTATAATACTTTATGATCAGGCAATTCTTACAGAGGTAAAAAAACCCCCAAAAACACAACAGTGGGCCCAATCCTGCACTCTTTACTGAGAAAAAAGTAAACTTGGTCCCATGGACTAAGTTACAAGGCATATAGATTAAGCACAGGCATTCAAGAAGCTGGCAGCAGAAGTGCTATTTCAATCTTTACTCTAAGCACTCCTGCTTAGGTTAGAAGGAAGCCGAACATGTTAGCTCTTGTGGTGGGGCTACTCAGAGGCTGCCTGCATGGCCCAAGTGCAGCAGGTAGAGAGAGCTCTTGCATGCCTCCCAGCATGCCCCATGGGCTCCTGGGCTGCCAGAGACTCCCAGGTAGAGCCAAATAGCCAAGCCACCCCAATTGGCCAGTGACAACATCGTGGCTGTCCACTTGGCACATGGCTCTACCTAATGTAGCTGCTGCTGCATTAGGTCCATCAGCTAGCCATCCTGCACATACCCATCCAGTGCACCTGCACCCACCAAGTGTGTGTATGTATCCTGGATGCCTGGATTCTACGTGTGCACATGTGCATGCTCCCCTCCCCGCAAAAAACACAGCATCTGGGGTATGAATGGGCCACTGACTTTCGTACAGCCAATTAGGATGATACCTGAATCTTGTGCAACTCCCTGTTCCCTGGGGTGAAGAGTGAGGTCCCCAACAATGACATTGGTGATGTCATCACCCCACCTCCCCCCATTCTGCATCAGGGGCCTGAACTACCTCTTCCTGCCCTGGCTCATGAGGCTCTATGAGGGCAGATGGACTGCTGGAAAGAACATTTAAACTATGGACCGGGCCTGGCACTATGAACAAATGCGGCACAGGGATGGAGGACAGCGTGAGCCCCCTGCAGATGTGGCCCTGGCTTTGCAGCGTGGCAGACTGTCTAATTTGCAAAGTCCTGGCTGACTGCCTCCTTACCCACATGTACCAGGAGCCCTTCCCAGATGAATAGGGATGGAGGGCTTTCAGTGACCATGCCCTGGCACTGGGCTTCTCTGGCCCTTTGGGACTGACCTAAAATCACTTGGGGGGCCTGCATCTCGGGGGCAACTAGCAGTGGTCCAGGACCACGTGCATTAACTCCCTATCCTGGCACTGTGAGTCTCTGAGCTCCACCGCACTACAGGGTGTCTCCTTCAAACAGCAGTTGGCGATTTGGAGCCCCTGGTTACGCAACTTGGCAGCACAGGCGGTAAGCAGCTCCTGGCCTGTCCATTTCCCCCATATGCATCCCAGTTCACTTCACCTGCTGGTCTGGCAGCCCCTGGTGACAGGCATCTGTGCCTGAGCTCCGAGGCTGCACATTTTTCATTTGCTTTGCAGGTGTTCAGCCACTTGTCCTGAATTCACCATGCCAGCAGCCATAAGCTGGCCTTCTGCATGCAAATGTGGAGCCTGCAGATGAGGAGGAGGGGTTGCTTAGCTTGCAGTTGAGGGGCATAGGTCCAGGATGGGCTCACTATTGTGGAGGCGGGGGGGTTTACCCCTACAGTGAGTGTGCATGCTGTGAGAATCAGAATCAGCTGATGCTCACTGGACTTCACTCATGGATCGGACCAGGGGTGGGGAAATATTGTTGGACTACTTGCCAGCCTGTCCAGGTGCAGAACCTGGGAGTCATCCTGGAAGTGAGAGCTGAGGGGCTGAGTAAATGATTCCCATGCAGGAATCCAGGGGCCCTTTGAGTGCTGTAGCTGAGCCAACAGCACAGGGGCTGGTACCTATGCTTGCGGGGCTGGGAAACCTCAGAAAATGTTGCTGGGTAGCAGCTAGGGGGAGCAGTGGCCTGTGGGTCATGAGTGCAGGGCACTAGCAGTGCTAGGGGATTGTGGGTTTGGCATGTCCCTGACAAGTGGTGTACTCTTTTTTGAACTGGAAATATGGTAACCCTAGTTTTGACCCTTTTCACTTATGTTACTTAATCACAAGGCAGAAATTACCCCAGTTCTACTCTGTTCTCAGGGCATTTTGCTGTAATTGAAATCAATTTATTTGACAATATGGAAAAAAAAAATTCACAATAAATTGGGATTCTAGTCTTGTTTAACTGCACTATTAAAATTAAGAATGTTGCAGGGGACCCTTAGGGGTGCCATGACCTCCCCTAGCACCCCTACCTACTGTGCCAAATTGGGTCACGAACACACCCTCTCTCTCACCCGCCACGTCTCGCTGGTAAATATCAAAGGGAGACTGCCCTCCTTGGCATGGTGCCTGCCTTGCTGTACTGGGGCTCTGCCCAACTGCCCGCCTGCACCCTCACAGGTGTCTCCTCACTTTCTTCACAGCCCTTGGTGCACCGGGGCCTGTCTCCCAGGCCCTCATAGCTTGCACTGGGGCCTTGTCCTTATGGCGAGGGAAACTGACTCTGGCCTGAACCTGGCTTGTTTATAAAGGCCAGGCCCTGCCCCCTTCTGGTCAGCTGACCTAATTGGTTGCCCTAGCAACCCCACACCTATGCTGCCCTGGTGAGTGGCAGCTGAGCCCATATCACCATTATCCAGTAGCAGGCATCCTAGTGCCCTGCTACAAAGAATCACAATTATTTTTTAAATCTTGCAATTAATTGTGATTAATTTTTTTAATCATTCAGCAGCCCTAATTTTTACTTATTGCATATTTTAATGATAAGGTTACTATTATCTTAGTGATATTGATGGGCTCTGTCTTTCTCCTCCAGAAGATACAACATGTTCACTCCAGGCAGTGATGAGACAAAGGTGGCTTTAAGTCATTTTGGCATACTCCCATTTCTGATCTATTTCCAGATAAGTATTTCCCCTGCTCTCCCTGAGGGCTCCTATGGCGTGCTTCACAAAAAATTCTCTGTCAGTGCTCAACATTATTACTACACTCTTTCCTATACCTGACACACCATCTCAATCCCTCTCTTTTGCCTAAGGCTTTAAGGGGGAAGTAGACAATAGGATAGTTCTAGGAGAGACAATGCAGAACGTCTTCTGGGTTCCTCCAGAGAAAGGCCACAGGGACAGAAGAGCATACCATTCATAGTAGAGGGGACAATTATATCCATATTTAATTATATCATTCATATTTATTATTTAGATGTGTCTACTAGTGTCACTGCAGGGGTAGACTGGCCAAAGCATCCTGCTATGGCTCTAAAACACACGAGTTTGAATCATCAGTAAGGACTTGTGTTGAAAGCTGCTGCCAGCCAGGCTCATTTGTAAATGGGGGAGCTGGATGTTGTGCTAGTCATATCACTTCTTTGTGTACTGTTGGTTATAGAAATTGAATGCTGACCTATGCATGAATAGACCAATCCTTAAGTTCTTTAGCATGCCTGACTGGTAGACTTGTGTGGACCTTTGGAATTTTTTTGACTAGTGTCCATGCTTTGGGTGGTTCTTGTCCTTAGGAATATATTTCAAGCACCAAAAGGTTCTTAGAACCTATTATTATTATTGTATTATTGATTACTGATAAAGAAAAAAATGGTTAAAGCTGCAGCCATGCTTTAAATTCTTTTTTGTTTTCTTTCTTCTTAGCAGTCCAGTCACAATACTTCCTAGCATTTTGGCTGCAGCCCTTTGTAATAGAAACTTATTTTTTATGACTCACTCCACCAAATTTTGTTACTTTAAGTAGAACAGTTAAAGTATCTCTTGTAACAGGTACCTCTAACGAGAATTGCACCTGGGACTATGCTGAACATGCTTGGGACAATACGTAGAACAGCAAAGAATTCTTAAGTTATCAAAAAAGTGTTTTTTGATTAGCTTTGGGCTAATTGTACTTTTAAAATTTATTTGAAAATTGTAAAATACCGGGAAAATATTTTAAAAGGGAGATTGACTTGGTTATTTCAAAATAAAAAAATAAAAGCCCAGAGGGAACAGAATTTAAATGAAGTCCAATTATTTATTCCATTTATAATTGAGCGGTATACTGAAATGGATGCTTGTGTACCCTGCTGGCCAGTGTGTGTTATGTTTCTTTTGTGCTCATTCTGTGGAGGATATGAGTCTGTCTGAAGCCACATGCTGCAGAAATTCTGACTTTCACTCCTGCAGGTGTGTGATGCAGATCTGAGTGCCTGAGCCATAGCTGACTCCCAGATATTCACATTAAATGCTAAGCATAATTAAAAACAATGAACTTCATGAAGTAAAAATGTGCAAGTCTCATTAATTTCAGATCCCAGGGTGATGATCTGAGGAATTTGTCTAGGAACAGATCATGAAATTCAGTTTGCTTTTATGACCTGCCTGCATATCCTTGAGTTGTGTATTGCCTCATGCTCCTGCAAAAGAGCAAGGTGTGGCACTGACATTTTTGTGTCAGTCAGTCATTAATCTAAGTTATCCCTTAGATCTTACCTAGGGAGAACAGACACATTAACTGCATCCTCAGGGAAATCAGTTTCCTCCAACTTTTCTGCAAGGGACAAGGTTTGGTGCAGTGGAAAATCCTCATCAAGTGAGCAGCTGAACCATGTGTTGATGGTTATCAGCTGAAAGAGACTCATGGAGCAGGATGGATGTGCTGGGTAAGGGAAGATTAGAGGGGGGAGAAAGTGTGCACTCACAAACCTGTGTCTGTGTTCCTGTGGGGGATTTAACTGTGGGATCAGCTGACTTGGGGTAGTGAGAGGAGTTCAGAGGAGGAGGGAAAAAATCTAACTCCTCAGACAGCTCAGCCCTAAGCCCAATAGCTTTAGAGTGGGGAGTGAACTGTGCCAGGGAAATACGTACAGGTGTGTGTCTTATGTCATCTACTGCTGCATACTTTTAGTGCCAGGTAAGCAAAAGTAATTTGTTTCAGAAGTCTCGTAAATCTATTCACAAATTTGTTTGTTATCCCATACCCCTGACAAGTTAGATTTAAGCTTGAAATACAGAGTGCCAATGTGCTTGGAATTCTGGGAAAGCTGTGCCGCTGGGGAGCCGGGCTGGGGTTAGTACTTGTTGGGGGCGGGGGGGGGGGCAGATGCTGAGGCAGTTGTGCCTTGGAGGCACACCAGAGAGGCCAAAGGGAGAAGTAGTGTCACAGTTTACTTCAGTGCAGGCCAACTTTTTGTACAGGCATGTCACAAATTTGCCCTGCACCCTCCCTAAATCCTATTCCAATCCCTTTCCTTTGCCCAATCTTCTGCTCTGCTTTCTGCTTCCTGCCCCATCTCCCGCTGTGCTGATCATTGGCATTGTGGCTTAAATCATGACTGGCACAATGCAAATGGAGAAGTGCAAGGCACTGCTGTCATGTTTCCCCCTCCTCTGAACAAGCTACCTCCAAGGGGCATGGAATTACATCATGCTTGGCCAGGTGTGTGATGAAAGGTACCTCAGGGCACAGGGACATGAAAAAGCTACACTGAGCCAAAGGAGGGTAGGGTTTTAGCACATGACAACATGACATCATTTCCCTTAACAAGTAATAACTAACTCTTGGTGACTTACAAGAGTCTACAGCTCTTTTCCCCTCTATGGGTGTATCTACATGAGCATTTAGGCACACCTAAATTTAATGTGCATTATCTTAATGCACATTAAGGTGATTTAAGCTTATGTCTACATGTGCACATATTAAAGTGTATTAATGCCATGTGTGGTGATGAACATGGGGCTAAAGTTAGTTCCAAGGCAGTCCATGCACAGTGTTAATGCACCTTAATGCATCTACATGTGTGTTAATGTGCATTTGCAGGTATCAAATTTAGGCATGAATAGAATCACTCTCCTTGACACTCTCACATATAACAGGTTGCATGCTATGTGCTGTTAAGGCATGTGAGGAAGCTGTTTTTAAATGAAAATTTTATAATTATACCCTATTTTTAATAAAAAGGGAAGAAAAAAAATAACCTTAGATACCAATGATGATCTCACAAGTTGCCTTGTAAGGAAGGGCTCTGGATTGTTCATTTTTATCCTAAGGACTTTAATTAAACCTGCAAAAATAACGAACAAGGAGCTGAATTTTAAGTCCTAGTATACCCAGACTATCTGCATCCAATCTGATGTTAATGGGGGCTGGGGGTGTCTGAGGATACAGAGGTAACTAGCCCAGGAGAATCATGATTTGTGAAACTACAATACTGTTGCTTCCATTCTGATTCTGTTCAAGTTCATCAGGAAAGATTAACTTTGGCAGCTTATTCAGTGACTAAATCTTGATAGTTTTCTGCCTTAATTCATAACATAACTGTAAGCTATTGCCCTGTGTTTATATTTCCCATCCATTTCTCACATTTCCAAAGCATATTGATATGTGATCCTGGTAATTTAGCTACCATAATTGGCATTTTTCTAGGGCCAAAAGGAAACAAATTCCTTATCCTCCATACTTCTTTAATTTCTGAGAAACAACAAGTAACATGGTTAATCCTCTTTTTGATCTTTTTTTCCCCTTTGAGTTTTTCTTATATTCATTTCCCTTTTAATCTTTTACTTTCTTTTTAATCTTCATTTGTTGTTCCCCCCAACATTTGAAGAACTTCATGTACTTATGTCTCTCAAGAAACTGAACTGCTTTATGGAAGTGGCTCTTTAGGATCCTGCTCCAAGCACCATTCTGTAGTTGTAGATTTTTAGGGAGAAAAAACCCCCAAGACAAATATACAGCAGCATTTGAGAGAGAGTTTTACTGCAATCTTGTTCTGCTAATATCAGTGAACATCATGCGGAAGTTCCTTGGGCTACACCGTAATGTAGGTTCTAAGCTTCTGCAGGGATAGAGGAGCAAATGAGGATTCTCCTGTTCTTTTCCTGCCTGGGTTCTCCAGACTGTTGGACAAGGGACAGAAGTTACACATAAACCGGTTTAAGTGATCAGAAATTGGCTTACACCTGTAAAAGGACAGAAGCTCAGTGCACATAAACTAGTTTCAAAATGGCTGAAACTGGTTTAAGATAAACTTGGTTCAATGTAGTATTAGACTTAACTGATTTGGGTCAAAATGGTTTATGAAACTTGTGACCCAGATGCCTTTCTGGTTCAAGTTAAATCACAGTTCCCCACCATCCCAGCATGCTTTCCAGCCCTGGGCTGTGCTGTGCTGTCTGCTCCAGAGAACAGGGCTGGCCCTACCCCTATGCTCCCTAGCTGGAGCAGTGAAGGCTGGCTCACAGAAGTGCAGGGGGATGCAAGCCCAGCTGGGAATACAGGCGAGTCTACGGGAGTGGGTATTGGTTTGTTAATCTATGGTTTGTAAATTTGAGACACATAGGTCCACAGAGACTTCAAACCCTTCCACAGGTGAGCTGTGTTCAAGCCACAAGTTCTTCCTCATGTGTCATCCTTGGTCGATAGAAGAAGGACCTAGAAGTTCTAGCAGCAACATAGGCAAGTGTGACAGTTATTTGACATTATTTGAAAGCAGACTATTATTTATTTTTAACCAATTTCTGATGTGTTTCCTTCCCAAGAACATAGTGCTGCCAGCTCCATATTATGGACATGATTACCTGGACAGTCTGTCACGATAGAAACACTTATAACCTACAATTACATTTCTTTTTCTCACTCTGATTTGAGTTTGGTATCTTTAGTTTTGATGTATTCTGCTTTAAACATAATCAGAATCTGACCCTATTAAGGGACTATGTTAACTAGGTAGATTAAATAGATATTATCACCTATATATACATTAGAGGGTTTTTTTTAATGCAAATCCATCTGTAATAGAACACAAAAGGTTAGTGCCAATTTTTTAAAATGTAAATTTGGAATAACTCTAAAAGTGCTTGGATCTACTCCAGAGTTACCCCAGAGTAAGGATCAGATATGCTCCCAGTGGCCATGTCCAGACAAATGTGGACATGCGGTATGTGGTGCTGCAGAGCATATGCAGGTGTTTCCTGTGCTACTACTTCGTTGTGTGTGGGGTGGGAGTTTGACCCTAGGAGATCCCAGGGTCAAATAAACCCACATCAAAAAAAAGAGGATGCTGCATGTGGAACAGCATACACCACCCAAAACTGGTGCCTGGCTAGTTGGAGCCATGCTTAGGCTGCTGGCCAAGTTTCCTGCTGCAGGAGTGCTGTGGCTGCAGCTTCTGGAGGCCTTCAGGATCCCAGGTAAGGCAGCTGGGGCTGGTACAGTTGCTGGCCCCAGCCTTCCCTACCCAACCTGGGATAACTTGCCATGCACCAGAATGTTCATGGCATGAGCATTCCCCGGGGACAACTAGCAGCAGCACAAGGTGTGCTGCTGCTAATTGACCCCAGAGTAACACACATTCCCACTCATCTGGACACACAGAATGAGGTCAACGGTGGAGCTCTCATGGACTTTATTGGAAGGAGATGTAAGCACCAGAACTTTTGCTCTCAGGAGAAGGTGAATTGGATTAAGTAAGATGAAGAGAACTTGGCCCTAAGTGAAAGCAGGATTTGGCACTGTTCTTTATGAGTATTTTTCAACATTTCAAAGGCTAATTTTAAAACGAATAGTTAACATGTAAAGCTGTGTATTCTACAAATCATGTATTCTAAAATGTACTTATATTCCAGTCTGCTGCTCATATAAAATTACAGACTTCACTTTCATCTTTTTTTTTTTTTTCCAAGGAACCCCTAATGACAAATGCAGGCAGCTTAGTGATACCAACAGACCACAATCTTAGCATGTGAATTAGTCATCATACAATAAGTTCAGGGGTCAGGCTTAAAGAAACAGTGCAAAGTTGGCAAAAAGCTAGTTGGGTGAGGTGCTCTCCACTTCAAAGGGTCATTATAGAATTCGGATCACAGAAACAGCTGGCATTGTCATTTGCGGCAGTAAGTCGGGTTTTTTTGTAGCAAGATAAAGTTTCACTACTTTGTAAAACAACAATTTACTTTAGAATGACTTACCCTGTAAAACACAATAGGAAGCAGGAATCCACAGAGTACTACTTTGCTATTATCATGCAAGTAGACATGACCTGTGACAACCCACACTGAAGACAACTTAACCCCTTGCTCCTTGTCTGAAAATACTCCATGTAGTCCACTTGTCACTGACAGTCAAGGATCTCATTTTCCAAGAAACCTTTACATGCTGTTCTGCCTTTTTGTTTGAATATTTCTTCCTTGCACATTTCTAAGGTGCTGGGGATGTAGTTATAAACTTGGCCTCAATATTTACATGACACATTCAAACATCAAATTTCCCTTTTGATCTTGGAGCATCTCAGATTTGAGCTAAAGTTAAAGTTTCACATTTAGCTTCCAGGTAGACAGGACCAGCTGGAATGCCTTGTGAATGCAAAACCAGAGCTTTGTCTAGGCTTAGATTCTGTCACCCTCATTTTACTCCACATGCTGTTCTGTTGATTTTTCGACAGCATTACTCAGTGCAAAGTGCTACTCTGGGTTAGCAGGGGTGTCTGAATCTGGCTTACAAGAGATCTTTGATTCAGAAGAAATTTTAATCATGTAAGGAGACTTGTTGAAATAAAGGAGGCTGTCCCTGTTAGTGCATTCCTGAATTGGGGCTTAGCGATGGGGTATAACATAATATAAAAAGTATTAAATTAATTAATTTAAATTTTATCATTTAAAAAATAATAATTTCAGCCAGTGACTTATGCAGTTTCTTTCCTCAAATGCTTATCGTTCATGTGCCTAGGTGCACTGCAGACTAATGTATTCAGCGTGTTGTCATTTCATCATTATAATTATTAATAGACTTCAGCTTACAGGGGATGGAGGCTTATCTGCCAAATACCTCATTATCAAGTGACTGAGACCCAATAAGTACTTAGCAGCATTCCTTACCAAAAGAGGACATGATGATGGGCCTGATCCAACTTCCACTAAGGCCAATGGAAAACTTACTGGCTTTAATGGGAAAACAGCCAAGTCCTGAGTCACTTTCTGTCTTCAGGGTTTTTTTTTTTTAAACACTTCTTTTAATTCCTAAAGAGAGGAACAACATGAACAAAACTTTAGCTTCTCTCATCTCACAATGTGTTCTGCAACTTCTGGAAGGAAACCTGGACACTGGGAAAAATGCAACAGAGAAAAAAGAGCCACAATTTAAACCATATGACAATGCCTATTTCTTCATTCTCTTTGTCATGCTGTTTTACTCTTTCCTGGCATTAACTGTCTTTTTTGGTTATGTTCGCTCCAAGAAAGCCTTTTCAAAGAAAGATCCTTACCAGGAGTTCATTGAGGATAAGGAAAGGAGCAAGAAGTGGAACACAACCCGGCCAGTGGTGGTGAAATTTGACTTTGAAGAAGAAAGTATTCTTTGAACTACTGAAACCAAAATACACTGAAAAACGCACTGGACAATCTTTTTTTGCCTACATATCAGCGGAGGATCTATACATCTTTTTCAGCTTTAACCAGCACGATAAGCCAACTAATGCTTAGAAATAGGTAATGGAAAAGAAGTTTCACTTTTTAAAAAAATGAATGCACGTACCTGCAAGAAAGGAACTTTTATAAGTACTGGATATCCACTTTTACTTTAAGGAATAAAACTGAAATAAATATAGCCATTCTTGGAATCTTTAGCATTCCACTTTGGAAGAAAAGGAATGTGTATACTTCATACACTGAATATAATTTTTATGTTTGGAATGGAAAACCTGATTTGTGCATGTATAGCATATGTATGCCACCCTCCCACACACATGGTTCCAAAGGAATGTTGTCGCTTATAGTTTGTGCTTTTGCTGGAAAATACGGTACCTCTCAATAACAGCAGCATGCCTTTTCCTTTTTGCTTAGACTATCTAGTACTAATTAACATGCAAATATAGTAAACATATCTTGCCTTCCCTGCCTTCAAAGATTCATTTTACAAACAATAGCAACAGTTTCAAAAGGACATTGCCAAATGTAATTAAAATGCATTTAGAAGTAAAACCAGTTATGTGTTCAGTGAATGCTCTGTCTCTTGCTTTTCCTTCTCTTAGATGTATTAATTATTTGGTAATTTCCCATTTTTTATATATATATATATAACTGCCTGCCTGGATATACAAAACATGTAATTTTACTTTTTATAAAGGATGACAAGCTTCATTTCAGAGTTGTGTGGCCCATTCCCCTATTTAATTAATTTTTGCTTATCTTGTTTTTAATATATTAAACTCATGAATATGATATGAGAAAACACTGATTTTTAAAAATACTGTGACCATCAAATACATGCTATATAATGTACATACAATGTTATAATTTTGTAATATAATAGCCAATAGATATGGAATTTTCCTGAGACTCTATTTGTTCAAGGTCTTGTATTGGGTCATTATAATTTACAGGCATTTACTTCTAATAGAACTATATTAGTATGCATATTAAATGAATATTCTTATTAATCCTCTTACGTATTTCAGAAACTATTAATGTATTAACTGATACAATGAATAGTGTACAGTTCTTCTTAATGGTTCACGAGCACAACATGATTTTTCCCTCAGGAGGTTGTATATAGTTCAGTTTATCTGGATATGCAGTAAACTGCAGCTGAGCAAATGATTCTCAATCAATAAATCATGAAGAAACTAGCTTTTTTTTGTTGTTGCTTAAATGAGCTCAAATTGGTTAACTTCAAATATATTGGTTAACATTTAAGTTTCTCTATGCTGTTGTGTGTGTGGCTGTTTTCTTTTTCAACTTCATGGATTTTTGCATGAAACTTTTTTCCTCTGGTATTTAAGCTGCCTTAGTTGCATGGTGTTAGTTAAGTCACATTTAGTTTGTTCAATTATTGGAAGTGCATTTGAGTGCTTCTGGTGTAAAAACTTACTTGCAAATGTATAAATAAATTCATTAACATTCATGTTATACAAACATCTAACACAATTGCATGAATGGGTCCGAACTGCAGGCACAGGAAGATGCAAACATACCAATATGAAATTATTTAAAAGGGAACGTAACTTTCACAAATGTGTGTGTTTTTTATTATCTGCCCACCTCCAATATAAATTGTTTGACTTACAGAATGGAGAGCAATATTGCATATAAAACACATTGAGATTTGTAAGACTTACGCTGACTCCAGATTGTTTAGTTACAATTGTTTGGAATAAGAAATGAAGATCGAAGTCTTCAGAGTTTACTTGAAGCCAACTAGCTGGGCTTATATGAAAAGAGACCTAAGGTTGGTTGGAGTATCCTAAGGACTGAGTAAATGAGGAGACTTATTCTGTAGAAAACTGTGCCCTTGAAGATTGCTCTCTCTGTATGTCTTTTAATGTGCTATGTCCTTGAGAGAAGTCTTCTCATATTTTTGTTTTGCTTTACATGTATTTAAAGTGTTGTTACAAAAGTGACTGGATAATGACTGGAAAATTAAAGATCACTTGGCAAAGTTAACTTAAAGCTCACCACCATTTATTTTTGCAAGTGGTTTTAGCTTGATCTGATGGCTGCCTGATAAGATGTGATGAACCAAATTATTTGACAGTCTTTGTAATGTGCTGCTATTGTGTAGGTCATTAGGAAATGCTCATGACTTGTTCATAATAAGATTGCAGGGTCTTGAGGCAGGGAGTTTAAATTTCTGCATGTGCCAACAAAAGAACTCTTTCCTTGACACCTCCCTTTGCACATGTGACTTAAAAGGACATGTTGGCAATGTTGTTATTCTTCATTCTTATACTGTGTGTGTACCAAAATGAGCAAGCCCCTGCCCAATACAGCCTTTATTGCAAACGGACAGGTAAAGTGCAGTGTTGCTGCATTGAATCCAATAAAGTTATATTGGCCTAGGTACAGACAATCAAAAAGCCCATGGCTGAATCAATTCAGCCTTTGCAGGCTAGTCTAAACTGCACAGCATCAGCAACTGGTGCTTCCTGAGTCTGGTGGGGGGGAGTCCCCCAGCAGCTGATAGCCGAGCCTGAAAGTGCACTTCCACCGGCAATTCCAGTTTCACCACTGGCATTTCCAAGGGGTGCATGGCCAATCTCAGGGGGTGCACATGCACCCATGTGCACCCCCATGTGTTGCCAATGTTGCACAGATTAAATTGAAACAAAAATGAACAGACAGTTACCTTTGATTCAGGAAATGCAACCACATACCTGCAGTGGCTCAGGCCAGAAGCCAGGGGGTGCTAGAGCATGGCTCTCTGTTCACTTCCTCTTCCTGCTGCCCCAGAGGTCTCTGGGGTTTGCATTCCAGAATTACAGCAGCAGGACTTTGCAGGCTTGCTGATCACTTCATCTTCCAGGTGCCTCTGGGATTTGTGATCCAGAGTTG
Source organism: Crocodylus siamensis (assembly GCF_052110815.1). Lineage (NCBI taxonomy): Eukaryota > Metazoa > Chordata > Crocodylia > Crocodylidae > Crocodylus > Crocodylus siamensis. The sequence continues at coordinate 59,100,183 of NC_143400.1, read as the reverse complement.
TAGCCAACAGTAAATTTGAGTGGGGGAAGGGGTATTTACCCCCTCCGAGACCCCAGCCAGGGTTTGCCTGGGGGGAGCAGTCCCCATCTGTAGACTGGCTGCATCCCCAGCCAGGCTTGTCCCCTCCACCCCTTTGTGAGCCAGTCCTCACTGCTCCAGCTAGGGAGCGGAGGAGTGGGGCCAACTATGCTCTGCTGGAGCAGGCAGCGCAGTTCAACACAGGGCTGGAAAGCATGCTAGGAGGCTGGGGACTGTGATTTAACTTGAACAGGAAGGGGTCTGGGACAGAAGTTTCATAAACCAGTTTAACCGAACAGGCTGTGTAAACAGGCTCTCGAGTTAGCGCAGAGTTCGCGCAGGAGAGGGCGTGGGAGGGCATGAGACCCTGCCTGCGACCCCCGCAGAGTAGTCAGCCCCAGCTGTAGCCAGCCTACCAGAGGCATGACATGGATGGGCACGCACCACACCCCTCGGGTCCCCTCGGGCTCTGCGGCCCCCCCATTGGGCACCTCAGAAACGGCTGCCCAGACAGAGCCCATGGTTCCAGGCTCCATGCAGACAGAGCCCACGGCTCTTGGCTGCGGGGGCTGCCTGTCCCTTTTTCAGGCTCTGGGGCCTGGGAGCATGGCCACCTCCCCTTGCGGGGTCTGCTCCCTACTAGGGTCTCTGGCTCGCCAGCTGGAGGAACTCCAGGCCACAGTCCAGAGACAGCATGCCATCAGGGACTGCGAGCAGGAGATAGACTCCTACTGCCAGGCCCTTCTCCCCTGGGAGCTGCAGGGTAGAGCACCAGCTCCCTCCAGGACTAAGGAGGACTCTGGGACCTCCCGCTCTGCCCAGTCAGGGGCATGGACCAAGGTGGTCAAGGGCCCCAAGGACCGCCACACCAAGGCCCCTCCCTCGCTGGAGCTTAGCAACAGGTCGCACCTCTTGCAGCCCCAGCAGAGCCTGCTCAGTTGCCAGCTCCTGCAGGCAACCTAGGCTCAACCACAGCTACTGCCCCCGCTCTCCCCAAGACAAAGCGAAAGGTGTTTGTTGTGGGAGACTCCATTCTGCGGAGGACTGAGGGAGCAATCTTCCACCCCGACCCCTTAGCCCGGGAAGTCTGCTGCTTCCCGGGGGCCTGCATCTGAGACATTGCGGAGAGGATCCCACAGCGCCTCTGGCCCACAGACCACTATCCTATGCTTCTTATTCACATAGGCACCAATGACACGGCTCAGAGCACCCCCAGCCAGGTCATGAGGTGCTACAGGGATTTGGGAGTGGGGCTTAGGGGTCTGGGAGCTCAGGTGGTGTTTTCATCGATCCTCCCAGTCTCGGGCTATGGGCTGAGGAGGGAGAGGAGGATCCACGCAGTGAACCAAAGACTGCGGAGCTGTCCACAGCTTCCATGACCACAGCCCGCTCTTTGGCGAGAGAGGCAGCAAGCTGCTGGGAAGAGATGGCCTCCACCTCTCCCCCCTGGGGAAGAGGCTCTTCTCAGCCAGGCTGGCTGACCTGCTCCACCAGGCTTTAAACTAAGCCCGCTGGGGGATGGGGGGACTACTGCCACAGCTGGCCTGCTGAGCAACCCTTGCAAAGCCAGCAAACCAAGGCACTTAAGGGAGCCCACCCATGCCCCAGCCCTGGCACAATCTGTGGGCAAGGCAAGAGCCCCCAAGGGGACACTTGCCTGCCTGTACACTAATGCCAGGACCCTGGGCAACAAGTAGGAGGAGCTCATCCTCCTGCTCAGTGCAAAGAATTATGACGTCACTGGGATAACGGAGACCTGGTGGGACTCCACCTATGACTGCACCATGGGTATAGAGAGCTATACCCTGTACAGGAGGGATCGTGTTGACAAAAGGGGTGGGGGTGTAGCTCTCTATGTGAAGGAAAGCTACATGTCCCTGGAAGCTGATGTTGGCGACCAGCATGGACAGCTAGAGACCCTCTGGGTAAAAATTCGTGGGGAATACGGCACAGGGGACACAACGGTGGGAGTCTACTACAGACCTCCCACTCAAAGTCCTGAGCTTGACCAGGAGTTCGCTCGGGAACTGACTGAGGCCGCTTGCTCCAGGAGCTTGGTTGTCATGGGTGACTTCAATTACCCGGACATCTCGTGGGAAGATCACTCAGCAAAATCTGAGTGGTCGCGAAGCTTTCTCTCATGTGTGGATGACCTCTAGCTGACTCAAGAAGTCTATGGGCCAACGAGAGGCAAAGCGCTGCTTGACCTGGTACTGGCTATGGGGGACGACCTAATTGGCGACCTAGTGATCGATGGGAAGTTGGGTGACAGCGACCACGAGCTGATCACCTTCACCATCCGCCGTAAAGCTGGCAAGTCAGTCAGCAACACAGAAGTCCTTGACTTCAGAAAAGCCAACTTTGACAAGCTCAAGAGGCTTGTCGGTCAGGCCCTCAGTGACCATGACCCCAGGGAGATGGGAGTTCAAGAAGAGTGGTTGCTTCTCAAGGAAGCGATCCTCAATGCACAAGCTAAATCTATTCCAACAGGGAGGAAAGGCAGCAAGAAGGCACAGCAGCTCTCCTGGCTCTACAGGGACCTAGCGGACCTCCTGCGGCTAAAAAGGAAAGCCTACAAAGGATGGAGGATGGGATTCACCTCCAAGGAGGATTATTCTGCACTGGTCCAGTCCTGCAGGGACCAAACCAGGAAAGCCAAGGCTGCAACTGAACTCCAACTAGCTTCAAGCATCAAGGACAACAAAAAGTCCTTTTTCAGATATGTGGGGAGCCGGAGGAAAAGCAAGGGCAACGTTGGACCCCTGCTGAACCAGATGGGGCAACTGACAACTGACGCCCAGGAAAAAGCCAACCTATTAAATAGGTACTTTGCGTCAGTCTTTCATCAGTCCCATGGGATGCCCGTGCCTGCTATGGGACAGGGAGATCCGGGTAATGGGGATCCCCTACCCTCCATAAATGCTGACCTCATGAAGGAACATCTTGAGAAGCTGGATACCTTCAAGTCAGCCGGCCCTGACAATCTGCACCCCAGGGTACTCAAGGAGCTGGCGAGTGTCATAGCCCAGCCCCTGGCACGGATCTTTGAAAACTCCTGGCGCTCTGGTGTAGTGCCCGAAGACTGGAAGAAGGTCAATGTGGCCTTCAAGATCTTCAAGAAAGGGAAGAGAGTGGATCCAGCTAACTACAGGCCCATTAGCCTGACTTCTATCCTGGGGAAGATCTTAGAAAAGTTTATTAAGGAGGCCATCCTTGAGGGACTGGCCCAGGCTAACATCCTAAGGGATAGCCAGCATGAGTTTGTTGCAGGTAGGTCTTGTTTGACCAATCTCATTTCCTTCTACGACCAGGTGACCTATCACCTGGACGAGGGAGAAGAGATTGATGTCATATATCTTGACTTCAAAAAAGCTTTTGATCTGATATCCCACGATCACCTCTTGGCCAAACTGGCCAGTTGTGGCCTTGGCTCCACCACGATCCGCTGGCTGGGAAACTGGCTCCGTGGTCGGACCCAGAGGGTTGTAATTGATGGCAGTCACTCATCGTGGTGCCCTGTGACCAAGGCTCAAGGCTCTGTCCTTGGACCCATACTGTTCAACATCTTCATTAATGATGTGGACATTGGAGTCAGGAGTGGACTGGCCAAGTTCGCCGATGACACCAAACTTTGGGGCAAAGCATCCACGCCAGAAGATAGGCAGGTGATCCAGGCTGACCTGGACAAGCTCAGCAAATGGGCAGACGAGAACCTGATGGTGTTTAACACCGAAAAATGCAAGGATCTCCACCTTGGGAGGAAAAATCTGCAGCATCCTTATAGGCTCGGCAGTGCTACGTTGGATAGCACTACAGAAGAAAGAGACTTGGGGGTCATCATTGACCACAAGATGAACATGAGCCTGCAATGCGATGCTGCGGCTAGTAAAGCGACCAAAACGCTGGCTTGCATCCATAGATGCTTCTCAAGCAAATCCCGGGATGTCATTCTCCCCTTGTACTCGGCCTTGGTGAGGCCGCAGCTGGAGTACTGTGTCCAGTTTTGGGCTCCACAATTCAAAAAGGATGTGGAGAAGCTTGAGAAAGTCCAGAGAGAGCCATGCGCATGATCAGAGGTCAGGAAAACAGATCTTACAATGATAGGCTGAGAGACATGGGACTCTTTAGCCTGGAAAAGCGCAGGCTCAGGGGTGATCTGATGGCCACCTATAAGTTTATCGGGGTGACCACCAGGATCTGGGGGAACGTTTGTTCTCCAGAGCGCCCCAAGGGATGACGAGGTCGAACGGTCACAAACTCCTGCAAGACCGTTTCAGGCTGGTCATAAGGAAGAATTTCTTTACTGTCCGAGCCCCCAAGGTCTGGAACAGTCTGCCATTGGAGGTGGTTCAAGCACCTACATTGAACACCTTCAAGAGCAAATTGGATGCTTATCTTGCTGGGATCCTATGACCCCAGCTGACTTCCTGCCCTTTGGGCAGGGGGCTGGACTCAATGATCTCCCGAGGTCCCTTCCAGCCCTGATATCTATGAAATCTATGAAAAAACCCAAATCAGATAAGTCTGATACTGCATTCAACCAGGTTTATCTTAAATCAGTTTCAGCCACTTTGAAACTGGTTTATGTGTGCTGAACTTATGTTCTGTTATAGGTTTAAACTAGTTTCTGATCATTAAACTGGTTTATATGTAACTTTTGTCCCTAGCCATTGTGTTCAATTTTCTCAGAGTGTATTTTGGATGGAAGAGCTTGGACTGTGCTCCTAGTGCTTTCCTCCTGCAGAAATAGTCCCAGCTGTCTCTTTCAGAGCCCTAAAATCAAAACCAAGAAAAAAGGACAGAGGAAGCCACATGAATTCCTATCTCTTCTCTAATGAAGGAGACCCATAACTAGAGCTGGCCAAACAGCAAAAGAATGGTAATACCTGGTGTCTCCTCAGGAGAAGGTACCTTTTTCTTTCAAAAACAAACCTCCAAACCCCCCATAGTCTTTGATGGAGTTCTCCCCTGTGCAAGGTACACTGCACAGCCTGGAATCTGGGGCTAATATCTGCAGTGGACCTTAGATAGTGTGATAGGAAGTTAATGCCACAAGGGTAGATTTCCTTATTTGTTTTCTCTGTACTTGACATTTCAATACCAGTTAGCTCACTTCAGCTATTTCTGCTCCCAAAAGTTATAGGCCCTACAGCAACTGCTGTAAGTTTTGGAGCCCCTTTTACAGCTCCTTTTGACCCTTTGCCCAAGGAGTGTTTTTGGGGGAAATAGAGGCATTTGGCCAGTCCCCTATCTCCTAGTTACCTCTGCCTGTTATGATGGAAGCATGAGCTGTGAACTGTAGATTATACCCAGTCTTTCTTCAGCCCCAGTGCCAGGGAAGGGAAGAGGTCTGAAGTAGCACTGAATTAGGACTGAACACTACTTACAAGATGAGTACTTTTAATTTCCAAGGATTTAATGCAACAATAGAGAAGGTAGGTAGTTTTAACTCATTTCTAATCACATACTCTCAGTTTACTGCTGTTCAAGACATGTATGTATGTATTTATTTATTTTCCATCAGTTTGTTATTCATTTGTTGATCTTACCATTATACTATTTCTTATCCAGATCATTAATAAACAAGTTAAATAAGACTAAATCCATGTCACAGATCCTGCTTTAGATACCTATTCCCTCTGCTTTGCTGCTTAATATTAACCTTTCCTTACAGTCCTTCTGCCAGCTTTCAGTTCACATGTGAGTATTCCTGTTCAACTCAAGTTGAAGTAATTGAGAACAAGACAGAAGAGACACACTCTACCAAAGGCTTTACTAAAATACCAATCTTGCACCAATCTTGTAATTCCATCAAGTATACAAGTGTGGTAAGATCTATTTCTGATTAGCCCCTGCTACCAAAAGCACTGATCCAGATTAGCTAGTCATATGTGCGTGTGTGTATGTGTGCACATGTGTGCATGCACATGTGTACTGTTTTTAGCACACTGATCCTCTCTACTCTCTGCCAGGAAATATTGAACAGTACCAATCCTGCTTTCAGATATGTTGGTGTATATCTGGAGCACCTCCATTTAGCCTGGAATTTTAGGAATTTTCTGTCTTGCAAGTGTCTTTAATTTTTTTTGCAGTGAGCTTTACCTTAATCTGAAATCTTGCGCACACATGTCCACACACCTGTAATTTTGTTGTGCACAAATGAAAGGTTCTGTTTGCCAATGGGTGTCCAGCATATAGAGGATGCATGGAACATTTCTTATGAAACATGCACCTGTAGACTTTAAGGGTAGTGGTGTAGTAATTCTCATGCTTGAAGAATTTCATAGTAATAACCATTGCTACATTCTAGATAAATTAAGTGTGCATGAGCTACTACAGTCCTGATGCTACACACATTGCGTACCTTCCTTTTTCTGTGTAATTTGTATATCAGGTGCAACCTTTCTTAACCCTATCTTTACCTGTTACATACCTCTACGTACATGCAGTTTAAAAGAAGCTCCTTTCTTTCTTCGGTGGAGCAACAGGACTTATAATCTGCATTTAGAGATTCATTAAAATATTAGTTCAGCCCAGAATACACACATGGTTCAATCTCTTTCCTATTTATGGATTTGACTTCAGTGGGTCTTAAAGCATGTGTTTAATCTTAAACAGTATTTTGCTGGACAGAGATGATTTTGTGATTTGAGGCTTCCATGACATGCAACATACAGTACTGACTTAAGGGACTCTGTTTCAAAAACCCTTCTTTTATGGTTGGGTATGTAACATAATTCCTTGCCACATAGGTAAGCTCAAGGACTTGAGAGAAACTTAAATATTTTAAAGAATAGCCATTTTTGTCCAGAAAGGACCTCCTTAGAGCAGCCTATTGATATTTTGTCACACTTTCATGATTCAAACTATTGATGAGATTTAGCTGCACTTTTTGAAAACCATCCACCTTTTGTATGATGCTGAAAGAACCCTAGGCCAGCATAAGGTATGCTTAGTCTTTATAGTGATTAGCTCTCCTACTTTGACTGCAGCTTTTAGTTGTCTCTTGCCAGAGTAGTCATGACATTGCACCCTTGACTGATATAGCCATACTGACACATTTGCAGTGTTGACCTGGCGTACTTATCCACTGCCTCACATCTCATTCTACTGTGCAAAATGAACACATTTCAGTATGGGTTTGGTAACTCTTTGGTAACAACTATGGAGACAACTGACTAGCTAGTGGTGCAATGTGGCTGGGCATTCAAGGTAGCTGCCACACAGGGGCAGTGGCAACTTCCAGTTGCTGCTGCTGCAGTGCTGGCATGATTGCATGGCTGTGGTGGCAGCATTTCCCTCCCCACTGGCCCAAGTCAGTACCTGGGACAGTTGCTCCCATCACCCAGCCCTAGTTACACTGCTGCTGGCCAGAATCTAACTGGACTGAGCAGGCAAAGCAGGTACAGTTAGATGTGGCCATCAGACTGCAGCAAGTTTCGAATCACGGGGAGAGCTTGGGGGGGGGAAGGGGTTCGTCCCCCCTTAAGAGACAAGAGCCCCCCCAGCCCATCCTGCGCCTTACGTGGCGGCTTCTTCCGGCTGCCACCACCACAGACACCCCCTAGAGTCGAATGTAATTTGAACCCTGGACTGCAGATAGGTGTGGGTTTGGTTTGGCAAACAAGTGGTGACTGAATAGTGTTTCAGAGTTTAATCTTGCCCTGAATCAGCAAAGCATTTACGCATGTAATGAACTTGAAGTACAGCTTGCATAAAGTAGCCTGAAAAAACCAAAGGCTCTAGTCCTGTATTTGGTAGCATATATATGACAAACTACCTCAAAGGAGATTCATACTGCACCGGATACTTAAAAAACATAAAGAAGTGGAAACATTTGATCGCATGTTCATTGAAAATCCATTGCAGAGATGCACTAGACGAATCCTAGTGTGAAGAATGGTGTAATATAGCCTATAGAAATAAAGCGATGGTCTCATACTAACCCACTCTTACAGGTAGGCCAACTGTAGGTGACTAGTATCATGAACAATACTTGTGTTGGCATAGTTACAAAGTGGTGAATTAGGTGCTGGGATGTGACTCCTTCATTTTGCCCACAAACTTGATGAACCAAGGGATTAATTAAAGAAAGAATGAGTAGTTTTAAATGACAGAAAAGGAAAACAAAAGGACCTATCTTTGTTCTCTTAGTGGGGATTACTAAACATGAATATCTGTATCAAAATGTAGCTCTAAAAGCTAAAACCCAAGAGAGGGTATCTCACCCCCAGCCATGAAGAAAATGGAGGCTGATTGACAACACAGGTTATAGTCATTAAGAAGCCAAGACGGCTGGCTACCATAGTGCAGCCACTCATAATCCAGAACCATATGTGCTTGTCTTGAGACTAATTAACTACAGAGGTGATGTCAGCCAGCCTGTGAGTGAACCCACCCCATGTATAGACTGTTCCCAGAGCATGGTTAGCAGAAGCTAACCCTCTCAACATCCATTCTGCTTTTAATAAGTTTGTAGACTTGCCATTGCTATTAATAGTCTTTATTTTTTCATTCTGTATTTAAAAGTAAAAAAACCCTCTTATTCAATCATCATAGCAAATGCAGCCACAGACTTTGGGTTCACTGGCTGTAAATAATCAAGTTGGGCTTGTTTCTGATCTCATTTGCACTAATGTAAATGGTACGTAATGTCAGTGAGGTCAGTGGAGTTACATCGATGTTACACCAGTATAAGTAAGAGCAGGACTAAGTCCAGTGTATTTTTAATAAGCAAAGTTCAACTTGTGATCTGCTTCACTATTTAATTCTTCAGCCATGTTAGCTGACTTTTACCTTTGTTTAGCCTTACAAGCTAAGCAGATTGGATGTGCATGCGACTGGCACACAATAGGACATCCTCAGACAGCTCAGCTGCTCCAGGAAAAGGAGTGAGTAGAACAGGATTATTATTTATTTATTTTTTTAGTCAGTACAGAATTAGTTTGGCCAGGATGGTGTCACAAGATACCCTGAAACCAGCTGTGTTTGCTGAATGCGAGGAAAAATCGAACCCTTGACCATTTCTAAACTTTAAAAAATCAAAAGCAGATTTTGAAAGAGAAGGCATGTTAATTGCTTTTATCATGTGTAATATATAGTACCAGCAATATGCTACATGCTCCACAAATTTTGGTGTCCTCACCAAATTTCAACTTTGATTATATTTGAAGTCAGTTTCTTCTGTAATTTGATTTGGATAAGTTATTCCTCATTTCTCATTAAAGAAAAATGTTGAGTGTACAGAATGGGTTCTAGGTCCCAAAGATGGTTTAATTTCAGTGCTGGGTCCTACAAGTCCCATTTGCAAAATGATTTTGAGAATATGTTTTTTAATGTCAAGGTAGTGATAGAGCAATGTTGTAATTGTGATGGTCCAGGAATGTTGTGAGAGGCAAGGATTTCTTAGGGTGATATCTTTTATTGGACTAACTGCATAGTTGGGATAGAGTTAGACAAGCTTTCAAATTCAAGACATTCTTGATAGGGTCTGAGGAACGAAAGCCAGCACAGGATAATACAAAACAGTTGGGGAGGAGGGGGAAGAAATTCCCAGGGGCAGCAGATAAACAGCAGAAGAAAAGAAGCTGATTACTGGGAGATCAAGGCCTCTGAAAACAGAAGAGCATCATTCTCACATTTTTGGGAATCAGGTAGGTTATAATGTGCCATAAAACCAGTATCAGTGCTATGTCCTTGATGTTTAGTGTCCAAGTAGGTCAGGGGTTTTCAACCTGTACCCCTGGTGGCCGGACACTGACTGGGAAGGTGGGGACAGAGTGCCACCACCTGTGCCACCAGGAGCAGGGCCGGGGCAGGGTAGGGAAGCTTGCTGGGCTGGTGTGTGGTGGCAGCAGCTGCCACATGCAAGCTTCCCTGCTGTGCCCTGGCCCTGCTCCTGGGAGGCAGTGGTGCACCGTCCCCACCCACGTGTACACCCTAGGTCCAGTCTAAGTACCCCCAGGAGTATGCATACCCCCAGGTGACAGTCCCTGAACTAGGTTATTAATTTTCTTTCCAGGTTTGCCTCTTAAAAGCATTGGGAAGATTTTCCCTGAGCATGAGGACAGTGAGGTCAGAGAAGGAGTGGTTTTTCTATGAGAAATGTGCTCCTAGTGGGCAGGAAGGGGGTGTCTGTCCTTTACCTTTTTTCAGAGGGAGTTCATTCTGTTACATAGCTGACATTTAGTTCCACTCATGTAGTTGCCATGAGGGTATTATTAAGTGTTTTTTTTCCCTTTTCTCTTTTATCTGAGCCATTGTAGAAATGCTGTCATGGGGGAAATTTTGCTCAAACATTTGCTGCAAATATGGAGTTGCTGTCACTTTCTTCTGAAATATTTAGTGCTGCCAGCTATCAGAGAACATCCTAGACTAGATGGAGAAAAGGTCTGAGCTGGCAGAAAACCCATTGTTCTCACATGTAGATTAACCTTGTAGGATTCTTTATAGTCACTTTGGATTAACACTAGTTCATTAAGAGCAGAATTCAACTTACATTTTTTAATATCTATATCAGATCTCTTTTGGACTGGTTGATTTGAAGAAGCATGGGCCAAAACTCATTCTTGTAAATTGTGTGTGGACATTCATGAAGTGTGTTTCTCAGAATTTTCATCCTTATGCTTCCACTCAGTACCGTGGCAAGAAAGTTTGGTGCCCGGGGCAAAGCCCACAGTAGCAGCAGCTTTTGCCCCGCACACATATCCAGGGGGCACATGCCGCTCCCCATGCTTGCCTAGGAGTGCATGCAGTAGTAGGAGCTACCCTCCCCCCATCCCCATGCCCCCCCCAATGAGCCACTCATGGCTTTGTCCCGTGCTCTGCTCGGGCAGTGCCTGTTGGCACCTTTTTGCTTCAGCGCCTGGGGCAGTTGCCCCCCTCACCCCCTACCCCTTGCTATGGCACTGCTTCCACTAGGGATCTTTCATTCTCCTCCGGCTAGATCAGGGGTAGGCAACATTTTTTGGCTGGAATGCCAAAAAACCCACAATGTCTACCTTGGAAGGTACCGGAGTGCCAACATGCTGGAGCCCAGAGCAGTTGTTTGCAGCCTCCCGGCTGCAGCTGGCCTATGGAGCCCTGTGTACTTGTAGCAGGCCTTGCAGCCTCCCAGCTGCCTGCTGGGAGCAGCCTGGGCTCCGTGGCTGGCAGCAGCTGCTTAGAGCCCAGGCTGGTGGTGGTGTGCTGAGCAAAATGGCCGTGTGTGCCATGCTCGGCATGTGTGCCAGGGGTTACTGACCCCTGGGCTAGATTTACACCTGCTGTAAATTAATCTATTGACGTTACCAGGGCAAAACTGGTTTATGCCAGTTGTAGATCAGCCTCTTGTCTGTAGAACAAATGTCTTCCACCTCTCTTTGGTGTGGATTGCAGGAGTTTTATTCCTTGACATTGTGTTGGAACACTGTAAACTTGTAATCTATGTATAGCCTTTGAGCAGTAGCATAACTAAGGTGGGGAGGGGGGAACTGGGGAGGCAGCCCCAGCTGCCAGCTTCAGGGGAAAGTTTAAAATAGCAGCTTCCATAGCAGGTAGCCGGCTGCAGCCACAAGTAACTTGGTCACTGCTGCTGCCCTGTGCACTGCTCCTGCTAAGGGCACAGAATTGCATTATTAGGCTTTTGTGGAAAATAAAAATATCAGACCTGGCTGGAGAACTCTTCCTGACATTTCTTGCTAGATCAAATGTGATCCTTTTTTGGGTGTCCTGAACATGCAATGTGGTATCTTAGGAAAAGAAATGATACCATTTTTACCATTCATGGCGAGGTAATTATTGTTATACCAAATTGATAGGATTTTCTGCTGTCTTTTTTTAAAATCACTTCTAAACCAGTCAATCAACAGGACACCTGTTATCCAAATGTTTGAGGAGTTTATGTAGTTTACAGAAAGACTGGTCATAAAGTGCTAAAGAGTATAGGAATTTGGGTACCACCCAACGCAGAACAGATTAATTTCATGGTTTCCCTCTGCATTCACACAAATTAAGGAATCTGCACTTCATTTGTTTGAATACATTGGACACAGTTGCTTCAATTAGTTTTAGGGAGGCTCAGTCAGTCAACATTTTCTCAAACTCTCCGAATTCCTCCACACGTGGTCTATTCAGATGAATAAATCTTGCTTGTCCTGTATTCCATTAGCCCTGGGTGCAAAAAGTATTTGTTGCTGTAAACTCTGCTCATCAGCCATTTTTAGCACTTGGAGGCTTCCCATGCTGGACCATTCCAAATCTAGTTTTCATTAGATTCACGGCAGAAAGCACTGATCCTGAGATTTTCAACTTGCACTTATCAATTTTTCAAATTAGCAGGCAGCTATCTGGGGTAAGAAGCCTTTGCAATAAGCTACAGGGCAGTGCTCTTAGCAGGCAGGTAGCTAAAGAGTAGGTGAAGGCCAGGTGAGCATGACTACAGCAGATCAGAGCTGGAGTAATGGGCTAAGCAGAAACTCCTGGGTCAGTTAGAGGTTATCGGTGTAACTGGAAGGGGTGCAGCCCCAGTATACTAGAAGTCTAGCCTTAAGCTGCAGCATTCAGCCTGGCCCTGATCTCTGAAAGAAGAGAAGTGTTTATTACCACAGTTGCTAGCAGGGAAGCAGCAGGCCTGAAAAGATATCCTGAAGGCTGGGAGAGGGCCAGCAGACTGATAGATGAGGGGCTTGCAGTAGATGGAGACCCAAAGTGAGGCTGGAACTTTGAGGCTAGGTGGTTTGGGTTTTTGTTTAGTTTAATTGGAGAGCTGGATGTAGCTATGGGGAAGGTTGGAGGCTATGGGGAGCAGGGGTGTTGGGAAGCACCCCATGACAGAAAAGTTGAAGCCAAGATAAAGTCTTGCAAGGGCCAGAGGTGGGTAGGCTGAGACGGTGAGGTGATGCCCTGCTGGGATCTGGGATCTGGTGGGCTGGGTGAGCTGATGTTAAAATAGGACGAGGGGGCCTGGTGAATGGAATCAGAGTAAGACCTGTGAGGTATGGGCATGGCATGGGGGAGGCTGGAGACTGTGATTAGGGCCAGTAAGGGTATGATTGGTGCCTATAGGGCACAGGGCAGTTTAGCTAAGAACCTGGGGTGAGAGACTTTGGGGCAGGGCTGGGGTCCAGAGCTAAGTTAAAGGGACATTAAAGAAACAAGTGGCTAAGGCCAAATTGGAAGAAAATATCCATGGCTCACTTTGAGTCCCCAAGAGCAGCCTCCTAAAAGTGAAGGTCGCCCAGAAGTGTGGCATGCAAGGATGAAGCAGTGGCTTTGGAGACCAGAGTAGGTGTGACAGGGTTGGCCTCCATGGGTGCTGCAGCAGCCCACAGGGCTGATTCTGCTATACCTGTCATGTCTTCTTATTCTTTAACTAGAATTAAATACGTACAAAATGACTTTTCCAGTTACAAAGATGAAATGTAGACTATAGCGTATCTGGGTTTTTTTGTTTGTTCTTTTTCGCCCCTGAAGAAAAACACAACAGTTACTTTTACAGAAATAAAAACTTTTAAACCTGTTGGAAAATGGAAAACTTCCACCCTGAACATTTTTGGTCAAATATAATACATGCTGATTAGCCATGGTAGCATGAACTAAGGCAGAAGGTAGGGTAGAGTGGCATGTTATTAGAGGCTGTTTTGGATGCACGTGTTTTTGTAGGCAACAATCTATTTCATAGCATTTGACAAAGCAGATTGTTGCTTACAAAAGCACTTGCCTCTGACCAAGTTAGGTGCCACTCTGCCTTCGGACAATATATGTTTGTGACCCAAAACCTCTTGAGTCACCTCTCCTTTCTGGAGTCATTCCAGGAATAATGCGACAACAGGCTACTCCTCTACTGGAATAAAATTGCAATTTAATAATCAAATCCCTGGCATTTTTTTGCCATTCAAAATAGGTCCTTTCGCAGTGTCCACAGCAACTCTTATACCTGGTCTAGCAGAGTTTCTTTTGTGAGTTGTTCTGGCGATTTATCAGGATAAGTCACCAGAACAACATAGCTGGACTTGACTGACAGAATAGAGGAAAATACAAAATTCCTATGTTTTTGTATCAGTTCTGCCAGTAATTCATTGGCAAGATATTTTAAAGTCTTCACTTTTTTTTTTAACTTTGTCAATATGTATATACCAGTATAGGGGTTTTATAGATCTTAGTCTACCAGTGCGCTAAAAGTGTGAAAATTGCTTGATAAGTGCAAAATATTCATGTCTTCATGCTAAGCTACAATCAATTAAAACAGTGATGTTGGGCAATATAGCAGGGAACTGGAGAGCATTCATACAAAGGTTTGAGTGGCCACAGGGCAGAAGAGAAAAATGACAAAGTCAAATCTTAAATCTTGCATCTTGTGGGGGAGGAAGCCCTGGCTACATATGACACCTTTAACATGGATCTTTTTATGTGATGAGTTTTACCTACATCCATTACAAGAATAATAAAGAAAAAACAGTACTTAAATGGATATTGTACATTACTTCATCTACTCCCTTATACTTCTAAATATATTGAAGGGAGACATACTGTGGAGGAAAAGGTACTGTAGTCTACATTTCATCTTTGTAATTGGGAAAGTTATTTTGTCTTTTTTTTTAATACATGAGAGGCACTTGAGTCCTAACATATTAAGATCAATCACTTAGGACCAGGATTGTTCATTGCTGTTACTAGGCTTTTGGCCTGAAGGTTCCATGGAATTATAATTTGACAAGGTTGAGTTACTACCAACTGAACCATGACTCAACCACAATATGACTAGGGATGAGGAGTTAAAGATAGGGAACCTGAGTGCATTGTATGTTAGGGGTGTTGCTATCTGCTTGCATAAATCACTTGAACATACCAGCTTTGCAGTGTGGAGGCTAAGGGAAGACAAGTTAAGAGTAGCTTCATTTTTATAAGCATTTCATAGCTTCTCTTAAGCATGTATGACTTTCCTTTAGTCTGAACATTTATCCATTTTTCACTCTCTGCCATCACTTTTGTTTTTAATTGGATGTCATTTCTCTGCCCTGCGGAGGCTGGAAGGATGGGGATCAGTAGCATGTGGGTGAGTTTAATGGATTACAAAAATAGTCATTATGTATTTCCCATGTTCATCCTTTTAAAGAATGGCTGATTGTTAGCAGTGTCTTTTTGTATTATGTTGGCCAAAACTCACTTGTACAATTAAGCTTCTCTATTCTAAAACGCACAGATTTTGATTTGGTAACTCTTAGACATTAAGTAGTAGTGATAAGAATCAAGTGTGTCCAGTAGCACTTTACTGAGTAAAGTAAACTGGAATCAGCTATAGAAGTGGGGTTACTGACTGTTTTATTTTTGGAGAGGCTATGTATTTGAAAGATTTGGTAAGTAAAAGCTTCCTTGTAAAATACAGGTTGATGTAAATAATACTGATCATGTAACTAGATTTTAGTTTGAGATTTTGGACTTAGTGGAATTTAATGTCACTATGGCAAAGTACAGACAGTTAAATAACCCAAGGCTGAATCGATTAAGTCTTTGCAGGTTAGTCTAAACTACACAGATTAAATTGAAACAGAAATGAACAGACATTTACCTTTGATTCAGAAAATGCTGCCACATGCCTGCAGTGGCTCAGACCAGAAGCTGGGAGGAGCTAAAGCATGGCTCTATGGCTGTGTGTTCACTTCCTCTTCCTGCCCCCCAGAGGTCTGTGGGATTTACAGTCCTGAATTACAGCAGCAAGACTCTACAGGGTTGCTGATCACTTCCTCTTCCTGTTTCCAGGTGCCTCTGGGATTTATAGTCCACAGTTGCAGCCATCAGTAAATCTGAGTGGGGGGGAAGAGGCCCCCCCCTCCCTGGCCCCAACCCCCAGCCAGGGTTTGCCTGGGGGAGGCAGTGCCTCTCCCCTTACCCCCTAAACTGGGTTGTATCCCCAGCTGGGCTTGCCTCCCTCCACAGCCCCTTGTCAGTCAGCCCTCACTGCTCCAACTAGGGAGCAGAGGGGCGGTGCCAGCCCTGTTCTCTGGAGCAGACAGCCCAGCCCAGCCCAGCCCAGCACTGGAAAGCATGCTGGGAGACTATGATTTAACTTGAACAGGAAAGGGTCTGGGACAGAAGTTTCGTAAACTAGTTTGACCCAAATCAGTTAAATCTCATACTGCATTCAACCAGGTTTATCTTAAACCAGTTTCAGCCATTTTGAAACTGGTTTATGTGCACTGAGCTTCTGTTCTGTTATAGGTTTAAACCAGTTTCTGATCACTTAAACTGGTTTATGTATAACTTTTGTCCCTAGCATATGAGCCTTGCCCAAAGTACACTGAACTCAATGGAAAGACTCAGATTATCTGCAATAGACCTTGGATCAGGCTTTATGAGCAGATTAAGAGGGACCACCATAACAATCTTCCTGTGTGTAAAAGGCTGTTACAAAGGGAACAGGGTTTTTTTTGTTCTTTGTGCCCATCAAGGACAGAAAAAAGAGAAAGTGGCTTAATTTGCCACAAAAAATTATTTTGATTGAATAGTAGGAAAAACTTGATAAGTATAAGGACAGTTAGATACTGTACCAGAAAAAGCTACCTAGGCAGCTGTGGAATCCACTTAATTAGAGGCTTTTAAGAACATGTTGGAATACGCGTCTGTCAGGAAAGTTTATATACTTAGCCTGTCTTAGTGTAAAGGAATGGACTAGATATGTTGTTGAGGTTCCTTCTGGCCCTGCCTTCTGTGATCTTTATTATTTATAACCCTATTTCCTGTGCACATCCAAAACTCATGGTACTGTCTGTCAGTGAAAGCTTGGGGAGTGCAAATAAAAGCAAGATTTGTCCTAACATATATTCGTATGTATAGAAAATTTAGCTCCACTCTTTATAGGTTGATTAACATAACCCGAAGAGGAGAAAGCAGTAAATGACTATGCTGTGATCTGTATTTAGTGGGAAGACAGAAATGAAGGTATCAGCAGACCTGAGGGACTGTGGAAGCTATCACCCAATTCGATAAGGCACCGGTTGTTCCCACAGAGTACTCTTGCCTTGACTGTGAGCTTTAGATGCACTCTGGAATAATTGTTCATATACAAGTATCCATGAATAGATTTTCTACAGCAAAATTTAAGAATGTTTTTTGCTAATTTTCTGACAGCATAAAACAGCCAGGGAAGCATTAAGGATATCACATGATTCACCAGGGCTTTAAATTAGAGGAATACCTGGCTTTAGGGGCAGGAAGAGAGGAGTGCAAGAGGGAAGGGTTTTTGCTTTTTATTTAGGTTAGAAGAAAAGCTTTGTTTTGTGGCTTACTGTATTTGAATTATTGCAGGAAAGGCCTGGCAAAACCTTGTGTGTAGCAGTAGATTTTTCCTTAGTTGGTGAATGAGCCCATGAGCCTGCCCACTTCAGTGATATTCACTTGGAATGTATTTCTCTTAAGCGAGTGAGTGCTTAAGGTATGTTGTCACTATGGACTTGATGCAGGCTTCATCCTGGTTTTAGCTCCATTCTCCCTACTTTTTACATACAAAAGCATTTTATTTCAGTTTGTGTGTGTTTGAATGTAGGTATGCTGTCCTTTTTTAAAGGTGTCAAATATGTATAATGTGCCTTGCTTGCCCATTGCAAATATTGGTTAAAGACTGGATTTTGATTTAATTTGGGCTGGAATGTATTGAGAGAATGCAACTGAAGCTCAGGTTATAGGGCTTCAGTTGTGATAGTGCTTCAGCCTACTTCCACAGCTCCCTGTGCAGAGTATTTCCTGATGCATGAATGTCATGCCTCCTGAGGCTGGGGAGGCACAGTGAATGCCTGCATGCAACCACAGTGGTGTTGGCAGTGAGCAGGGAGCTTCTGCAGGTGGCTGCAGCAGTGTTGGCAGTGAGTGGGGGGAGGGTGGCGAGCAGTGATCGCTGGCAGGTCCCGCTGCAGCGGCAGCCAATCTAAGGGGGTCCACCACCAATCTCAGCACCAAAGTTCTGATGCTTCTACCTACTCTCTTCATTGGGAACTACTTTTTGGTTGATATACTTGGTTTACATTTAAACTCTTTATTCTGTACAGCCTGTTTCATTTCTGTTCAGCTGATGAGAGAGGGTTCAGCAGCCAGAATGCTGCCAAGTGGCCAAAGGATCCCACCAGGCTTCAAGTTGCTTTCTAGCAGGTATGCTCAAACCAGCATTGACATAAGAGCTTGTCTGAGAAGCTAATTGACAGAGGGGATGTGAACATCAAACATAATAGTTTAACAGTTATTCAACATCCTGAGGATAGTGCTTTTAAGGTGATGCGATCTAATAGAAGACTAAGAATCCAGGGTCAACATGAGAGGATATGTCAGAAGCAGGTCCAGAAAATGACCCCCAAATAAGGTGGGATAGAAAACATCATATGACCATACACTGGGGCTTGTCAAGGAATAGATTGGACAGGAAGCAGCAGTGGAGCTAGAGTCACAGTCAGGTAAGAGGCATAACAGCAATCTGGGTTCTCCTTAAGGAGTAATTTTGGCATTAGCGGGAGGTTATGCAGTTACTGTTGCAACTCATATGCAGTAGAATCAATGCAGTTACTGTTACCATATAGCTTATATAGTTTCAGGTGAGGGTGGAAACCATGTTGTTTCCCTGAACCTTCCCTTTCTCTTCCACCCTTCCCCTCCATGTGTAGTACAAGCTGGGTTCCAAGCAGAGAAGAAAGTTATTCATTCTAGTTATGCATGAACTAATTATTTCTAAAAGAGCTATTCAAAAGTGGATTACAGATTAGGCAAACATATGAATACTTATACTGATCTCTATTTAACTCTGTCAACTTCATAGTATTATACTGTTAGAAGTCCCAGAGGCTATAATATGGGAAGGGATCCCTACTAAAGGCAGTACTTGGTACTCTATATTTACTGAATCCTATTTGGACAAGAAAAAGGGATGTGAGATGGTAAAAGGCAGTTTAATTCTTAGCAAGATCCTGCATTCTTTTTCCGCAAGCTGCTAATGTTTTCTGGGATTTTCCCTCACCCCTGCCTGATGAAACTTGAGAATTTCTCTCATAGGTGAAATTCAAGATGGTCAACGAGATTGCTGAACAGGGCAAAATTTCCATAGCCACCCTTGTTGCTTATTATTCCTCTCTGATCTTGATTTGCTTGTCAGTTAACAGGCAATAAAATAGCTCTTAGATGGTATTTTAATAGAGATCTGGAAACGTCATTGTCTCTCTTTTCATGGATTTCTAGCATCTTCCAAGGCTGTAGCTGCCTGAAATAGTGTTAAAACCAATAGTGGTAACAGGATTCTGGTCTTAATTCTCCCTGGTTTCCAGCTCTTTATTTCAAATGGAAATATTTAACATAATGTGGCAGTGGACTGGTTTGCAGTTTCTGAGTTGGCTAATATGTAGAAATAAAGCAGTATCATGTGGATAAGTATCCACTTGTTATGCATGATGTGAAAGGGGAGATGAACTTTTTTCTTTCTTTCCATGAACAAAAAAATATAATCTGTCAGGGTCTCTCAGCAGCCACTTCAGGCCTGTTGCTGAGATGGCCATGATGTAGGAAGTGAAAGGATTAAGGTATTACCTGGTGCAAGAAATGGATGATGACTTGGACTTGGTTTGGGTCAGAACCTTGAGTAGGACAGTGACAAGCAAAGGGAGTATGAAATGGCATCTGTACCTGCAGAATGACTGAAGGAAGGAGAAGAGGGAACGTTTGGAGTGGCTGGCAAGCTGGCTGCAGTCCCCTAGCTCTGGGACCTGCAATTGCATTTTCAAGATCAGCAAATCAGTAATGTGTTAAGCCTGTCCTGAACATTCCTCCCCTTATCCCCACAGATGTTATTCAGTGCACACACCAGAGTGGATAAAAATCAATAATTATAATTTAAATTTTAAAAAGTCCAATTGTTTTTGTTTTTAAAGAAGTAATACATTTTTCCTTTTTAATAATAAACCAGCTTAAAAAAACTGGAGTTTAATACAACATAGGTATAATGTATACAATTATATCTAAGTATCTCTTATTTATAGCTAAGGTATAAATTTAATCTGTTGAAATAAGTTAAATAAAATATATTGAGTCAATGAGCCCCTATTAACAATTCTGGAATTAAAGGCTGATTTTATTCTGTATAAAATGAGGGGTGGGGGGAATATCTAACTTTTTGAGGTCAAGCTTTAAAAATATGGTACAATATTTTATGTATTAGGGCATGACTTTTCAAGGGATTCAGGGTCTGTACTCCTGGATGCGAAGGATCAGCAAAATTATCAGAGATGTTGGAACCTGGTCTCTGACTACAGCAGACACCATAGTGCATACTTCTTGAGCAAGATTGTCCACTGAGCCCACCTGATGGTATCAAACTCCTGTTTTATTCTCCCTACCTGGGCTTTGATTATTTCAGCTCTCAAATTATGAATATTTATGTTTCTGTGGACATAATGAAGGTTTATTTTTCAGCTCATAGAAAAACAACCATCTCAGTAACTACCAACCCTCTGTTTTTGAATGGTTCTGAGTACTTCAGTTAAGTGGCTTTTCTTGGTCCCTTTACATATATACGGAGATGTAAACAATAACTTCTCTCAGCTAAAATACTGCAGCACATAAGGCCAGTGGGGTTCAACAGCACAAATCATGGATTGTTAGGGAGGAAGGTTTGGGTTTAATTTTAGGATTTTTTGGGTAGGGGTGGGGAGGAAAAAGGGGAAAGAGGTGGCAGGTTATGTAACAGGGAGAACAAATTTTGGACTAATTACAGATGTCAAGAAATCTGAGGCAGAATCTATCAAATTTACACAGGATTCTGTAAAGTGGCCTAGGTTAGTTTGGGAGTGAACAGAACACACATTCACCCTCTGGCAGGGGAGGGGGAGGCATTCAGGCTGCCAAGACAGGATTGCTTTTCCCTCAGAAACAATTGATACATCAGGAAATTCCCATTCTGAAGAATATTTAAAAGAAGTAGCAGTAAAAGCTAAAACAAGCTGGGAGCAAAAATTCAAGCATCATGTGCATGGCCTGGTCAGAGAGAATTCTGGAAATGTAGCAAAGATGAGAAGAAACTTAGAAGAAAATGAAACAACCCTGAAACTTATAACATATGAGAGCAGTGCTCATTTGAGTCAATCTTTTAGCCAAAGATTTAAGTACTCTAGGAATAAAGAAAAATGTTGAAATGGCAAAATACTTCCTTAACGGCCAGTTTGCTTCAGCTTCACTGAAGAGACCTGGGGGATCCAAGCTAATTCCCCCCAAGATGTATGATGGACTTCAGTGGTTGACTGCTTTGAGCTACTTATTAAGAACTGACCTATTCTAATGACCATCTCTAAAGAACTATATGAAAATGATGGAAGTACCAAAGCTAGAGTAGTCAACACTGGACTAAAGAGAAATGTGGAAGATATGTTGAATCCATTAAAACCTATTTCCATAGCTTTGGACAAACCACAGAAAGATTGCTGCTGCATTGTGGATATTGTTAAAATTTGGAAACAACTTCAAGGAACATGGAGCAAGAAATACGCACCAGCAAAGTTAAATTGCTGGCCGTAAAGCTGTGGATGGATCAAGCACGTATTCCACTCCGTTTTCTTGCCAATATTCTTACCACAAACTACCAGGGGAGGTGCTTAATTGCTAAAGAGAAAAATGCTGCTATGACATGGTTATCTGTTAATCATCCATCAAACTTGCCAACCATAACTAATTTTATGGCTAGAGGTGACCCATTCAAGCAGTGCATGTTTGCTGAGGATGTTGGAAGAAAAGTCACGCTACCAAACTGGTGGAAGTCACTAGCAAAGTACCTGGAACTGGAGTTCACTGAAGCGCTAAACCAGCTTTTACTAGCAGTAGCCTCTTCTGCAGGTGAAAAAAGAATCTTTGCTTCATTTGGAATTGTTCATTCAAAGCTGAGAAATTGGTTGGGAGTTGAAAAAGCAGGAAAGCCTGTTTTTGGGGGTTTTTTTTCCTTTTCTAGTCTATGAATAAAAAGAGGGGGAGGAAGATGAGATTTCTGAGTTCTAAAATTTTTAAAGAAAGGGGGTAAAAATTCTCAAAATAGCCTAAGCAAAAAAAGCCAATACCCTCTGTCTTACTTTACAGAGAATTAGGCAAGTAGGAACATAAGCTCAACTGACTTTCACATAGGCATTTTAGAAAAATTTCCCCAGGGTGACCTGAGATAGTTGGTTGAATTCACTGACCACAGTGCATACTTCTAATACTATAACAGTTAATACTAGTGTTTAATAAATTAGTTGTAAGTGTACACCATGTTTTGATTAAAAAAGTATGTATCTAAAACATTTAAGTGTTATTTAATAAATGTGAAGTGCTGGTTTTGCACATATAATTAAATTCAAATTGCCATCTTAATGCAACTTGATACAAAAAGGTAATCATTTAGTAAATAAGAAACACATTTCACCATCTTATAGTATACTAAAATGTAAGATTTCAAAGAAGCCAAATACGTTAAGCTATATATTTTAAAATATACTTCTGGGAAAAAAGATGAACATGTACCAAATGTAAACAGTGCAATAAAGAAATGCAAGGCTTGGCAGCTTGTATGAAGAAACATTATGAAAAATGCTTCTCAGAAGACAGTGAGCTAGGAAACACTATCAAACCTACTGTAAAAACTGTAGTTAGTCGTAAATGAATGTTTTAATATTTGATCAACCAATGCAAATACACCTTTCTTTAAAAAGAAACAAAAAAATAGAATGGGAAGGTTGATAAAAATCTATTATTTAAATCATGCTTTAGCTTGCTGATATTTAAATCATGACTTAAATCAATTTAAATCATTGTTTTATTTTAAATCAGAGAATCATAACAAATTAGGGTTGGAAGGGCCCATAGGAGGTTATCTAGTCCAACTCCCTGCTCAAAGCAGGACCATCCTCACCTGTATCATCACACCCATTGCTTTGTCTAGCCAGGTGTTAAAAAAACTCCAAGGATGGAGATTCCAACCTCTCTCTGGATAGCTTGTTCCAGTACTTTACTACTTTCCTAGTGAAAGTTTTTTTCCTAATATCTAACCTAAACTTCCTTTGCTGCAGCTTGAGACCATTGCTTCTGTTCTGTCATCTGCCACCACTGAGAACGGTTTAGCTCCATCCTCTTTGGAATCCCTTTAGGCTTCAGGTAGTTGAAGGCTGCTATTAAGTCCTTCCCCCCACTCCCAGACTAAATAAGCCCAGCTCCCTCAGCCTCTCCTCAGAAGTCATGTGTCCCAGCCCCCTCACCATTTACGTTGGCCTCTGCTGGACTCTCCAATTTGTCCACATCCTTTCTGTGGTCGGTGGGGGTCCACAACTGGACACATTTCTCCAGATGTGTCTTCAGTGTCCAGTAGAATGGAATAATCACTACCTTCTATCTGCTGGCAGAGCTCCTACTAATGTAGCCCAGTATGCTGTTTGCCTTCTTGGCAACACTATTGGCTCATATTCAGCTTACTGTCCACTGTAACCCCCAGGTCCTTTTCTGCAGAGTTGCTGCTTAGCCAGTCAGTCCCCAGCCTGCATGGCATCGTTCTGTCGTAAGTGTGGGACTTTGCACTTTTCCTTATTGACCCTCATGGCTTATATTGTTTAAATATATACACACATACAAATATATTTTTGTTATAAATCAACCCACCCTGGCACAGACTACTACAATAGTACAAATAGCATTGTGTACACTGGCATGCAAGGGTCTTGTGAGTAGCTTCTTTGTCAGCGAAATATGGGCTCAAACTGACATGTTGCAGGATGTTAATAATTAAAGCTTCTTCCAAGTACTCTGACATTTGGTTGGAGCTTGGTAATTGAAGGCAGTAGAAAATAGGTGGATCCTCTAAGATAACTGTGGGCATGGAGACTTAGTTTCTCAAGTTGTTGACCGGAGAGAGTAAATGGGTAAATTCCAGATTTCTTAGCACACTGGAATGCACTCCATACTGATGTTCCTGAATCTGCCATAATGGCCACCTAAGCCTGTAAAACAGTCAAATTGTACATCTTCCAGTTGATATTCATGTGCAGAGTGGGCAGGTGAACAATAGGCATGGAAGTATTATTGGTTAGTCAAGCCTCTTGAAGTCCTCTATTCATTTTGGGTACCTTAGCTATGTGTGCCACTCACAGATAAACTACCATAGCGCTGATATTTGATTTGCCGGAACCAAATTCGTTAGCTGCTAAACTAGCAGATTCCAGATGGGCAATAGCAACCCAACTTGCATGTCTTAGTGCTGAAGTACTGGAGCAAAGGCCTTGCATGGCTCTAGAAATGTGGCCTGCTTCATGCAAACATTCTTGACCCGCTGCTAGTCATGTCTAGATCTGAATGGCAAAAAGTAATCTTGCTATGCTATACTAGTTGCTCTGGATTAGAAGTAGTAATATGGGGTATCTCAAAGGAATACTGCCTCAGGAGCAGTTTGGCTTATTTCTAGGTTTGGGGGTTTCCCTCCCTCAATTGTTTTTCATTTGATAATGCTATAGTACAGCTGGATAAAATCACTTGACTAGCAAAGACCCAGTTTTCATTACTGTAGGGTAAAAATCCAGATTAAATGGATGAGTAGTGCCCACACATAATTAAGTGCTATATATAGATACATGATTCCTGTGTATAGAGATTTTGTAATTAAAGATTTACAGTTGTTACAAAATTCACCAAGATAATAGGTAAACATAGTTATTTTTCTTGCTGAGTGGGATCTTTTTTATGATCAGTTTCTCTAGACCTACGTCTCCAAATAAGGTATTCTCACATGTAAGCTAAATTTTCTAGCAAAGAACTGTACAGTAGAATTAAAATTATGTAGCTGCCTTAGGTAATTGGGTAAACAAAAGATTTTTGCAGCTTAAATCTGAAAATGAAGAAGAGAGTCAATGCCACATTTTGTGCTGTTTATTTTGATATCACATTTTAATTAATTTTATACAGATTTAAAAAATGAAAACACAGGCCTGCAGTTTAGAAGCTTTAAGGAAGAAACTGGAGGCTTAAATATCTGGGTAAAAGGGAACAGCTGGAGCTTTCAACATTGCAGAAGGTATTGGAAGCTGTTTTGAATTGTTGGATAATCACATTACTGGATCATTTATTAAAATGTACAGTAGAAGATTAACAAGATTGACTTCTTTCATATCATCCTTAGGTTTCCGTGTACAGTTGTGATGGATACTCAGAAACATATCTGGCAGCTGCCTTAGTTAAATATATTACTTCAGGCTCTAAGTTCAGACACTTCTAACTACATTGGTTCATATACGATTGGAATGGTAATTGTTAGAAATGCATTGTGTTTGTAAACTAATTTGCAGCAAGGTGGGTCCAGTGGTGTACTCAGAACTATTCAGAGTTGCCAGTGACTAAATCACTTTCATAAATATCAGTGTAATTGGAACTAAGCCAATTTAGAGTATCTAAAGGTTTAGTCCAGCTGTAAAAAGGTTGCCCACACTACAGGCAGGATGGGTGGTGCCAGGTCTTTCAGCGGGCTGGATCTGGTCAGTGGACCTGATCCGCTGTGGCAGGGCCGAATCTAGTGCATGAGGCAGGGTTGGTAGTGTTAATTGCTGCCAAATTTACTTACCTGTGGGGAGCACTGTGGGCTGGATGCCATGGCTGGATTCAGTCTATGGGCCAGGAGTTGAGCACCCCTTGTCTAGTCTACTGGCATGCAATCTAAAAAACTTCAGTTCTCATTGCTTCCTGCTTCCTATTGTGGTGGGGCACAACTGGGGTGCTTGCCACTTAGTGTGGGCTGCAGCAGACTGGAGAAGTGCTGCAAAGCAGGCAGCCAAGAGATACCACTGAGCAGTCATTTTAAGGGGGAAGGTGTGTGGCGGAGCACCAGTGGGGTGCTCACCATGTAAGGGCTGTTATCACCTGGCTGCCCTGCTGCTCCAGGAACAACTTGGAGGTAAGGACAGCAGCTATAGGGATGACAGGAGGCTTCTGGTCCTGGGTATGACTGAAAACTGCACCCTGCTGGGGAAGGGTGGCCTGGTGGGACTCCTTGTGGCGAGGAAGCCCCCAAGAAATGTCAGGCCAGTTACCTCCACAGTGAAAGGTGAGGAGGGGTGTGTTAAAACCCCAGCCGGCACCATTCTGGGGGGTTATAAGACCAGAGAGCAGTCAGGCCAGGGACACCTAAGCAGAGGCACCTGAGCCCAGGGAAAATAGTGGGGCCAGGCATTCCCGAGTGAGGGGCACCTGAGCCCATTGGGGTGTAAGACCTTGGGGAGTAGTGGGACCAGACATGCCCATGGGAGGTACCTGAGCCCATAGCTGGCCCCAGCAGAGGGGGTGCGTGTGTGGACCCCCAGAGAAGGGGGCGAGTATGTTGAGCCCATGTGAGGAAGGGGTAGAGAGGCCCAGGTAAACCTTTGGATGCCTTAGGTTGCATGTGGGCCTGAGGCTGAGTAGGTGGCTCGGAAGGAGCCGTGAGTAAGTGGGGCGAGTAATTGGCCCCAATGAGGGATAAGTTACCTGGTGTGGGGCTAGAGGTGAAGTCAGCTCAAAGTATGACTAACTGCCTGGCCACCACACAGATGAGGTCACGGGAGAGGCCCAGAAGGCTGTGCCAGGGCAAGCCAAGGAGTGTGGGGACAAGCCTGATGACCTACGTGGTCACCCAAGGGAGCAGGGTGGTGTGAGTGAGGCCCAGTAAAAGGAGTGAGTGCGAGAGGCCTGGTGAGAGCAGGGGATGGAGCGATAGAGGCCCCAGTGAGAGGAAGATGCTGTGTGAGTGAGGCCCTGAACAGGGTGGCGTGAGAGAGGTCTAACCGTGTACTGAGTTTGCCCAGCCTCAGGTCGGAGCATAGACCAGCTCAGAGATGACATCTGCAAGGCATGGGACATGATGAAGGGGAGGTCAGAGTTGTGTGTTTACCACCTGTGAACAGCAGGGCTCTCGAAGGGCAGCCTCCTGCTTAATTAACACCATAATTAATTGACAATAAGTCCACTAGGTGAGTAAGATGGGCAGCCTGCTCAAAGACAGGTGGTGGGCTGGCATTGTGACTGGGTCTGGGAGCATGCCTCTGTCACACCTACTTCTTTTACTTTTTCTTTCATTGATATATAATGCATCTCTCCTAAGGACTCATGGACACCTAAAAGCTACATTGCTTCAGGTTCTTCTTTCATAAAAGTCATTGCCAATCTGGTTTCCACTAGACTGCAAAAGCTGTTTTTATTT
This sequence comes from Crocodylus siamensis, assembly GCF_052110815.1. NCBI lineage: Eukaryota > Metazoa > Chordata > Crocodylia > Crocodylidae > Crocodylus > Crocodylus siamensis. The sequence goes on along the minus strand of NC_143400.1, from coordinate 59,072,984 downwards.
TCCCTAGATCTGAAACCGTGGGTATCTTATCCATTTCAGATTAAAGATTGCTATACATTCTGACTTGCTTTTCCTGAAGAATCCTCTTGCTGGAGCTCTGTTTTGATTTCACACTCTGTCCATTTATAGTCTGATAAAACTTCAGCAAAACAGAATGATTCCCTTGATGCACTGTCTGGGAGGCATGTTTCTCTTGAATGGTATCATGTTCTTTCTGCTGTTTGTTTTTTACTTTCTCACCAAAGTTAGAGGGTGAAGACCTCAGGCTTTAATATTTTTTTCAGTTGTCTCTTTACCTTTCATTTTAGTTCTTATTTCTTGCCTTTCATCATTATGGCTCTTTCTACTCAATTGTGAGCAGGTCAAAACTAAATACTTTACCTGCCAGTGTTTTACACCCAGCACTTGCTTCATACTTGCATCAAACTCATGACAAGGGAAAAGAGCCGTGAAAGAAGCAGTGATCCGCAACATATACATAGTGGTTTTTTTGCTTTGATAGTCTAATGTTGTTAGTTTACATACCACAAGAACATATACAAGACATGAAAAGTTCATTGACCTATTGAGGCTTACCCTTATTAACCCTGAAATGATCTAACTAATCAATCTATCACCATTGTGAACCTGAAAGCTCAGTTAGTAGCTGTGGCCTCTGATTCCTTCCATAAACATGGTTTCACTTCTTCCTTGAACTGACCAACATTATTTACTTTTATTGCTGCGCGTGTCAAGTTTGTTGCATATTTCAACTATCCTTTGGATAAATAAATTTGTCTGAACTGCTTATACTAATCCCAGCTTTAACATCACTTAGTGTCGTAAACAAGAAGTCATAATCTTAATCAAAATAACTTACTGACATGAGTCTGTTACTTTCCTTTAAGAAGCTTTTGAAGCATATGTCTGCCCCAGCTCTTAGTAACAGAAGTTATGGTCATCTGCTGATATTTTGTTTGGTATATGTTTAGCTATATCTTCCCTGTGGCGGAATGCCGGGCTAGCGGTTCCAGCACCGCTTGGGGAGCCGCGGGCTTTGCGGAGTGGGCGAGCGCGCGGCTTGTGGGGCGGGATTGGAGGTAGCTTTATAACCGCCCTCGAGGTTCACTGAGCTGGCACAAGTAGACAACTTAGAGTAAGTTGTTAGTTTTCTTTATAATAAGTCTATAGGATGTCCATTGGTTCACGAGCTTCCAGAGCCAGCCCTTGCATTCCAACACTGGAAGCAGTCCAATGCTAGGTGCGGCTGCCGGCTCCTTAAGTCCCAGAACTGGTCAACGGCTCATTGAGAGAAGTTGTTAGTAGTAGAAGTTTTTACAGAGTAAATATAGGGTATGGCAAAAGGTTTTATTCACTCACCTGGCCTCACCCTCTTATGAATAAGAGGGGAGGCCGGCTGGAACGAAGTTGCAGTAAATACAAGTACAGGGAGCTTAGGTATGCTGTCTAAGCTACGGTGAGAGGCAGTCGAGAAGTGGAGTCTCCGATGTTTCTTCAGTTACAGTATGCTGGATACAAAGGGAGTCTGTTGGTTCACGGGGCTCCAGAGCCAGCCCTTGTGTCCCAACACTGGAACCAGTCCAATGCTAGGTGTGGCTGCTGGCTCCTTAAGTCCCAGAACTGGTCAACAGCTCATAAATGGGATATTGAATACAAAACTGTAACACGGTGAGTCGTTGTCGATTGGCGGGTTTTTGAGGCCTTGGTTTTCGCTGGGATACGCCCAGGCGGGGAGGCTGAGAACCGGTCTGCAGGGTGATCAGGCCTACAGAGTTTTCCAGTTGTCGTCTCTGCTGTTTCCTGCTTCTTTGCCTCTTTATAGATGTTGGTTGGACTGCCTCTGTGACACTAACTATGATATAAGCTAAGCATACAGGGATAGGATAGTTTCTTTTACACAGTAATTGCTAGGCAGACTTTCTACATAAGTTTCGTTTCTGCAGAAATAACACTTCTAGATAAGAAATGAAATTTACAGAATGCGCATGTGTAGCTTAATGCCAGTGGAGAAAAGTACAAAGTGCTCATTTTGATTAACAGTCAAGACTTCAAGTTTACATAAATGTGAGAGTGCCGCGCGGCAGTTATAAAGAAGAAAAAAAAATAAAACAGTTACATTCCCCTACAGAGTTATCTGAACTTAAGTTAACTTATCTTGAGTTAAGCAAAATCATGTGAGAGAGAGCAGCCGTACTACCAAGTAACACTCAAAGTTGCAGAGGTTGTGTTAGCAGCTGATAACTGGCAATAACTCAGGGTGCAAACAGAAGTGCAGCTCCCCACTGTAACTCAGAACACTTTGCAGGAAGTGTTACGAGTTACAATGATTCCCCCAGACCAAACAGAAGTTCATTGTTGGTTCCAGGGGGGGAAGGGAATCTAGGTGCTGGCTGGGAGCCTGCAGCTGGTTTCCTCTAGCAACAGCCCCTCCTCCCTCCTAGCCCACACTGTTTTCAGAATGGGAGGGTGGAAAGGGAGTGGAGGAAGCTCCCCGGCCAGAGCTGGAGGGGGGGGGCTGGGTCAGGGGGTGGTAGAGTCCCAATCCACCCGCCCCACCATCCAGCGTGGGTTGAAAAAACCCCAGCCTGAACTCTTTTTCCCCCCTCCCATTCTGAAAACAATGACAAGCTGGGAGGCAGAGCAGATGGAAGTTACTGAAGATGCTGTGTTTAGAAATGTCTTCGTCTGAACCCTCACGCAATGAGGGTTCAGATTTTTGTGGGATCAGGCCCTTCTAAAGCACTTTGCAGCCATGCGCTTCTGTTTGGTTATGGCTTTACAGCACTTTCAGGGGCCTGATCAGGTGAAAATTGTCACTTTTGTCTGCACCCTCAAGCAGCAACCTATATCCTATCTTGGGTCAGCCAGTTAAATTAAATGTTTGTGTCTAGAGTGGACTAGGCTTAGGGATAACACTCCAATTATGACTAGAGTTAACTTTGCATTGAAGGACCAATTATTTCCTTTTAGTTTCAGCCACTTCACACTGAATCATTTAATGGCCTCTTGCATTGATTGAGAATATCTGTATTCAGAAGCAGATCCAGGATTTTGCAAAAGTGGGTGTGGGAGCAGTGACAGGTGCTGCAGGTTTGCTCCCAGCCTTCTTTTCTGTGTGTGCTCCTGGGGCTGATGGGAAACACCCAGGGGACCAGGCAGAGAGGAGTAATCTACCTGCTGCTGCCATTGTTCTGGGCTGAGCCTGGCCTCCTTGCTGGTCCTTTCAGCTGGAGCAGGCAGGAACAGCTTTGGAGCCTTCCCCTGCCCCTGGGACAGTGGCAGTGGAGGGAAGGGGACATGCCTCTGAGTATGGAGGGAAGGGAAGGGGGAATTTTTTCCTGCTCTGAGAAGTTAAAAGTCCCTAGCTGCAGCCCCTGGAGTGTGGTTGGAAAGCAGGTGTGGCCTCCCAACAAACCTTCTCTGGATCTACTTCTGCCTGTATTTCTTTCATGCTGTTTAGCACAGCAACTGAAAAACATTAGCAGCTTGGGTGACATATTAAAGTCTTTGCCAGTATTCAACTGGGGGTGGGGGATGCTGTACAAGTCCACATTCCTTTTAAAAATCAGTGGAGAAAAGTCCTATCTCATATTCATGTCTGAAAAATCATTTTTTTCAATCTTAATTAAGGCACATTTTCTATGAGTTTCAGTTAATTAAGTCCTTACTCAGCTTTGACTGTCTCAAGTACAAAGAGATCCCGCTGACTTTTGCTAGGTTAATGTTTCCATTGCGAATTAGTGACTCTGTTTCAGTTCAAGGAAATTCCCATTGACTGAATACTCCATTTTTACTCTTTCTGAATAAACATGCATTAGTTATGTTCCGACATCTTCAGACAGTGTTATGAGTACATAGCATCTCTTAGGATCAGGTCCAAACTTCCCTGAGTTTATGCAATATAGGCCAAATGATCAACTTATGGAAGATGGTACAGATGCACTGAGGTCAATGGAGGTCTGCTGACTTGCACCAAGTGAAGGCCTGGTTTTTACTTTTGCAATGTTATGTTTCTAGATTTTCAACCTAATATGTTTCCTATTTGCATAGTTGTTTATATTTTAAACTACCGTAACTCAGAGCAGCAAGATGTATTCATTTTAAAAAATATTGGTCTTGATATGTTTCCCAATTTTTGGCCCTGGCACATCGAACTGAATAGAAGCTAACCTAGCCTTGGGAAAATCAAATCAACCAATGATGTAATCTGTGTAACTGGTGTCTTTCTGTCATAGCTCCATGAAGTTTTCTTTTTAGTTTATCTCTCAAATTCAACTATAATGGACAAGCAATAAAACCAAAACTTGAATTTTGGGCCTTCATTGTGTTTTATATGTTAAGACGAGAGGGTAAACTACTTAACTAGGAAGTAGATTAATAAAGAAAATAAGAGACAAGAAACATCCACAGGGCCTTAATGTGTTTGTGTCTATTGGTGGAGAGAGACAGATCTATCTGTAGATAGCAATGCATAGGCTTTCTTTTCTTCTCTCCTTTGTATGGCTTTAGGAGGAAGATCTATTGTCACAGTTTTAATTCCAAATTCCCCAACCAGACGAGTGCCCTGTTGGAAAGTGAGTGTAACTTCAGGATGTTGCCCTCAAACTTGTAACTGGGACAGGATGTTATGTGCTTCATGGTTTGGTCAGGGTTTCCACAGTCTCAGCCAGAAGAGGCTTTTAGGCACCACTTGTACATCAGGTAGCCACACTGGCCATGTCCAGTGTATATTCTATTAAGGGCTGTCCACATGCTCCGTGGAAGGTTGAAGCCTGGTTGTTGCATTGTTCAGTCTGAAACAAGATGTTTATTTGGGAAAGTGTTTTCTGCCAAAGCCTTCCTCCAAGATTCTTCAGTGTTGTGGTATAGGAAGTGGTCAGTTTGTATCCAAAAGATTTTCATGAAATCATGTGACAAGTTAGGAGATATTGAAGGTCTCTGTGAATGGGAAGGTCAGGATTACTACTGATATGCATTATTTCATTGTTTGTTGCTGCATCCCGTTGAATAGAAGGAGGAGTAATGTTTGAAAGTATTGGTAGCCACGGCACTGGAGTTGATATCACAGTTCTAGAGATAGTCCTCATTACTGAGCAGAGTTGTGTGTCAGTGAGTTTGGTATGTTGACTTGAGGCCCAGACAGGTGCACAGTACTACTTGGGGTAGATGGTGAAAGCCTTCTTGTGGCCGACCTTGATAAGTGATCTCTCGACTTCTTGAATTGCTGAGTTTTTGAATTCCTGAGTCTGCAACTAATGTCACCAAAATGGCAACTGAATGCCTTCAACTGGCCTCCCAGTCAATGGAGCAAAACTCAAAAAACACATAGGCTTTTAAGTTCAGAAAGTATTGTTACATTAAAAAAAAATCACATTGCTGATTAAGTAGAAAATGAGTGTTGGAAGAGACTTCAGGAGGTCACATCTAGTTCAACCCCCTGCTCAGAGCAGGACCAGCCCCAACCATTTCATTGCAGAACAGGCTTTGTCTAGCTGGGTCTTGAAAACCTCCAAGGAAGGAGCTATCCACTCTTAAATCATTCCAAATATTAAGCTAGATTCCATTAATAAGGAATGCAGTTACTTTGATGTGTATGTTCTCATGGTAATTGAAGAACTTTGAGTAGCTCAGGACGAAGGTGAATGGAACAGAGAAGCTTTCACTACTAGATTACCTGCTTGAATTTGGTGTGTGTTGTGCATGGCTAAAAACTCCCTACTGTTCGGTTAAGATGGTTTAGTGCTCACAGTTTAACTCCTTGGTGAACTGTTATCTATGTTGCCACAATTGTTTTGGTTTGTAACAATTTTGGTAAGTTCTGCAGGGAGGTCAAGGGTTAAATGAGAATGGAAACTTAACTTATGCCTAAAGTGGTCCTTTTAGGAAACTGTCAGGTGGGAAGCATATATATTTGTTGTTTATATCATTCTGTTGGTGTTGCTAAAAATTTGGTTCACTCTAAGTTTTTCAATGCAGCATCATTCATAAGATTGAAAGAAGATGTTGGAAGCACTGAAAGGACCAAGCCCTGCTGTTGTGTGGCTAGCAGAGGTGGAAGAGACAGTGATGTGAAAATCAAAAACTGGAAGAATAAAGAAGTGGCAGCACAATGCACTTCCCTAAAAGAAATGTAAGGGTAAAAATCAAGGTGAACAATCTCTCCTTGTCTAGCCCACCAGAATACATGTACTCCAAAATAAGTGTTCTTTCCAGTACCTTATTCCTGCATTCAGAATCTTACTGTGTTAAGGCCTCTTTATTGCTCCTCAATATAAGGAGAAACAGCCCCCAAAAGGTACATGTACACTTAATTATTGAGCTGTCTATTTACATAAGACCACTTCTACTCTTGGAAACCTGCAGTCAACTCCCATTGATTTCAGAAATTAGTCCTTGTTCAATAACAGACACTCAAAGTACTCCTTTGCTATTATATATACCTGTTATGTTGCTGCTACTTTTTTTAATTATAAATTTTATGTACCATTTCTTATATAATTGCAGTGAACACTAAAAATATAATAATGTCTTGCATACAGGAGAAAGGAACATCCTCTTAGTAACTACTAGTTTTATGATTTTTTTAACATAGTTTCACATCCTAAGACTCTCCAGAAACTATGGAGATATTTGAGAAAAAAGATGATAGGAATTAAACAGTGCACTTATCTAACTGGCTGAAAGGCAAAGGAGTTGATGTTAAAGGAAATTAAGGTCTTCTACAAAACAGTGAAAAATAACAAATGCCCTAATATGTTTTCTTTAGCAACCAAAGAATGAGAAACAAACAAGAAATCAAAATCTATTAACATGCAGTAGAATAGTTAAGGATTTAGGTACCTGAAACAAGAAAACCCTGAAATCTTCAAAGACATTTGCACTTGACTAGAAGAATGGTAGTCAGACTGAAATCACAATGGAGCTTTTGTTAATGCTATTACAATAAGCGTTATTCAACTAGATGCTATTTTATCTTGCACTTATTTCCAAGTTTACATTCACAGAAGCAGATGTATGACAAATTCAAGCCAGTTTTATTGTTTTGATCTCAGCAATGATCAAGTATTTACTTTTAAAGTCATATGTGGATGGTTGCATGTGGCTCCTATTGACTTCAATAGAAACTGAGTGGGCTCCCAGGCAGAGAATATGGTCATTTCTTTAGTGACAGCCTACGATCTGAAGGTTCCATGTTATATTGATTTGTAAACCACAAAAAATTATGCTTTAATAGCATAAGCAGTCTGACTGGAAGCCACAAAAGGATTGAGCTCCAGAGCTGAGACTAAAATTGAAGGTCAAGTTTGGTGATGACATGAATGAGAGTGTAAGTTACAGATTGGGTGAAAGTTAGAAAATGGATGCAAGTGTCAAAACTGAGTAATTTGTGTCAATTTGGCATTTACTGGATGTAATGAACAGAGCTGATTTTTTTCTTTAGGGGAAAAAACATAGTCTTTGAGTTTATTTACTGTAGACACTTGTATTTGTATTTTGGTAATGTGAAATACACAAGCAGATATGTATCCTCCTTCAGTGTTGCAGGTTTTGGAAATAAATTCTCATGTGATGAGCTCAATAACAGTGCTTGGTTCAGACTTGTCCCTAGTACCCGGACTCTTCAGGAACTTGTTTGTGCAGACATCAAGGCTAGGGATGGACGTTAGACACAAACCGGTTTAAGTGATCAGAAATAGGTTTAAACCTGTAACAGAGCATAAGTTCAGTGCATGTAAACTGATTTCAAAATGGTTGAAACTGAATTAAGATAGATCTGGATGAATGCAGTATTAGATTTAACTGACTTAGGTTAAACCAGTCTATCAAACTTCTGTCCCAGGTCCCCTCCTGACTCAAGTTAACTCTCAGTTCCCTAGCATCCCAGGATGCTGTGCACCTTCTCTGCAAATCCCCCTCTCAGGGTGGGTGGGCTAGCCTTGGGCCAGTTGAGCAGGGCTGAACTGTGATCCTTTCAACTATTCTTGCGACCCACTTTTGGGTTGCGACCCATGGCTTTTCTAGCTCCTCCTGGCTTTTGGCCTGGGCCACTGCAAGCCTGTGGCTGCCTCTGGGTTTAAACCTGAATGTTAGTTCACTTTATTGTTGGTTCAATCTATGCAGCTTAGAGAAACCTGTGAAGATTGAATCCTTTCAGCCTCAGGCTTTTTGACTTCCTGTACTTAGTCCAAATGTTTAGTACAGGCACAGCTCTGGAGCTCAATATATTGCAGATTGTAAGAATAATGGCATTGGTTATTGCTGTACCTCAAATCTTCCTTATAAGCAGAAATGTCACAAGAGTTCCTGAGGTTTTCTTGACTTCAGCTGATCTCATCTGAGTATGCTTTGGAAAATTCATTGGGTTTTTTTGGAAGAAAAGACAAAAGACCAGAGTAATCTGGAAGACATTTTCCTCTGACTGGTATGCAGCTGGTACAGAATACTTAGATACTAAAGCTGTCTTTTTGCTGAACCAGCTTTCAGTGCCCCAAGGATTGCACGAATCTTAAAATTTTTGTGACAGAACATTTTGTATTTATTTAATTTTCCCTTCCTCTTCATTCCATGTGGATGCTTATATTCAGTTTGCTGTTTGCTCAGTGGGAAGGTAGCAGAGTTGCTTTCTCAAGCTGTTGTGACACAAGCTGAATAAACAGAACTGGATAGACTTCTCCCAAATCTTTCCATGGTGGCGATGAAAAATTAGGGCCAGATCCAAACCTCAATTAAGTCAGAAGTTGTCTTATTGATTGGAATATGGGGTTCTGAATGACAATGCTTGCCAAGCCAAAAAAATTTCCTTTACAAAAATCTCAGAAATACTGTCAGATATGATACTTTGCCATGTTATTTACTGGACAATAAACCACAAAATAATAATGGTTTTGAAAGTTAGCTAAGGTTCAAATCCAGCTGTCTTAACTCATGTCTTATTCCATCCTTATTTGTACTGAACCTTTGGTTTGGTGTTTAAATCTGAAATTCTAAAGAGAAATGACTGGATAACAGGAGTAAGATTGTGATATTTGCTGAGCTGCTGAGATTTAAGTGGAGGTATTTAGCTGTGGTTGCTGGGCTGGAAAATCACATTGTGCATTTATAGTTGCTCTAGCAGAGATTTCCTAATGTGTGCCTGGAAAATATATACAAGTTTCTCTTTTTTGTTTGTTTGTGTTATTCTTTTCTCAAAAGGCATTTAGTAAGTGTATGGATACTTCATTTGGATGTGATGTAAACTGAATTAATGGAGATGCCAAGTAGTGTTATTCTACCCTGAAAATGGCTGTTGGGTTTTAAATTTGTCCTGGTCCAGGAAAATAATCACATTGTGGAATTTGATATATATTGTCTGGGATTTGGAATGGTAGAAGTGGTTTGTTAGTTTGCTTTGTTTTGGGTTTTTTTTGCTTTTGTTTTGTTTTATTATGCTTCTTTGCCTGTGTTAAAGACTCTGTGGGTCACACTGCACATTGCACAAGTGCTCTTGGTTCCACTATACAATGCAACAGAGTTTGGTCATACATTTAAGATTCAATTAAAAAACCTGTCAAAGATGTGTGAATCAGAGTGTGCTCCTGCTCTGGCTTAAAGAATTGTGCTGGATCTGCAGTGCTAAGGGGAGGGCAAATGATATAGCCTTGATTTTATAAGTGAACCACAACCTTTGCTGGCAAAGGACTAGCAATTCTTGTGCAATTCCAGTGAGTGGAGTTTAGGAGATTAACTGTATTGGAATAGCTGAATCTCAAAACATTTTGTTCTTCAGAGAAATCCCTTTGCACTTAGCATCACCACTTGTACCTTCTTCTGATGTAAGGATCAGAAGGAGATGATGAATTGATAACCAATGGTATGCTTACGTGAGAAAGTTGCACTGGTTAAATGCAATGAAGGATTTTAAATGAACTTAGTGAAACGGTTTCAACAAAATCTTTTGCAACTATTATCAAAATTAAACTAGGATTGCTTTAGTTTAGCTTAAGTCAATTAGGAATCATAGAAGTAGGGTTGGAAGGGACCTTGCAGATCTTCAAGTCTGAAAGGCCAGAATCAGTTAAGCTAAAATAAAATGAGGCACTTTTTCTTGCACTGAAGTAGTTGTTGTATTCTTCAAGGGGTCTATACAGGTTTAAAAACTGATTTTAATTAAACCAATGCATGAGATCCCACTGGGATCAGTCATTATCTAGGAATCCCATCAAGGCTTGTGAAGGAAGTATCCAAAATGAGCAATTGGAATATGATAAATAATGGACCATATAAATGATTATTACAGGATAGCTTAAAGGACCTGAGAACTACTTGACTTTTTAAAAATAAAACTTCTTATTTTTACAAAAACAATGTAATTACAAATGAATATTTTGTTCGCGATTTTCAATGTCATATTTTTCTCCAGTTTTTCTGATAAAAAACAAAAATATTTTCACAAGAGCATTTGAAAACCACTTTAAAAATATTCTCCATGAAAACAATTAACATTTTTGATAGGATAATTATATAGTGGTATCAGTATGATTATACAATTTTTTTCTGACTGCAACTGACTTGTCAGTTGAAATGTATGGAGATTTTGTCTTGGTTAAAAAATTAGAGGGGAAATTTTTAAAGGCACAAATGGTAATTAAATTAAAAAAGAAGGCATTTTGGAGGGCAATATCTCTTATTGGATCAACTGCATAGTTAGAAAGATTTTTAGACAATTTTGGGGGCACAAAGGTTACATCTGCCACTGGTACTTTGTGCTCAACACTTTGTCTAAAATCTCTTAACCATGTAGTTGGTCCAGTAAAGGATAAATCTCCATCAAACAATTTGTTGCCTCTTGCATACTTCCTGCATCATAATGGCTACAACATCACTTCAACGCTACTGGTAATATTAAGACATTTGCACCTGACAGAGTTTGCCTTTGAAAAGGAGAGGACTGCAATATAGCATTTATGTGAATTTAGACAAGCTAACTGGAGAGAGCAGAGAATGGAGCGTGTGTTTTTCTTGTTTTCCTTCTTTTCCCCTTGTTGAACAAGCAGGAAAACAATGAGTGCCTAATCAAAGCAACCGTTAATCAGTTCATCAGTTCTCTTGTTCTCTCTGAATTACAACAAAGACATTATTCACAGGAGTAGAGATTCTTATATGACATGACATACACTAATGATGAAGAATCACAGGAGTCTATTTAGTCCAGCACTAGCTAAGAAATTAGAGCAGAAGAAAGAAAATGATAATATTAGCAAAGGTTTTCTGTTTCCTGCATTGCAGAGCTTCTAATTTGAACCTTTTCTAGTCACAACTCCTATTTGGTACTGATTTTAAAGAAACAGTATCTTGGCAATTTTTTTGTAACACGTAGTGGGTTAGTTGGAGAACTGGCATTCACATTGTGAATTACTTCGGGATAAATCCTGTTTCACCTTTGTGCACTATTAATGCACTGTTGTAGAAAAAGCGCCAATACTGAGTGTTTGTTGCTAGAGGAAGACGCTTCTCAGTTTTTCAGCCCAGTGCCCTAGTTATTAAGGCACTTATTCCAGTGGTCCAATAAAGGATGGTTCTAGACCTCTCCCACTCAGAGTAGATTTGAACCCTTGTCTCTTGCTTCCCAGAACTGTGCAGGCTCCCTCCTAGAAGCTGGAGCACTGCACCTTGCATTTAATATTCAATGGATAAGGAGCACTGCCTCATTAGGGCCAGGCCCTGAGGCCAGACTCTGGGTAGTGCCTAGCTTCTGGCTTGGTGGCTAGATCACTTTGGGAAGCAGGAGATGGTGATTTAAATCTCCTCAGGATGAGAGGGGCCTAGAGCCTAGGTCTCTTGTTCCCTGGGCAAGTATGGTAGTCCCCAAATTGTTGGGTTATAAGGTGGGAGGGTCCTATTCCTGACTCCAGCAGGCAGGGGTGTAGGCTGATCCTATTCTGCACCGGGTGAAAATAGAATCCAGAAACTGTGTTCGCGCCAAAAATCACAGTTACTTTGCCATATCAGGGCCACTTAGGAATGTGAAGGTGAAATAGGATTTAGCTCATTGGGTATAAATAGTTTCCCCCCTTCTGGTTAAAGGAAACCTCCATCAATTGTTCTGCTGGCTGGAAGGTTCAGGACTTTTCGGTGGAACTGCACAGCAGGTTGAAACAGGTAGAAAGTTACCTACTGAATCTCAATTCTCTTAACCAAGGAAGAAGGGACTCTGTTTTGGCAAGCTGCCCAGATTTGCTTGAACTGTGCTTCCCCCTGCAAATTGCAGAGCGTGCCATGCAACTTGTATAAATCTGCATTAAGAGCTCTATCAGCAGAAGCTCATTAGGTTTGGGTTGGTTCAGTGCTTGCTAAACTTCAAGAAACAAATTAGGGCCTGATGCTGCAGGCTATAATTCATTAAGTGGCAATTTTTCTCACTAGTTGGACTAAAGTATTTATCACCCAATACTCACACTGGGTTGGGGACTTCTGTGCTGCTGAAACAGCTGCCTTTTTGAATGATATTCACAGTGAAAATCCTGACTCCTTGTGACCATTAGGGGCAGCGGGATATTTTTCCCCTACAAATGATGCAGAATGAGCAGATAAAGCCCTTACGAAATAATAAACATTACCATAACTTATATATGTAATCATTGTATAAACCACAATTTATATTCTACCTTTCAAATAACATGCAAAATGCAAATTTAACAAAGGTATCAATGGAAGATCAACTGAGGCATGATGTGATGTCATGATCTTAGATTTATGCCCATTTGCATGGACCATAATCAAAATTGAAGTGTGGCCCTCACTAATGAGTTTGACATTGATTTGAAAACTAAGAGTTGCCAGAATAATGGTGGCCAATGGAGCCTTAATTCTGCTCCCATCATAGACATATATATATATTATGATAGCAGCATTAATTATGTGCACATGCTATGTTTCAATAGATTGTTTGCTTTGTTCAGTGCAGAGGTTAAAACACATGGGGGAGAATTAAGATTGTATGGACAATCATCAATTTGGCATTACCTAATATTCATGTGTTTCATTTTTTAATTTTTTATTAAAGTTTGTTTTTAGGAAGCAATATTGATAATTGTCACTTAAGAACATAGCATAATCCAGTTATTTTATGTTAAGCAGATGAAATCTGCTACAACTCGTAGACATTATCTTATAGTGACTAAGAAGTATTTACAAACAGAACTGACATGTTGGCGAGATAAAATGTATCCCATATTCATTTTGTTTTTCTAGTAATAGTACAAAATGAAATTACATATAGCACTGCTCAGAATTCAAGTGTCATTAAAATCAAAGGTGTTCCGCATGATTCGCATGGATGCCAAGGACTAAGAACCACATGACCATTGGCTATAAAGAGTTGCCTGTTCTTGACAGATCTTCTAAAGTCCAGTTTGCTGATTTATTCTACAGTGTCATAAAACAAGGCAGAAATGACTGACAATCAGATAGTGATAAAATCTCAAAGGAATTCCACAGAAGTTCTAAGCAGGATTTCTGAGGGAAGGAGTATCTACTTGCCATGGCTAATGTATTTCAGTTTATGAAAAATGGAATTCATATCAAGTTTTTTTGTGCTTCAGGGTAAACTAATCCATGACCTAAGAAATGAGAGCACAAAGAATAATGTATGCATATTCATGAAACACTGAACCTTCGCATTTGGCTGTCTTGTGATCAGAGACAGTACTGTTGGTGGGGCACCAAAATGTCAGTAAAGGCCATCTGTCCACCATCTCCTAACCACCACTGGTCTTTTAAATAGAAAACACAAGGTAACATGAAACTTAAAACAAAACAGCCTGCCTAATGCACCCTAAGCCAAAAGCCAAAAGAATGAGACACAAACAGTGGACTATCGGTAATGCTCGTGCTCACATATGGAGCAGGTAATTACATGAAGGCAGTGGGATGACTTTTTATTCATTTAGTGTGCATATAAGGGGCTCACAATCTGGCCCTATGGTATTATGGAAGAAAAATAAATCCTTTAAATATAATAATCCTTCCCCAAGTAAAACCTGGCCTCAACTCTCCAGAATAAATACAGCAGGCATTGCCACAGGGTTAGCATGTGACAAAGAATCAGACGTCGTCTGAGATGTAAGTCAGTCTGTGGTTAGCTAAAAGAATGAGTGTTCAAGGAAGGCTGGATTGAGTGCTCGATTAGGAGTAGGCGGTCAGTTAGGAAAGGATCAGTGAAAAGCCTCGATGCCTGGGAAGGAAAGTTACAGCAGTCTGGACAAGTAAACTGTTTAGTAGAGGATGGATGGGGGTGGCCTCTGCTGTTAAGATGGATTTAGCTAAAGCCCACCAAGAAGGTGAAAGATGGCTTTGAAGAGAACAGTCCTAGGACTTTAATAACATCCTTCAACTACCTGAAAGGGATTCCAAAAAGGATGGAGCTAAACTGTTCTCAGCGGTGGCAGATGACAGGACAAGAAGCAGTGGTTTCAAGTTGCAGCAAGGAAATTTTAGGTTAGCTATTAGGAAAATCTTTGTGACCGCTGGGCTTCAAATAACCGCTCTTGGGCAGTTTTTGTTCTACTGGAGGATGTCAAGCTCCTTCTGGGGTCATCTCGTTGCCGGAGTAGCTCTCTCCTTCCTGCGTTGCCAACCCCGTTCTCGCCAGCCACAACTTGGTGCTCCTCAGTAGGTGGGGTCAGTTGACGGGATACTCAGTGGCCCGGGGTTTGTCCAGGGGTCGCTCATGGGGCTACGCCACCCCTACACCCCAGCCTCCTGCCTCCTTTGGTGTTCCGCCCAGCCATTATCTGCGGTCTCCACTTGTGGGGTTGCCCTCTCTGCTGCTGCGTCTAGAAGCCAGCGGCTTAAGGCCCTGCTTGCCCATGTGGGCCTGCCCCACAGCCCTTCACACCTCTGTCCCTTCAAGGGTACATACAACCACGGGGGGGGAGAACCCTGCCAAGGCTTCTCCACAGCCCCGCCCCTTGGGCACTTGTCCCTAGCTCCTATGCCCCTTTGCCCGGGTTAACAAAAACAAATGAGTTAACAAAACCCGCCCTGACCATTAAGCTATTCCCTGCTCCTCACTATCCTTTTCCCTGAAGCCTAACAGGGAGGGAATGTTTTCCTCTTGACCCATCGCTTCCCGGACCTACTCCCATCTGTTCCTCAATCCGATGGAACCCGGCGGCGATACCTGCCCCGGTCACAAACCCCTTTAGGGCTCTCCCAGGGTCTTCACCTCCTGTCATGCCTTCCTCCACGCCCCGTCGTCCCGGCACTCCCACCGGGGTTATGCTTTGCTTCCAGGTACCATTTCAGCTCCACCTCTGGCCAGCAAACTTGTTGCTCCCTCATCGTCTGGCGTGGACTTTGGTCGGGGTGCTCCACTCTGCCCGGCCTGCATCTGCTCCTGCTTGTCAGGTTCCCCGGATCCAGCGTGTGGGGTCTTCCCTGCTGCTGGCATCAGCCTCAGCTTCGTTTCTTGGCTATCCTCCCCCTCTGCAGTAGCAGCTGCCATTTTTATTTCTGCTGGCCGACGTCTGATGCTGATGGCACCGGCTGGCTGTAATTGGACAAAAAGGCAGCTAATGAGCCGTGAGGGTTCCTCCTTCCGCCCCATGTGCATCCTGTCCCAAGCTGCTGGTAAGTGCTGCTCGTTATTTTGACTCCCGGGACAATCTTTCTCACTAGGAGGGTAGTAAGGCACTTGAACAGGTTACCCCAAAAAGGCAGTGCAATCTCCATCCTTAGAGGTTTTTAAGACTTGGCTAGACAAAGCCTTGGCTGGGAATGGTCCTGTTTTGAGCAGGGAGTTGGACTAGATGACCTCCTGACGTCTCTGCCAACCCCAACTTTCTATAATTCTATGACTTAGCTTAATTTTGGAAGTGCTAAGTTCTTGACTTAGCTAGAGGGTTAAGCTACCTTGATACTAGTAAAGCACCCAAACAGGATAACATCACCCTAGGAGCCTGGAGTTCAGTGAAAGAATGTTTAGAGAGGAAAGTTAGGCAGTGGATAATCCAATACCAGACTACATAAACCCTTGCTAGCTTTATATCAATCACAGCATAGACATTAACCCTTAAAACATCCTTGCAAAGCAGGTGGGTTAGCGTTGTTATTCTATTTTACAGATGGGCAAAATGAGACAGAAACATGCAGTGATTTGTCTGTGGTGGCAAAGAGAGAATCCCAGGAAAAAAACTGGGATTAGAATTTGGCCTTCTGACTCGCAACCCTGGGCTCATTCCACCAGACCACACATTCCAGAGAAATAACACGCTAATGAAATAGAGTAAAATAAAAACATACACAGAGTTTCATGAAGAGACACAAACAGTATACATCATACTATAGCTTGCCCAAGGAGAAGGACAGAAGCTGATTCCAATAACTGACTGAGACAAGGTAATAGACCAGTAATACTTATGAAGGGCTGTTGGAAATAGGTTAGGCAAGGCAGAAATGGTCTATCACAAACATGGGTATCTGTACTAAAAAAAAACAATGATCCTTCCTTTCCTCTCCTCTCCTTTGCTTTGGTAAATTACAGGAATTACACATATATGAGTAACTAAACAGCTACATCAGATATAAACTCAATAAAGTGCTTGACTTGAGAAACATAATAAAATTCTACTTTGTTTGGAAAATTTGCTGGAAGAACTTCAAGTATCTTACTAGTATTGCGTGATTAAGCATTTGCATAATAAGAAATACATTTGCCACTCCTTTCCATGAACTCTGTCCTGCAAGGTGTTGGAGCCCTTTCAATTTCTCATCATCACAGTATTTTGGCATTGCAGGTCCCCCAATGCCTGTAGTTAGTTGCACACAAAAGGGCTTGCATGCTACTATTATGACTGTGCTGAGCAAAGCTAAGCAACCCATCTTTCATAACCATGGTGCTCTGCATCATTGAAGAACCACTGCAGACTGAAAAGATGAAATCCTGACCGGCAGCTTAGACTGAGCAGGTGAAGACCAGAGACTTAGACTTACATCCTTCTGCCTAGCAGAATTCCCAGAGACTTCAATGAAAACTGTTAGATTTGATGAGAGTTTTGCTTGACAGAAGACAACAGATTCAAACATTTATTGTGCTGTCTTGATGAGGCGCATAATCATGTGAAGATGAAAGATCAACAAAACATGCAAATTTAACCCT
Source organism: Crocodylus siamensis (assembly GCF_052110815.1). NCBI lineage: Eukaryota > Metazoa > Chordata > Crocodylia > Crocodylidae > Crocodylus > Crocodylus siamensis. Next base: position 59,055,847 of record NC_143400.1, on the reverse strand, counting down.
ACACCTTCACTATAAAGGTCAAATGTCACAGCCACTTAGTTTCAATGGTTTTGTGGGGAGAACTCAAAGACAGTTAATAAAAATCAGATGTGCAACAAGTTGTATCTCACTAATTGGATTCAACAAAATCTTGGAGTTGCTTTTGCTTGTGTTTCAATGGAATCCATCAATTTGGCTAAAACAGAAACTGTCTCCTGCTAGTTAAGAGCAACAAGTCTGAGATGCACATGATGAAAACTAAAGCCAGTTCAGATTAAGGGTGCTGTGAGGGTTTGCACTAATTTAAGTGAGAAGCAAATTTAACTGTGTGTTTGCACTAAATGTGCATGGTGTATCTGGGGGTATATATTTATGTGCTCTTCAGCTTTCATGTGCCTGTACCAATATCAAACAAAACTTGCTGTTTTAAAAATCTGTAAACACTAATGTGGATTTAGTTGTAGACTTTTTTTTTAAAACAACCTTTAAAATGAGTGACATTTTAGAACAGTCTCTATTCCTGAATGCAGAGGCCAGGGTGAATTTGTTCTTGATGACTGAGAATACAATAAGAAAATGTCACCATTGTGGCAGCAGCCACTGTGCTGGGATATAGTCATTTATCCTTTGTGGTGTTTAAGCTGTGCCATTTGTATGTGACGTTAAAACTGATACAGGAATACAATTACAATGCTATTACTGTATGTTTGAGAGAGGAGGAGGATTTATGTATAATATATACATTTCTGCTTTGAAATGATGAATTATCTCTATACTTAAACATTTTTGACCATCTGTACTACGTTTGCTTCACAGCTCTTGTACTAAGGAGACAGAGGTGGTATCTAGATGGAGTAATTGAGCTACTAAGACTTCCATTGCTGAATTTTTTCTTCTTTAATAATATAATATATAAAAGTAAGTGATAGATTTTGAACATAGACAAATCCACCACTAAAAAAAATCTTAGTGTGTTGTATCATTTTAGATTTGGAATGGGCAGCTTGTACAAGAAATACAAGAATAAAAAAAATACAAGATGCAAATCTCTGGCAATTGTATTTATAAGCCAGGAGAAGGGTTGCCCATGGAAAGATCATACTGACATGAAACTAAGGGACACATTCTAAATTTCAGAAATGGGGAAGTTTATTAAGTATCATTTGAAAGGGTTGCTGCCTGCAACACTGCCCTAGCTGGCAGCTTCTAGTTGGTCAGTACAACCCAATTGTAAGTGGGGTTAGATCTGATGTATTAATTCAATGCGTATCCTGAGGATACACTGGAGTATCAGCTTAATAGTTGACATACTGTCTTTCAGGGAACCCCTAAGGGAAAGCAGCTGTTTCTTTGCAGCTGTTGCTATGAGTTGCAGTTTATACCCCTTGTGCCATGGAGCGTGCATCTCCCCTCATGAGCTTTAGGCACAGCAAAACTGACATCCAGCAAGCAAGGCCTAAATTGTTAACTAAGTCCAGTGTGCAGCAAGCTCAAATCTCTGGCTACTTCTGTAAGATGAACCAGAATTGCTTCCAGTCTTTCTGAGAGGTGCCTCTGAGGGGTTTAGTTGGTGGCAGCAAAGTGGCTAGGTTGTTCATATAGACAGCCCAGCTGGACTCTTGAGACAGTCTCAAGGTTGCCCTTGTCCAGTTTCCTTGCATTAGTGCTCCCTTTACACTGCTGCTCCCTCCACCTCCTCTTCCTGATGTTTCTGTGTATACAATTGGAGCTTGCTAAAACTGCATTAAAAAACACTTATCTGAAGCCAGCCTAAGTTCATACCAGATGTTCCATGTGAACACAAAATGAAAATATCTTGATTCATATCACAAATCTTGAGGCAAATTAGGCTTCTGCTTGAGTCTTTTGTGCAGTCAGGTCACTGTTCCCCTTCTCTAGCAGTGTTCAGTACAGCAGGGGCCTCCTGTTTTAGATGCCAGGCTTCTGAACAGCTACACCCTTGTGCTACATACCAGGCATTGCTCTGGGGCTATGCCAAGTCCCCATTGCTAGTTGTTGCCTCTGTTCCACATGTTGCTTTGCTCATGCCATTGCAGTGATGAGTTGCCCTCTGTTTTTCACAAGTTTGATTTAAATCAACAGCCAAAATTTGGGACAGCAAAAAGATTTAATTTCAGATTCTTCTGTAAAATGTAGTCATGTTTGCTAAATTGGGAGCTTTTTGTAAAAGTTTCCCAGGTATTTTTTTTTTCATTTTTGATTTTTCCAGTTTTCCAGGAAAAGTGGCCAACTTGGGTTTAGGTTTCTCCTCTACCCTTGCCTCCCCTGCCACTGACTTCCTGAGACCATGTTTTTGTTTTTCTGACATGTTTCATTGTTTCCCTTTACAGTGAGCAAATGCTAAAATGATGATGAGGAAATAAAAGTGAGTATGTGTCAGGGGGGGTAAACAAAAATGAGAACAGAGTGCCTGTGGAAAAGATACCTATTTTGAAAACAAAAATCTCTTGTATTTTGAAACACAGAGACTTGGATTTTGGGGGGAATGCTTGTATTCGGTATGTTTGTTGCTGTATGTGCAGCTTTTTTATCAGCTCTGTGCAAAAGTTCTATTAGCTCAGAGTCCAAAAACTCCAAGCAGTAGCAGTGCGACATTGTGCCAAGTGCTATAAACACCTCTGAAAGTATGTTTTTAAGGCAGTCTTGGAGCTAAATCCTCAATTGATTTTGATACTCTCAACCTTGTTTTTTCTTGCGTGTGCTTCCTCTCTTCGGTAAAGAGCAACAAGTTAGGATGAAGAAGAAAGATACAGCTAAGAGGCCCAACATCTTGCAGAGTTATGCAGGTGCTTATGGTTAAGTATGCAAGTAGTAGGGCTATTGTAACTATTCATATGCTTGAAGATGACCACATAAATGTATTTGGAAAGGGTGGAGGGTGAAATATCTTTATTTTTATATGTATTAGGCAGAAATGTATATTTTTAGGGTTTAAACAAGTGCAGTTCAGCTATATCTAACTGTCTTAAGCTGTCCTTAATTAGTTGACTAACTATTCATAGACATATGGAAGAGGAATTAGACTAGGCTTTGAAGGGGTATGGGCTTCAGATGGTGACCTATAGTTAAGTGTGGATACAGTGTTTCTCTTGTAAAGGAAAGCATTGAAATGAGTGTAGAAGGCTTCAGAAGAAGTGGGCAGATGGATAGAGGGGTAGTTTAACTGATAAAATAGAACAGGGTAAAAAACTGTGGTAAGAAACAAAAGTGAAAGGGGAGAAAGTAAGTGAAAGTGAAGGTTTCTGGGGGTTACAAGAAATAATGGCCATAAGCTAGCAGAGAGCAGATTTAGACTGGACGTTAAGAAGAACTTCTTCATGGCTATAGTGGCCAAGATCTGGAATGGGTTCCCAAGGGAGGTGGTGCTCTCCCATTCCCTGGGGGTCTTCAAGAGGAGGTTAGATAGGCATCTGGTTGGGGTCATCTGAACCAGCACTCTTTCCTGCCTATGCAGGGGTTTGGACTTGATGATCTGTTGAGGTCCCTTCTGACCCTAACATCTATGAATCTATGAAGGTTGTGCCAGTGTTGAAAATGGTATATTGAGATTGAGGGTGTGTGTGAGAGAGAGAGAGAGAAATTTGGCCTCACTATGGTAAAAATAGGGGAGCAACTGGAAGGGCTTGGAATTTAAAAGGAACAGACAAACTAATTAACTGTTTTTACTGAGGATAAGTATGTTTTAAGTGTGTATGAATGTGTGTGTGAGAGACAGAAAAAAATCTCAGTCTGAGGATACATTTGACTTGATGTTCTTCCAGTTACGGATTCTTTCAAAACTTTAATTCAGTGGTGGCTTTCCAAACTGTATCTGGGCATGTTCCTCCTGAGATTTTGTACTTTTATTGCACCATGTCCCATCTCAGCTTATGTATTCAGTACGTAAATTATGCAAAGATGCCATACATTTTTCTTAAAAAAGCCCCAATTCCTGTGAAAAGGCCCAGCTATGTCAAGGAAAAATTATTACTTGAATTAAATTGGGATAAATACAGTCATAGTGTTGTACATATAATAATAATGATGAGGTGATCCAAAAAGTGTAATTACACAGCAACTCCTGGGAATGCACATCGTGTCAAATCGGTGGTTGCAATGAACTGTGAAGAGCAAGGAAAAAGTATTACTAGAGAGAGAGAGTATCAAACAGTTAGCACCATCTAGCGTTTAGATTTTGACAGCGATGCTAGCTGTGAAATAGGGGGTCTTATTTCAAATAAGTATACTCGGACACAAGTCTTTTGTGATGTATCATATACAACCTAGTAAGACCTTTCTTTTGCAATCCTGGTAATTTGTATGGTGATGTGATAATTTTAGGTTTACCATTTCAGGTTTTTCCACTGTATTAACATCTGGCTGGCTGCTTATGTCTGACAGAAACGTTATCAGAGGAAGGGATTTTTTTTTTTGTTTGAAAACTGGTCATTCACAAAAGTTGCCAGAGGTAATGAAATCAAATTAATTAAAACCAATTAAAGACACAGTAATTACATTGCAGTGTACATATTCAGAAGCAACTAGTCTGCATTAATAATAATTATTAATTATAGTTTTAGTAGTATCCAGGGGCCCAAATCATTAAAGGGACTCCATTGTTAAATGCAGTACAGCTATATAGAGAACTTACTTGCCATAATGAACCTACAATTAGATGACTCAAGCCTGCTGTGATTTATGCATCTACTGGATTCTTCCTACTAGAGCAGTCCCACTGAAATTGTAGGATTACAAGTTAGTGGGACTGTTCCCTGTACATAAAGTAAGTCTGCAGGAATATGATTCTTTGTGGCTAGAGCATCAGAGAATTTAATAGGCATGAGCTTGCAGGTCTGCCTGTATAATCACTTGCAAGAATAGGGCATGAGGTATAACTGTTTATAGGATTAGGGCTACAGTATCAGAGCCTAAGGGATGTTTTCTGAATACTGTTCTGAGACTCTAACAGGCAACTACTAATGCTGTGGGATGGCGTATAGATCCTGGTTTTTGATAGGCATGTAAGAGTGAAGAATGTTGCAACCTAAAATAGGCTACTTCATTAAAAACAAATATGCATACTATGTTTTTTTTTAATATCAGTTTGGAATAGGAGCAAACCCTTAAGAAGTGTTCAGGCTAGTCTCAAACTAGCCTAACTATGTTAATTACCTCCAGGTAATTGGAAATTAACTTGGGGTAAACTCTAGGATATGTGAACCTTCTGACAGCAAAGACAGAGAAAACTAATTAAATTCACTATTACAGAAAACTAACATAGTATTTGTCCAACTTTAATATCCAGCAGTAAGAGCTGATATATGAATTTAACTGAAGCATATCTATGTAAACTCAGGGCAAAGCAGCCAACTTCCCTGAATTTTCTGGGACAAACACAAATTTGGGGCTATGTTCTTGTATTCCTAGAGGACTCCCTGAGACGGGCCTTTTTCCCTAGATTGAAAACAGGCAGTATCTTGCTGCATCTTCTAAGACGGATTGTCATAGAATCATAAAAGAATAGGTTTGGAAGGGACCTCAGTTGGAAGGCACAAAAGGCTCCAAGGCAAGATCGTCCCTAAACCATCCCACACAAATGTTTTTCTAATCTGTATTAAAATGGATGAGAGAATTAAAATGGATGAGAGAATTAAAATGGATGGAGAATCCCATCCTGTCTAGATCAGGGATGTTCAATCCCTAGCCTGCGGGCCACATCTGGCACCTGTAGTTGTGTCATCCAGCCCATGGGCCTCCCCACAGGTATAAAAATTTGGAAGCAGGGTAGTGGTGGCTGCCAAGTTTCCAGACTCTTGGTGAGCCTCATGAGCTGGATAGTATGGCTGCATGTGCTGGATTGTGTGGCACAGGGACCAATCCCAGTGGGTAGAGGTAGCACGGATTCCCAGGGCCTGATACTGGTATGCAGCGTGCGGTGGGGACATGGGACCCAGGCGCAGCACAGGACTCCAGAGCCTGATTCTAGCTCACAGGGGTGGGGTGGGGCTTGATCCTGGCATGCAGGGCCCAATTGCTAGAGAAGAGAGAGGACATGGACACCCAAGAGGGTGGAAGCTGGAGGCTTGTGAATTCTGGCAGCAAGCAGAGACCTTCACCTCCACCTGCAGTGGTTCATCTGGAGAATGGATATGCAGCCCTAGCAACAGAGATGGAGGAGCACATGCCATTGGTGGAAGAAGACAGGCTAGGCCTTACCAAGGTGAGAAGGATTGAGATGACTGCCACCAAGAAGAAGCAATGGGTGGTGGTAGTTGGAGATTCCCTTCTGCAGGGGAAAGTGGGAGCCATCCGCTGACCTGACTTCTTGTCTTGGGAGGTCTGCTGCTTGTCTGGAGCCTGGATCTGAGATGTCACAGAGGGACTACTGAGGCTCATCTGGCCCTGTGAGTACTACCCCGTGCTGGTCACCCATGTGGGCACCAAAGATACTGCCAGGGGAAACTCTGAGCTTATCAAAAACGATTACAGTGCTCTAGGTGCAAAGGGAAGGGGGTCTGGGGCTCAGAACATGTTCTCTTTGATTCTTCTGGTCAAGGGAAAGGGCTGGGCAGGAGCAGGTGCATAATATGTAGCAAAACCCCCAGTTTTTTCATTTTTTAATTTATATTAAAATGGATTCTCTCCCCTTCCCCAATCATTTCTGACTTTTTCTCTCCCTCTCTATTCCCTATGCATAAGTATAAGTAAGCTAAGATGTAGGATAAGCTTTAACATTTTAGGTAGCAAGTTTTATTTTCTCTCCCCTCTTTGCTAATAAGTGCCCTGCTATTTCGATATAGCTATCCACTGTTTTATTAGCGATAATTATTATGTTTGTACTGATTTTTTTTTATTGCTTTTATATTGTGTGATTACTGTTTTAGGCCTATATATGTAAGTTAGCATAAGTCATATCAAGTTTCCATCTTATAATGTCAAGCCTCCATCTTATCCCCATGCCCGGTTGTGTAACTCATGACTCACGCCTAGTCCTCCTATGTAACTTGGTTCCTGAATGAATGGGGATGAATTAGGGTGCTTGAGAGACAATGGCAGTAGGTCTAAAAATAGCTCCTTCTGAATGACCAAACCATCAACACCAATACCCGGACCAACGACCCAGCTCTTGGAACCACCCTCAACATTCAAGAAACAAAGATGAGGCAACCCACCATTGTGCCAAGGCTGCGCATGCTCAGTAAGAACACCTGGAGCCCTCTGGGACAGGACTGAACGTGCCTGGACAGGCCCTCCCCATAGGACTTCAGAAGTAGTCTGCCCTCTCCATCTGGGCCAGCACCATGCCACACTACCTATCCACCCAGAGGCCCAGCTGGTGACCCCACTCTGAACAACACCTGCTGGACAAGGACTCCTTTCCAGCCTGGCTAGGTAGCTATCACTACCCACCCCCTCTTCAACCAAGGACTTGGAATCTGCTTCTCTTCCCTACCTGGACTCCAGCCCTTCCACTGAGTCTCTTTCTCCTGCTGCCATTGTGAGTGCTTGTGTGTGTGTGTGTGTGTGTGTGTGTGTGAGAGAGAGAACCAATAACTTCATAATGCTGTGTTGTGTGCTGTCTGTTTAATAAAACCGTTACTTGGACCCCTAAGTTGGGTTTTGTTTTACTATGGTTTGGCCCTGCTCCAATCTCTGCTCCTCACCCCTCTAACTTCTGTCTCATTTTTCCCTTTCTTGCTTCTGGCTCACTGCCACCTCCAACACCTGTCCTGAGCACTTCTTTGCCTTGAACTCTGCTGTTTCTTTGCCACTGTCTTATCCCCTCTGCCTTTTCCTTTTCCCCTGAGCAACCAGGTTTCTGCCTCAGTTTCTTTCCTGGCTGTCTCCTCCTTGCCACCACTTATCTGCCCCCTCCCCCCCAATCTCTAAGCTGTCAGCCTGTTTCCAGCCCCAAGATCCCAGGTGTCTGCTTCTCTCTCTCTCTTTCCTGGCTGTCTCCTCCTTGCCACCACTTACCTGCCCCTCCTCCCCAAAATCTCAGCTGTCTGCCTCAGTTTCCAGCCCCAGTCTACCTTAAGTAAATCCAAGCCTCAGTTCCTCAGCCAGCTTCTCTGTAGTCCACCGGTTCTAATCCTGGTTCTGGCAACTTTCACTCCCTACAATTTAACTCTTTCTCTCTCATCTCAGCCTTCTCCCAAATATCTCAAGCACACACATATACACTGTACCATCCAAGTTAGGAACTTACCTGTGTGTATGTGTAGGTGGGTTGTATGTGTGTGAACTGGGGAGTGTGTGCATGTATATATATATATATGTCATTATGTGCATGATATATGAATTAGTGATCTGTGTCTAACTTTTGGGGTGTATAGTGTATGTGCTTGAATTGGTGGTAGGTATGCATGTGCCTGAGCTGGTAGTGTGTGTGTGTATGCACCTAATTGATTGGTGTGTTTGTATATGTGCAATTGTAGCACACCCTCTTGTCTAACAGCTCAATATTGAGATCCTGAGAGTTGGCCTGACCCCACAGGGCAACACCTGAAGATCAACACCTGGCTGCACATGTGGTGTCACCAGCAGGGCTTTGACTTCTTCAACCATGGAATGTTCTTCCAGGAAGAAGGATTGCTGGGATCTATCTAACAAAGACAGGGAAGAGCGTGTTTGCAGACAGGCTTGCTAACCTAGCTTGGAGACCTGCTGGAATAGCAAGCAGGAGGGGGAAACACGGGAGGTGCTCTCGTACTTCCTGAGAAATCAGGTCAATCAACTAATTACTTCAGGTGCCCATACCCAAATGCACAGAGCTTGGGAAACAAGCAGGAAGAACTGGAAGTCCTTGAACAGTCACAGAACTATGACATGATTGGAATAACAGAGACTTGGTGGGAGCTCACATGACTGGAGCACTGTCATGGGTGGGTACAAATCATTCAGGAAGGACAGGTAGGGGAAAAGAAGAGGAGAAATTGTATTTTATGTAAAAGAGCCATATGGTTGCTAGGAGCTCCAGTATGAAGCTGGAGATAAGACTGTTGAGAGTCTCTGGGTTAGGGTCAGAGGGGAGAACAACAAGGGTGATGTCACAGTGGGGATCTGCTATAGATCACCAGACCTGGACGGAGTGGTGGATGAGGTTTTCTTCAAACCGCTAGCAGATATTTCCCGATCACAGGCCCTGGTTCTCATGGGGGACTTTAATCACCCTGACATCTGCTGGGAGGGCAATACAGCAGTGTGCAGACAATACAAGAAGGTTTTGGAGAATGTTGGGGACAACTTCCTGGTGCAAGTGCTGGAGCAGCCAACTAGGGGCTGTGCTGTTCTTGGCCTGCTGCTCACAAACAGGGAAGAATTGGTGGGGGATGTAGTAGTGGACAGCAACTTGGGCAGCAGTAACCACAAGATGATAGAGTTAAGGATCCTGAGGAAAGGAAGGATGGAGAGCAGCAGAGTAAGGGTCCTGGACTTCAGAAAAGCAGACTTTGACTTGCTTAGGGAACTCATGGGCAGGATCCCTTGGGAAGCCAGTCTGAGAGGGAGAGGAGTCCAGGAGAGCTAGCTGTACTTTAAAGAAGCTTTACTGAAAGTGCAGGAACAAACCATCCAGATGTGCAGGGAAACTTGGACAGACAACTAGGAAGGAGTATAAGAGTATTGCTCAAGTATGCAGGGGTGAAGTCAGGAAGGCCAAAGCACAGTTGGAGTTGCAGCTAGCAAGGGATGTGAAGGGTAACAAGAAAGGTTTCTACAAGTATGTCAGTAGCAAGAGGAGGATCAGGGAAGGTGGGCGCTGGGCGGCACAGTTTGGCAAGAAGTTGAGCAGCCCTCAGTGCTGAAAGAACAGGTTAGGGCAGGGGCAGGCAGTTATTTTGGGTGGATGGCCACTTAACAAGTTTTGGTGAGCTGTCAAGGGCTGCATGGGTAGTCCCGCCCCTTGACAGTTGCCCCACCCCCTTGTCACCATCTTGGGCCTGGACTTCTCACCCCAACCCCTGACCTTTGCCACTGGAAGTCCTCCTTCTTACCCCGCTGGAAATACTCCTTTTGGGAGGGGGTTGCCATCTTAGAACCAGAAAAAAAAACAAATCATACATTAAAAGCCAAACACCTACTATAACATATTTCAATTTTATTGCAAAGAATATTTTTGTCATGATTTGTGTTTGCCTAGTGTATATAGAGGTGACTGCATAATAACTCAAAAATAAATTCTTAGTTTCGTATATGGTGTGTGTGTGATGTGTGTGTGTGTGTGTGTGTGTGTGTGTGTGGTATATGTGGTCTGTGGTGGGTGTATGGTAGGGTTCGGCAGCAGCTCTTCAGAAAAAGACCTGGGGGTTACGGTGGACAATAAGCTGAATATGAGCTGGCAGCATGCCCTTGTTGCCAAGAAGTCTAACAGCAAACTGGACTGCATTAGTAGGCATGTTGCCAGTAGGACAAGGAAAGTGATTATTTCCCTCTATTCAGCACTGGTGAGGCCACATCTGGAGCACTGTGTTCAGTTTTGGGCCCAGAAAGGATGTGGACAAATTGGAGAGAGTCCAGCAGTGGGCAACAAAAATGGTTGGGGGCTGGGGCACATGACTTATGAGGAAAGATAGAGGGAATTGTGCTTATTTAGTTCTAGAGAAGAGAAGACTAAGAAGGGATTTAATAGCAGCCTTCAACTACCTGAAGTGGGGTTCAAAAGAGGATGGAGCTAGACTACTGTCAGTGGTGGCAGATGACAGAACAAGGAGCAACTGTCTCAAATTGCTCAAGGCAAGTTTTGGTTGGATATTAGGAAGAATTTTCTCACTAGGAGGATAGTAAAACACTGGAGCACGTTCCCCAGAGAGGTGATGGAAGCTCCATCCTTGGAGATTTACAAAACCTGGCTAGACTAAGCTTTGGCTGGGATGATCTAGTTGGGGATGGTCTTGCTTTGAGTAGGGGGTTGGACCAGATGACCTCCTGAGGTCCCTTCTAACCCTAATGCACCAGGATTCATAGAATCATAGAAGATTTGCACCAGGAGGTGACTGTGGATACCTCCTGAACCAGAAGCAGAAGCAGGAGTGCCACATTGATGTGGTGCTGCACCTTTGCTTGTTAGTTCTGCTTCTTAGTGGTGTGAGAACATGGCTATGCTCATTTGACAAAAGCATAAAGACAAAAACATGAATAACATGTTGCAGTATATAAGTAGAGCTTCCAAACTTCTCAACATTAAAAGAGGCCTAAGCCTGCTGAACACCTTATCTATATAGAGCCGCCACTGACTTCAGTGGGAGTTTTGCCGGGTAACGAGTTAGGCATAAGATATACCAACCTGTATCAATGACACTAGTGTGTATACTTTGAAGATTAATGATAGAGCTAATGTTTGGGTCTAGATTGACTTTTCCGAAGGGACAGAGCTGCTTGGAAGTGGAGTTGTAGTTTGGTTCAATAGCAAAGAAAGCCTAGTTGTGAAGTTTAAATCCAGATATTATAACTGGGTCTAAACTCTTCAAAACTAGTTAGATATTTGAATTTGCAGGTTTGAATTAGGCTTGTTACTGATACAATACTTTTTAATTATCCCAGACTTTTCCATCTGAGGCTAAGATAGTTGAATAAACAAAAGTTTTCTTCCTACATGATTTAGCTAGTGAATTATTTTCTAAGATGTACTTATCACTTATAGAGCCATGGCATTTTTAAGGTAGGCACATAACTTTCTTCTAAAGACCTCCAACATGTAAGAATGAGTAAGTGAAATAAAACTATGTCTCTGCATATTTCCATGGCAGATGCATTGTAATTAAATCACTCAGATTCAATTAAATCACTCATATCCAAATTATGGCTCAGCCTCTGGTGTGCTAAACTCGCCTATTGCTTAGTGCTGGAGGGAACATTTATCCTTTAAACTATGACAGCCTCCTGTGCAAGTATAGAAGTGGGAGGGGAAGTAGCAACCTGTGCCTTCTCCCTCTCTGGCACGTAGCTTCATAATCAGCCATAGCTTGCCCTAAGTAGCGAATCTGGGAAGTCTAATGTCCTTTGGTTATTAATCGTCTTTTAATAATGGTTGTGAAGGGGAGACAAAACCCATTTTGTGCAGTAAAAACAGGTATAACAAAATCTATATTGCGATAAAGACAAGATCACTACTTATCTATGGGAACACAGCTTGCAATTGCAGTTCTCTGGAAAGTGAGTGAAGCAGTGGCATTGTGGTAAACCGGGGATACAGGAAAAATAGAAACATTTATGCTTAGATAAATTAATTTTTAAAAGCTGTAACATCCCCCCCCCCAGCCCCACCTCCAAAAAAAACCCCAGAGCAAAACAACAACAGCAAAAAAATTCAATGTTTAGCTTTAAGGCGAATGAAATGTTTGTATGACCCCAGACAGGTTTTTGGGGGTTTCTCTTTTCTGCTGGGACAATTTCTTTTCACAGTGATTTGAAAAAAAACTCCCCCTCCCTCACAATTTTTCTTTTCAGCCAGTGAACCAACAAATCAATTAATAGCACAACTCTAAGTATTGTTTCACACAATTACTGGGCCAGATTATGTGCTCTGCCTCTGACATGTTTTGAACAGATAAACTAAATGTTAAATGATTAATTAATCTATATGACTACACTCTCTCTGTAATTTGAGGTTCACACATCATGTCCAGTAAACCACTACTTAAATAATTACGTAATATCTTCAATGTAAGCAAAGACAGTGAACATGTACCTACAATGTGGTTTTTAGAGCAGGTGGTTTAAGCTTGCACATAAATAAAGCAATACTTTCAGCATATTCTGGTGATTACAGATAATGGTTATTCAGGTAATATTAGCCTTTTCAGGTGTGTCATCTTGTTCAAGGTTTTGTAACCTGTCAATTATTCCTTCAATCTATTCATACTTACTGGTAATTGCTTTGCTGAAAACCAGAATACATATTGTTTAGATGTCAGATGTACTGAAGAAGTGCCAGATAACTTTCAAACAACCAAATGTTACCCACCAGGCTGCAGTAAGAACAATTCAAGCATGAAGCCAAAATCTAACTTGATTCTGATTAATTATTTAATATAGAGACATGTGAGTTTGGTAAGATCAGAACCACCTGCCCAGACCTTCACCCACTACTCACACACTTCATGAGGTTTGAAAAAAAATCATTTAAGAGGGAATCTAAATTTGTTATTTGCATATTCCTGATTATAGTCATTATATACAATGCAAGATACTATTTAAATATCGGAAGATATTTCAGATGGGACAACAGACTAGGTAGACGTATTTTAAAGTCAATTCAAGAAATTTCCCTTTTTGACTGTTTCAAAGGAACTTTTTGTGTAGCAAGTTCTCCACCAAGATGTTTCTGAATTAGGTGATTTATCAACAGACCCTTACAATATGATGCATCCCATCTCCACAAGATAGGCAGAACCTAGTGGTTGTCATTTCTCAGTTTCAGGGCCTTGGTTGCATATCACTGCTTAAAATGGCTACTTACTTACAAAGGGAGAGGATTTTTTTCTTAATATGTTCAAACAATTAGTATTGTATGTATTATAGTAGTGCCTAAAGATATATAGCAGTGCCTCAGTCGTGTTAGGTGCTGTCCAAATTCTTGAGGCAGTCCTTGTCCTGTTTCACATAAGGACCAAAGTAGAATTTGTATGCAGATCCATATTTAGCAAGGAATTTTGATTCAGTGTTTCGGTTTCAATGCACCTATAATTATTACTATGTTTTAAATTAGGGTAATATTAAATATTTATACAGTTCCTTTCTAATACTATCTGAGCACCTTACTTTGTAATGCATTTCCTTCAGAAGGCCCTGTGAGGTAGTGAAATACTATTTTATCACTGTATTACAAAACTGAAGTGCAGAGTGAATGATGTGATTTCCCCAAGGTCACAAAGGAAATCTGAGGTAGGACCAATGTTTAAATGTCCTGCCTCTACAAGCTGGTTTGGACATAGAGGCTGTACTATGGCGATCCCTGTAGTTAGGACCTTTTTATTTAGTCACTGGTAAAGGATAACGCAGCATTGCTTCAAACAACTGAGCTTCTAAGCTTTGCAACTGGCTCCCTTAAAACGGACATTTTATATTTGAATGGTTCCTTCATCAGAAATATGCTCTCCAGAAATGTGACCTTTTGTAGGCAGATAGAAGTGTGGTTTCCTATCCCTTTTAGTTTTTGGAACAGGTCTCTGGAGCATGCTGGCCTTTCCAGGTATTTTACAACTTGGACTGCAGCAGCTAGCTGTGGTCAAAGGGCAGAAAACTGGAGTGGAAACTTCCTGAGTGCCACTTTTGTTATTTCTTCCTCCAGCACCACCCTACCTGAAAGAACTTGCTTCATGGTTTCTCATAACTGATGTTGTCTGGTAGATAATTGCTGTCACTTAAAACAGGAATAAGAAGGTTGGCAGTTAACTTCAGTGTTAATTAGGGAAAACTCTTTGTGTTGGCAAGTATAGTTTAGTTGAAATGTCCAACAAAAACAGTTGTAATTTGAAGTATTACGTTTCTATTTTACAATTCAGTTTTTTTCTTTCATGAGCTTACTGGGCACATCTACATGTGATGCTACATCACCATAGCACGTGCTACGGTGATATAGTGACAGCGGTCACAAACTGTGATGCCAGCATTATTGTCACTATAGCAATGCACTGCCTCATTATAGTGCATTGCTATGGCAACATAGCAGCTAAAAATAACCATGCATGGTGTGCACAGTGCAGTATGGGCTGTTACTGTACCGTCATTTAGTACTTCTTTAATAAGTACTAAATGACGGTGCAGTCACAAAGGTGCCGTAGGGACACCCACTATCTCCAACCCCAACCTGCAGCAGAGGAGATTTTGGGAAAGAGGAGGTTTGTCTAAGGGTAGGGCTGGTCCAAAGGTACTTGGCACCCTAGGCGAGCTGTGTACCTCAGCACTCCCACCACTTCCAATATAGAGGAAAATAAGAAGTCTAGTTTGATCATGTACTTATTTGATATTCAAAATGAACAATATAGCAATAAAAACAATTTTTTTTATTGATTGTTTCACACTTTTCATTAACCCTTACACAGTTATACTGCAAAAACTCTAATAGAATTTATCAGACGTACAATTAAAAGAAAATCCTTGTGAACATTTGTGTAAAAAATCAGTACTTTGCTTTTTGTGCTTTCAGTTTCACAAATCCATCAACAAGTTCTTTAAGGCAAAGTTTTCCAGCTATTTCATGTTGTATCAACACAGTGGCCAGTCCAGCAAGTCTGTCTTGCAGCGTAGAAGAACGAAGGTTTATCTTTAGCTTCTCAAAGCTAAAATTGATACGTTCTCCACTAGCAACAGAAAGTGGGAAAGTCGAGAATGCAGAGTGCAATGAAGATGTTGGGAAAACTGTCTGTCAGCTTATGTTCAGAAATAAACTTCAATACATCTTTAGGTGTAAGACATTTTGGAAGTCATTGTGAAATAGACTGCAGTTCGCTGCACTAATCTGCAGCATCAGTATCTTTAGAATTTCCATGCTGTAATGCCGACTCTAGCTTCAAGCAATGTTGCATTATCTGTTTTGATGTCTTATTTTGCAAACTGTGGACATTGTAGAGGAAACCAAAGACTGAATCAAGCTGCTGTATCTGTTCAAATTGCTCTTTAACCCACTATATTGCAGTATCAAGGACTGCAAAATAGAAGTTTATTTTGAATTTTTGTTTTGGGTCCTGAACTGACTTGTTTTTTGCTTCATATGTGAACTGTTGTTTCTTTCTCCGAACGCGTACTGGTTCTGCTTCAAAGTTTGTTGGTAGCTCTAACTCTTCAGCAAGCTCACAAGCATCTACCAATGTCTTTTCAAACCCTTTATCACTCCTGCATTCCTCCAGAAACTTTTTGGTTTGTGTCAGTTGTTGGATAGCAGAATGTATATCGAAGTCCTTTGCCTAAAGTTGCTTACTCGTAAGGTTGATCTCAAAAAGGAAGTTATACCACAAAATGAGTGAAACCACAAATTAGAACTCAGAAAGGCCATTTGCAAGAGCTTCTGCATCAGCATGTGTCATACTGCTAGATGATCCTGTGAAGGTAGTATCATCAGAAATTTCAATTAGTGCGTCAAGCTCATAGCAAAGAGGCTTCAAGGCATCTATTCGACTCTTCCATCTTGTTTCTCTCAGTGGTTTCACAATTAGAGAAGGCACATGGTGGCTAAGAACTTCCCAGTGGCATGTTGAACCTGAGAAAAACACACAAATGCGTTGCACTAGGTCAAAGAAACAACTTGCCTCCAAACAACATCTGGCAGCATCATTGACAACCAAATTCAGAGTATGTGTATTACAAGGAACAAAAAAGGCCTGAGGACTAATTTATATTATTCTCCTTTATACACCATTATCTTTACCCTTCATATTACTCCCTTGGCCACGTAAGATCTCAGCAGATAATGACATTCTTTCAAGCTCTTGTAAAATGCTCTCAGTCATAAAAGCACCAGTTGTCTCCTTCAACGGTGCAAACCTCCCAAAATGTTCCTTTATGATCACTTCAGCATTATCTACATCTGCAGATTTTGCCACATCTACAAAGCAAATGATCATTGTGATATGCTCAACATGACTCGCATCTTGTGTACAGTCCAGAATTATTGAAAAGTATTTTGCAGAATGGGCAGCTTCTAAGATTTTCTCTTTAACAGCATTTGCTAGGAGTTGAATCTGTTCATTCTGCAGCCTTTTCCAAAAGTAATGAACATGTGTTTCATGGTCACTTATTTTATGCAGATGCTCCTTCATGACTGTATCAAACAAAGCTAGGTATTCAATAAATTTTAAGAAGTTTCCATTACCAGTCCTGTATAATTTTTCATTTGTCTGGCAGAATGCCAGGTTTTGCCTACTGAGAGCTCTCACTAGATTAATAGATTCTAGGGTTGGAGGGGACCTCAGCGGGCCATCTAGTCTTTCCCCCTGCCACTGGCAGGGAAGAAAAGGGTCACCAAACCTCGGGTCAGGTGAACCCAGCCAGGTGCCTGTCCAGTCACCTTTTGAAGACCCCCAAAGATGGGGCGAGCACCACCTCCCTTGGAAGCCCATTCCAGATTCTGGCAACCCTGACCACGAGGAACCCTTTTCTAATAAACCTTTTCTCCAGTAGCTTATGGCCAGTGTTCCTTGTTGTTCTTGGGGGTGCCCTGGTAAACAGATTGTTGCCTACTTCATGTTGCTCTCCCCTTATGAATTTTTACACTGCCACAAGGTTCCCCCTCAACCTTCTCTAGGAGAGGCTGAAGAGGTTAAGGTCCCTTAGCCTTTCCTTGTAGGGCCTTCTCTGCAGGCCTCTAATCAGATGAGTGGCTCTTCTTTGGACCTTCTTCAACTGTGGCATCCAGAACTGGACACAGTACTCCAGCTGTGGCCTGACCAATGCCGCATAAAGAGGGAGAATCAACTCCCTGGACCAGTTTGTGAAGCACCTACGGATGCACAACAAAGTGCGATTGGCTCTGCTGACTCCTTCATCACTTTGACGGCTCATGTTCATCCTGGAGTCAACAGTGACTCCAAGATCTCTTTCTGCCTCAGTGATGCTGAGGTCACTCCCGCTCTCTCCCCCACTCCCCCCCGCCATAGGTATGATGGCAGTTCTTTCTCCCTAGATGCAGCACCTTGCACGTGTCCTTATTGAATAGAATCCTGTTGCTCTCTGCCCACTTCCCCAACCTGTCTAGGTCAACCTGGATATGATTCATCCTCTCCAGGGTTTTAGCTTCACCCCATATTTTTGTGTCATCCACAAATTTGAACAGGGTGCTTTCCACCCCTTCATCCAGATCACTGATGAAGATGTTGAACAGCACTGGCCTCAGAACCGAGCCCTGGAGGACTCCACTATACACATTTTTCCAAGTTAACACCAACCCATCCACCACCACTCTCTGAGTGCGACCCTTGCGCCAGTTTGCTATCCAGTCTACCGTATGATCATCCAAGGTAAATCTCCTTAGTTTATTTATAAGGATGGTATGGCATACCGGATCAAAAACCTTTTAAAGCAATCAGTTGCTTCAATATTTGCTGCCAGTATTCTTCTTCTTGCTTGATCCCACGTAAATTTTCTTCATCTATAGTTTTCTGTTTTTTCAATTGCAGTCCAAGTTCTTTCCATTTTTGGAAATTTTCCAAATGTTCACTATTTTTTTAATGAGAAGACAGAATGTCAGATATGTTTTTCCAGTCCTTTGAACCATTTTCAGTAAGTGAGGATGCATCAATTACTTTCCTGCTAAACAGCTTGCAGCAGAAGCAAAATAATGTTTCTTATGACACTGAATATTGATGCATATGCTCAATGTGACTCATATCTTGTGTACAGTCAGTATACTGGATGCATTTCTTCCCCATTGGTGAGTTTCCTCTTGTAATGATATGCAGAGAATTTTCTTTTATTTCCATCTTTAGGGAAGTGAAATTCCTGAACTTGTTCAGGTCCATGTTCCACCAGCATTTCTCGCACACAGTCATCACATCTAGGCCATGTAGCAGGGTCACCATACCATAACTTGTTTGCTTCCTCGTCTTTCACATATGTACCTTCGGCTCTCTTATTATCTTTATTTACCTCAACTTCAGCATGTATGTCTGTAGGTGAATACATTTTTTCGATTTCAATGTCAGTTTGATGCTGTGAGCTGCCTTCTTCTTGATGTTGTGAACTGCTTCCATCCTGATGTGGGTGAAATTGAAGATATTTCAGGAAGGAACCTTCTTGCTTTGAATGGGCAAAAGAACAAGCAACTTTTCATTTACGATACTGAGCACCAAACAGTTTTTTTCTATCTGCCATGGTACCATTCCTCTGAAACAGTTTAAAACTGTTTCAAATAAATTATCAGTACAGAAAACAATCAATCTAAGTACAATTTCAAAGAAAATTCTGACTGTGATGACATTATTAATGTGGACAATTGATTAAATTATCATGGAAGAAATATGGCTAGGCACTGCCTAAAGTGCCTTAATGGGTGAGTTGCCCCTGCAATCGGGAAGGTATTTGTTAGGATGTATGACTAAGGGTGTAAACATGGTAACTGGTTATCTAATATTGGTCAAGACTGCATGGTCAAACAGATGTTTTCCTGTTTATTAAGGAGCTTTGTAAACTAAGTATTATTTCCTGTGTACAGTTCTCTACTAATTGACATCTTTTATCTAGTAGGTAGCCAGGTTCTCCCAGCAAATTAATAGTTCCTTTAACATGGTCCTCTGCAAAGTAAATCATCATTGTCCATTGAGTTTGCTTATGTTTACTTATCTCACATATCCCGTCAGATTTCTGGGCTGACCAATCTTACATGTTCTGTACACACAGTCATACAACTATTTCCTTACATAACAATGATACAGGTGTTCTATAATGAACTAATGAAAGAATATCTCTTGAGCTTGCTAGCAATTAATTAGCACTCATTCCACATTAACACACGTATTCTAAATGCCTACGCATCTCTCACATTAGTATCCAACTATAATATGTACAGAAAGGCTTACCCCTAGCTCGACTTACTTTAAAAAAACCACATGTTCTTACAAGAATTAAATGTAATGATTCATCACTCCTACTCTGACAAATTCCAGACATTATAAAATTGAGAATATTAAACATGACTACTCAGGTGTACCTATGATAAAAGCTACATTTGTACATCAGTTCTACATCATATAAATTAAAAGAGAGCTACAAAACTGAACCAAGAAATTCCTACCTGGAAGCCTATTTCTTGAATTACGGGCACAATACATATCTGTACCCGGAGTCAGCGTATTATAGTCATCTTACCCTTGACAAAATCTTAAATGCAATTGATGAAATCTAGGAGTGCTTTAGATTTATAAAAGGGTGGTTGAAAAGGAGAAGGAAGGTGTAAAAAATCAGTGTCACAAGCTGTAAGATGATATAGAATTAGGGGTTCATCTTTTAGGATGATGTTGCCAGTGGTATGCTCTTGTCATAAGCCTGCTTGAGAGTTGAAAAGGTAGGAGTTGTGATTTTAGTGATCTTTCCTCTGAGATCTTTTCAGAAGTCTTTCTCTCCTTACTGAACCAAAGGTCTTAGACCAAAGTGGAGCCGTACCCAGCCAGAGCTGTTATTTAGAATGATGTTCCTGTTATTTTGTTCTGCATATAATTTTGGTGCCGTAGGCAACTGCCTAGTTCGCCTAATGGTTGGACCAGCCCTGTCTAAGGGGCAACATGATTCTTTAATTCTCCTCCTCAATTTTTTGCTAGCCTACAGCTTATTAGCAGTAATACCCAGATCTCATAGGTTCAAGTGGCATGGGGATTGTGTTTACTTGCCACAGGGTCAACGTGGCCACAGAATGGGCGAAAATATAAAGAGGTCCCTGTCTACATACTCCTGTACTGAGATGTTGGAGAGAATCCCTCTGAATGGAACTTTAGTAACATAAGACCCTATTGCAGAATCTGCTGTTACCTGCCCAGTGAAACTAATGAAAAATTTCAGTAAACTTGGTGGGCCAGAAAATGAAATATCTGTTGCAGGGGAATTCTGAGCTTTTTTCTAAATAAGAATTACATTCTTGTTCAGGAGACTTACATTCTTGTTCAGGAGAAAAGTTGAAATTGCAGAATTGGTCACTCTAAGAAATATTTTTGAATATTTTGTTTCATCCCGATTGGAGGATGCTGGCTTTTATGTGTCTTTTATATTGTAAATTATAATAGAACTCTTATAATAATGGAAGTGACATTTTTGACCTTGTCAAAATGAAACATTGAAATAGTTTCTTACAATATTTTTGTTTAATCAAATCAACATTTTCAAATGGAAAATTGTTTCATGGAATCATTTTCTATACACTCTAGCTGAGGAGTAAGGAAAGGCACCCATTTTAAACAGATGTTTTAAGGAGGATGGTTTATGGAACTGCACATTCTGTTGTAAAAGAGTTTCTGTCAGCCAACAAGAAATGTGACGAACAGAAAGAGAAAGAAGAAAGATAAATGTAATCATGTGGGTTTTTTGTTTTAATGGAAAATTCCATTTGTATAGCAGTTTAAAAAACAAAGCCTAGAACTATTTTTCTGCAATCTACATTTGCCACAAAAGACTTATAATAATTCTCTGTGTTTAATTTTCCTTAAAGCAGCTAACAAAGTTAGTTACAGTTGTAATATTAAATTTAAAGTTTTTTAATTTGAAACTTGTCTAATCTGAGTGTTTAACATGTTTCAACTAGCAAATAACTGAGACAAACCTTATTTTAATAAACCTCATTTTGTTTCTTTTTTTTTTCTTGTGTTCAATTTTTATCTTCAGTTTCCATATTTCAAAACAATAACACCATTTCATATATTTATCTGGCACTAAATATTTCCCTCATACAGTAATTACTGTAGAACTAAAATTATGTAAATTAGACATTTATTTCCTTATACGATTTCTTTGTACAGTGAAACATTAGGAATGTGGTTATTCTGAGAGTTTTGTGATTGTTTTTCTATACAGAGAGATACAGGAATTCTGAAATGAGGACTCAGTTTCTTGAGGTCTGTAATCAATCACCTATCCATCACCAAATCGGGTAAAACAAGGACAAATATTTACCATATTATTGAGAGGATCCTGCCTACTTGCTCTCATCCAGCATGCACAAAATCTTAGAAATCGGGCAATGTAACTGCTTCTAGAGGATCAGTGCATGTACCAGGAAATGCACCAGAGTGTGGTGCTGGTCATGCCCTCCCAGTTGCTCTGAGCCAATTTCTCAGTTTTGGTGAATGCAGAGTGGAAGTAGAGGTCACTTCTTAGTGGCAGTCAAGAGCTCAGCAAAAGTCAGTGAACACATGACAAGGGAGCCTAAAAGCAGTGTCAGGGAGCTCCTTGTGGTTGCTGCAAACTAGGACTGGATGAAATTTTGCCAGCCATTTCGTTTTGACACTGTTTCAACTCATTTTGTCACTAGATCGGGCTGGGGGCAGGGATCAAGCACTAGGGATGTGAAGTCAACCCAGCTAGGCTGACCCCATCCCCTGGCACTAGATTGGGCTGGGGGAAAAGGAAAGTCAGCCCAGCTGGGCTGACTTCCTGTCCCTGGCCAGATCTAGCACCAAATCTAGATGGCTGGACTCTGCATCCCCAGCCGGAAATAGCACTGAGGATAGGGAGTCAGCCCAGGTCCTTGCCCCCAGCCCGATCTAGCCCCAGCTGGTCTGACTCCCCATCACTGGTCAGATCTAGTGTTGGGGAAGGGGTGTCAGCCTAGCTGGGCAGAGACAAGTGGGTGGGAAATATTTCTTGGCAACAATCCCAGGGACAGTATAGAGGCACTATAGATAAGCACTTGCTTACAGTAAGTGCTAAGTGTTATACCTGCACATCAGGGCTGTAGGTTCAATTGTTGGCTCTCTACACACTTTCTTTCCAGCCTCAGGGAAAATCATCACCCTGTGCTTCAGTTCCCTACCCATAAAAGGTGTCTCCAATGCTTTCTGGCTTGGCTGTGTGGTTTATGAGCTTCTTGGGGCACACTTGTAAAGTGTCTATACCATGCCACCTACAAGGGAGCTGTGACTTGGCTGGAGCTAGGCATGCTACCAAAAGAGAAATAGCATCTTATTTTTATGGTGGCATGCCAAGGAACCCAAGTCAGGGCTTTGTAGGCATTGCTCAAACTTACAACAGAAGGATGCACTCTAAATATGTCTTAGGTGAGACAACATAAAGATACAATAAGCAAATGACAAAGCACAAGATCAAGACCAGTGATGGTCCACTTTGGTGGCTGCCCCACAAAGGAATAATGGCCTTAAACAGTCTATTCCTAATTGGTTTCCTTTAATTAAAGTGATGGAGGCCTTAGAATTCAGGATTTTCATGTCTGAAATATAATCTCAGCTGTTGTATGTATGTGGGCTACCTGATGGCCCTGGAGATAGATCATGTGCAGCACTCACTCTTTTGAAGTCAGCTTTTACTAAAACAGCCGTTTCCCTGAAAGTAAGAGCAGGAAGTAGCTGTTGTAAAAATCTGGCAAATTTTGTCTTTTTTTAAAAAAGTAGTTAAGTTGCTGTACATGATTTTTGCATTTTATTTTAAAAGTGAATATGTCAAATCTTTAAAAAGTGTCCTCAGTTATAGAGCTGAACAGCCTGGAAATCAAAAAAGCAAATACCTTTCCATGGTTTTGTGCATTGTACAGCACTGGGAACCTGAACTCAGGAGAATGTGACTGGAGTGGTATTAACTAGCTTGTAGTGGAAATGTCATTCATAACATTGCACCCAGAGGCATAACTGGTCAGTACTATGCACTGAGCATTGGAGAAACTGAAATGTAGCTGGGGAGTGCTTCAGCCTCCTTTTCTCTATTCCCTTGCCCATCTATACCCTGCACCCTTCTATAGTTCCAAGTTATTAAGTACCAACCTCACATGTGATCACTTGTATAATTATGGAAGAGTGAGGGGGGCATGAGTCCCGGGCACCAGAATGGAGCTAAGAGGCACCTCACCTTTGCCTCACCTTCCTTTTCTCTGTCCCTTTCCCATGGCCTTGCATCCCGACCCCGACAGTGGCTCTGTCTTGGCTTCAGGCAGTGGGGAAGGCAGAGCAGCAGAGTGGTGCACAGTGCAGGAGCAGTAGCCAGCAGTTTGTTGCTGCAGGGGAAGAAGTCATTTATTTTTATTTCCACCAACATGCATGTCAAGCATCAATTTAAACGCTGATTTTTGGTGGCAAGAAAAGGAGATGACAGTAAACAGATGACTCCTGGAAGTGTAGGACAAGAACAGGAAATTCTGCTCTATTTCCTAATGGACTGGTTCATGTGACACAACCCTGTCATCTTGAGCTTCCTGACTAATATTGCCTTCTCTGCCAGCAAATTCAGCAAGGATTCAACTATATAATCGCTCTCTAGAGATGTGTTAGATCACAGTGGTTCTGTGAAGAGAACCCTGCATGTCTGTTAATCATGATGTGTAGCTGAACTGCCAAGACAGAGATGATTTTGAACTCCGGGCTTGCTGTTTTTGGATCTGCCACAATCGTATTTGTATAAAAATGTGTGCACAGACAACGTTACTGGTGGTAGAAACTCAGGTTTGAAGCTGATGTTGTTGCAGGGAAAGATGATTTAACAGCTAAACTGCTGGATGGTGATTAAGGAGGACTGACACCAATTTCCAATGTGCTATTGATTTGCTTATGTTAGATGACCCACTTAACCTCTCAGCGCTAAACTGTCCATCTGTAATATGTAGACTAATGCTCCCTTATTTGTTTCAGGTCTAAGTCCTTGAGAGCCAGGTCTGTGCTTTACTATATGTTGCATGTTGTTTAGCTTGATAGGATCATTGCCTTTAGATGCTGCATGAAAACAAACAATGTTTCATTTACTGTTTGGCAACTGTGCCTTTCTAAAGCTGAAGACAAGCTCCTTTCAAAGTATTTCAGCTGATTTCTGTAAGAGATTCAGTGGCTATACTATATAGTGCATTTACCTTGGAAACCCTCTTTGTCCCGTTGTCTGGGCATGTTTATCTGATCTCTGGAGTACATTGGTTTTCTCAAAATGTAGGTCAGTCTTGGGAAGGAAAGAAGATTGAATTAAGAAATATTGAATAGTTTGGAGAAAGATTGCCCTCTAGTGTTGCAACACTGGGAAAACATGCTAGTAATCTTTCTGTGCATTGCAGCCTATCAATAACCTGTTTTAAATTTATTAAGGGTTTGGAATATTTATCTCTGACACCTGTTTACTGGATGACAAGTTGCATCTGAACGGTTAGCTAATGAGAATCTTTCATTCCAGTTTTAAAAAGCTTCTAGACTGTGGCACAGCATAGGGGAAAATGGCTAAGATGACCCCATTTTATATCATGTAGAATAACATATTATGTCACAAAATTCTGAAGAGGATTAGCAGCCTTTTCATGAGGGCAGAAGTCTATGGCAGATGTCATTTTTTGGGATGTATCCTGGCACAGATGAGAACATGGGCAGAAGTTTTTATCTTTGCTGAGCACATGGGAGGGAAAACTGCTTTGGAAGGAATCAGTTAAAAAAACCCACACCCCACCTCCCCCTGCCACAAAAAAACAAACCCAGAAGACAGCCAGTCTGTTTAGACTGCAACCTTGCCTACACTGAAACCTCAAGCACTACTGTGCCTGCACTAATCCAAGCCTCTGCTGAAGACATGATCTAAACTGGTACAGCAATCTGCGCTGGTTCTGTTGTTTTGATGCCAAGAACAATAGAACAGACATGTTTAGCTGCTATCACGATGAGAATAAAACTTTTTTTCAGAAAAAAGAATGCCAAGAAAGTCTAATATTGCAGCTATTTTAAGAACAATTGTTTCTATATATGAGTGAACAATGCATGCGAGCGTACTGTAAATGAATGGACACTTTAATGACATTGATTTAGCAGTTATCATTGATATCATTAAGAGAGAGCTAAAAGTAAGAGAAAATGCACTGAACTGTTCAAGAGAGCAAGAGAGGCATCTTGTATCCCTGGAACCTTTTGGGCAGAGAGAAAGAACAGGCTGAACCATCCTGTGATTGCAAACTGGCTCTGAACTAGTGTGCCCAGTTCACTCCAGGATCAGTAAGGAAGAATAACAGGTAAATATGAGAACTAGGAAAGAAGGATGGCATAGGTCAGACATGTAACACAAATATGAAATATAAAAAAGGTATCTGGGTCGTCAACTACTTTCAATTCCTATGCTCTAGGACTTCAATTATTTTAATATCAGCTTGTGACTGATGCTAAGACCCTCTCTTTCACAATTGTTAATTCAGTCATCCCTGAGATGACAAGAAGGCAGTTGCAACATTTCCCGTAAAACTTGTTTAGCCTGCCTTAGTGACTAGCAGGGATAGGGTTTTCTCTTTCCCACGGAAAAAATAGAAAAAGCATGGATTTTCCCTTTTAACCAAGAAATAAAGTGGATTTTTCATTTTAATGAAGAAAGGCACAGATTTTCCAGTTTTGCAAAGAGCTCCCTGCAGGCTGGCAGAGTGCCAGCTGCAAGGGGCTGGAGGGAAGCAAGAGAAGGCTGGTTAGGCAGGGAGAGCCATGCAGCCTGGAGAGCAGCTCCTGAAGGTAAGTCTGGTGCGGGGGGGTTGATATTGAGGCCCCCATAGGGAGGGAGTTGGGCAGCTGCATCCCTCAACAGCTCAGCAAAACTTGTTATGTGTCCTCCTCCTAAAATAATTGCCCACTCCTGGATTAATGCCACTGCTGCTGCCCATAGGTCATCTAGCTGTGGGAAGCCCCATGGATTTGCTGTGAGGGAACAAACAAACTTGACAGCCCTGCTCTGAAAGAAGAAAAGAAGCTGAGGAACCCTGAACCAATTCACCTCTGTGGTAATTCAGAAGGATGTCATCTTCTTATATTGTCAGATAAGAAAACATGGTTTCACTTGTAAAGGGAGTGGTACTATGTAAGGGGAACTATATCGCCTATATGGAAAATGAAGCAAAACTTCAAAGAATTACTGACACATGATATTTCCATGACACATCACTGTTGTTCTTTGGCTACAGTAAAAGTTGTCACCTTCTTCCATTCAAACACCTTCACCTACAATACTTTCAATACCAGTCTGAACTATATTAACATTTAGACTTCATAAAGTGTAAAACTCAAATCTAACTACAAGGTGTGTGTTCTGGTTGAAAATTTGAGCACATCTTCAATGGGGTGTGGAGACTTGTTCTATAAACTTAAAAAAAGTGGCAACATAAACCAGCTGGTAAGGAAGAAGTTAATATAGCCACAAGGAAACTGATGTTCTTCAGCTGCACCTGATTACAACTCATTTTAAAAGCTGCTTTCTCAGCAGGAAGAAATGCAACTGAAAGAAATGCTTCTTTTTTTTTCCTTCTCTTTTCTTTTCCCTGGAGTGTTAGGAAGTAAGGGATATTTCTGAATGAAATTAGCCAGTTCAGGTTGTAAGCTTGTTTGGGAGTTCAGCTAGGTATAGAGAAAGGCAATAGGTCAACTCTAGAACAGATGAGGAGGGAGCTGGTGAAGCAGGCTCATCTAGGAACTAAAAAAAAAATCCCTAAATTAGGTTCAGTCAAGTTTGTTTGTTGCGTGTAACCCTGCTTGCGTTCTGTTACTGCATTTTTTTCTGTACTTTCTTCTTCACATGTCCTCATTATTATGCATGCTCAGAGGTTTGGAGCTACTTGTGCCTGTTCTTACTGTTGATGGATAGAGTATGCAAATGTATAATGCCAGGTGGATCAGATCTCTGCTTCCACAGGTGCTCCATTTTAAATTGATGGAGTTCATAGGTGCACAGATGTGGCAAAGGGAAAGGTGTGCAAAGATCAGTGAGGGGTCCTTCACTCACTGTGACCTTTGAAGAGGTCTTCAATGGGGTAGCTGTAATACTCTTTAAATGCAAATAGCTTGAAAACTGTAGGAGAGAGAACATTTGTGTTTTCAAAGAAATTTCTTTGCTAAACCTTAGCATTTAGTGACCATGTCAAGATGATCCTAATTTCTGGAATAGGGGAAAAAAGTCAGGAGCCAGGGCTGTTTCTACTGAGCTCTTCCCAGGAGGGTGCCGGGAGCTAGTGCAATGGGGAGGACAGAGGGAAGAACCAGCTGAGGAAAAGCGGGAGTGAGGCAGTGGGTGAGCAGTGGCAGCCCTGTCCTGAGCTCTGAGCAGGGAAGGAGGTGCCCATGGTAAGCCTGGTGCAGCGAGGAGGGCAGATGGAGGGACCAGCTGAGGCAAATCAGAAGCCAGGCAGAGGCGCAAGGCGGTGGACAAGCACTGGTGGCCTCATCCCAAGCAGGGAAGGAGGCAGCTGGGGGCAGTGTGGAGAAAGCCCTGGGGTGTGGCTGGCTGTTGAGGAACGGATCTCATCTGCCCTTGCCCTTGCCCTTGCCCAGCAAAGAGGTGCTCAGTTAGCAGCTGAGCGGCAGCACGGACAGGTGTGCCTCCAGCCCACTGGCTGAGAGCAAGTGCAGGAAGGGATTGGTATCTTCAAATGTTTAGCCTATATTATTTAAGTTTTATAAATATTTAATTTATTTAATAAATAGAAAAAGTAAAATCTATCTTTGTTGTTTGAAGTTTATCTGTCATTCTTGATGGGCAATTTGCTAGTATATGAATACGGAGCAGAAGAACCTTCAGATAAGAGTTACTGTGCTTGCATAGCATTGCAGTTCACCATCAGTTTTCAAAAGGAAAGTATCTTTAGATATAAGTTGTGATAGTGGGTAAAAGCTTGTTATCCATTAGTTACTGAAAGAGCTGATATGTTGTGGCTTGTTGTTGGGCTGATTAAGGCCGAAAAGAGTGGGGTTTTTGCTCCCAGTCAGCGTGTTTATGAAATTTACAGCGGTGACACTTAGTGCTTGTGGCTTCCCAGTGTCAGTGCAGCTGCAACCTCTAGCAGTAGCAAGGAATGGTGGTAAACTTGTGTGGGCATCTCTACCTAGTACTTAACACTTTGGCTGGTATAGATGGTAGAGTCTCTAAGGTGAAGCTACAGCAAGCAGTGATGAGAGCTGCTAAGGTGGGCCTCCCTACATAGCACCTGCCATTTTGGTTGTAGGTGGTAGAGCTCCTGAATGACAG
This sequence comes from Crocodylus siamensis, assembly GCF_052110815.1. Classification (NCBI taxonomy): domain Eukaryota; kingdom Metazoa; phylum Chordata; order Crocodylia; family Crocodylidae; genus Crocodylus; species Crocodylus siamensis. Next base: position 59,027,266 of record NC_143400.1, on the reverse strand, counting down.
GCCGGTAATTCTCCCCTCCCAGCAGACTTGGTTAGGTAGCAGATCTCTGGGCTTGTGATTTAGAGATGAAACAACTGTTAACTGTTTTAGTTGACCATTGCATGCAAATGCAGAAGCTTCTTTTGGGGGAGCAGGGTAGAGGACAAGTATCACAGGAAGTTTGTGCTAACCCCTAGTTGTGAATCTGGCCCTAGTAACTGACATCCAATGCCTAGCAGAAGAGACCATGAGATTTGCTTGTCTGAACTAGTACAAAAGTAGCAGCTGCCTTTCTTCTAGGGGATGTTCTGTTGGTCAATAACCAACTCCTCAGAACATGCTCAGAGCAGGTCCGAGCTTGCTGCTGTGTGCAGTAGTAACTAACAAGCGCTGCGGCTGTTCCTGGGCAGTGAGGTGAATGCAGGTCTCTCTGCTACAGGGGAGATGAACTCCAAGGGTCCCCGGAAACTGAGTAATAATGGAACCTTTCTTTGGTAGGGAAGCCAGGAGATTAGACACAGATTGGAAACTGCTAAGTTTCTCTTTCTGAAGGACATGGGCGACTTTCTTTGCATTAAGTCAATGTCAGATGATGAATTGTGGGTTGTGCTGAGGTTGACCAATACCGATCTGTAAGTGCAACTTTATTTCCTCTTCCCTTATGGAAAATAGAAGTTCCACGGTCTGCTGACCATCTGATAAAGAGTGAATATGAATTTCTTCAGCTAGCTGAGACAAAGAGAGAGTGGAGATGGAGTACCTTCTACGTCTTTCCGTGCTTAGCTTGGCATGTGGCAGGATTTCTCCAGAAAGATTTGTGAGTTTCTCTCTGAGCTAGTAGCCCACTGTGTCTGCTGAGGTTATCAGACAGAGCAAGATTTGATCTGAGTAAAATCAGCATGCTCTGTGAACAAGAAAGATGATTCCTTTGGAACAGCAATGCCAACGAGCAACCTGTTCTGCCTACCAGAAAGAACGGGGACGGATATCTTCTAAATTGGAAGCGAGTGCATTGACTCTCAGGTCAGGGTAAGACACCCTTTTTTCTTTGAGAAGTAAAGATATGGGATGATAGGATGGTAACATTAGATCTAAAGGCTGTATACTTCCTTTTACTGAGGTGAAAAAAATCTAACTTTCCTTCAGCTGTACTAGAGAGGCCATCCATAGAAAATAAAATTTGCTCCAGAGTGTTTTGCTGACCTGTTGAAACCATGATGTTGTGCTTGCCTGGAAAGGAGACTAGGAATCACATTCTCACTTATGCTCTTCATGTTTATAGAGGGGCAGAGGATGAAAAGACTATACTCTTTACATGGGAATATGTGCCTGAAATTTCTTTCAAAAGCATTAGTTGAGTTCAGTACTGGTTCCTGTACCTGAAGAAATGAGAGGGAAGAAGGCTCTATTTAACAAATAGCAAATGGGATATGGAGAGCTCTCATTTGCATTTTGTAAACTGTGACTAGGGTTATGGGGGAGGGTGCCCCCTCCAGAGAGGGACTCAGTAGCCTCTGATTTGCATCTAATCTTCTGGCTTCTTCAGTTACTATCTGAAGGATGCTTTGTTCTTCCCTGTGAGTAGTTGTCACCCCCACATACACAAAATTAAAAAAGCTTGATAAGCTATTTGATCTGTAAACTTTAAAATGAAAAGGGAATCTTAATTGTGAGTAGTGGGCTAATCATGTTACCAGATTGCATACTGATTTTTTATTTATTTATTTATTTATTTATTTTTTTGGCTGGGGATATTAGCCAATGTTTTGTATGTATTCTTATAAATACTGATCCTCCATATTTAGGTTACATGTGTTTTTAGACTTAAACTGTCATTATAATACCTCATAGTTCAGCTCATATGAGGCCGTATTATAGAAACAAAGGGAAAATAGTCCAGCATCTTTCTGTTGACTTAAGTGGGTATCTTCCCTGCCAGGTGTGAATAAATGAATGAATGTATTTATTTAAAGAAATACTAGGACCCTTTCATTATGGTGGTAATTTTTTTCTCAACTCTAACACAAAATTATAGGTGTATTTTATATTAGGAGTAATTTTGATTTCAGTTATTTTTTTTAGGATGTCTTCAAAAGTTATTAGCATATGCTTCATAGAGCAGAGCTAGCTATTGAAGTAGATGCATTAACAAGCAGAACCTTAAACACTTCTGTAGTTTCACTTCTGCTCCACTGGCTGGTTACCCTCTTCACAAAGAGCCATGTTTTAAAACAGGTAAAAAGCTACCTCATGTACAATATTTTAAATGTGGATTTTTTTTCTTTTGAGGCTTTTTCCTTTTGAGAAGCAAAATTAATTCCCACTGTACCATACACATCTCTGGGGTCTAATCCATCATGGCATTTGAGCATAGTATTGGCTTTAAGTACGTTAGTAGAACAACGATGTCAATCAGGAATCCAAATATATTACTCCTGGGCCTGTAAAACTGGACAATATACAGGGACACGGGGTCTTTGAACTGGCTATGCTGTGAGATGGACTGCTGCCTTAGAATTTGTTTCTGCTTGGAGCAATGGAGTGAGAAGCTTTCAAATGAAAATGAATATTGAGAAGGTCAGTATTTTATCATGAGAAGAAAATGGCTTGTTCTCTCTATTTGAGAAGAGTGAACAGTTCCTTTTTTTGCTTAGGATGGCATCAACAATTCTATTCAATAAACTACCAGGAGTAATACTGGAATAAACAAGCCATAGACTGCTAGGATTCACAAAAAGTAATAATTAACAAATTTTGTTATTCACTAGAACTTTTATACGCATGTTCCTACACACCAAGAGGAAGTTAAGCTGATTTTGGGGGGTATGATGACCAACAAGAGGAAAGCAACCAGTTGCAATGTTATTGGACTTGGGTCTGCATGTGTGTGTTGAAATTTTTCTTCTATTACCAACTCTACCAATGAGATGCAAACTGGCCCATATCAGAAATGACTATTAAAATCTCTTATGTCTGTAAAGTAGTTCTCTGTCCAAAGAAAAACCATTTGACCCATTATCCATTCCTTGATACTAAGAGATCCATAAGACTACCCTCTTAAGAAAAGAATGGTGGTGCATAGAAACAGGATATTAAAATTAATTTCTAAATTTGGTGGATGGTTGAATATGAATATATTTTCCCCTCCCCACTTCCACCCCCCACAGTCATTTTTAAGATTTGAAGATCAAAGTAACCATAAACCAGTGGTATTAATTTGCCTCAAGACCCTCTTCATGTGCATTGGCCTATGTCCACTTGTTCAGAAGCTGTCTGTTCTGTATCTTTTGTGCCTCTGGCATGCAAACATGAAATTCCTCCTCCCACCCTGCCCCCCATTTAATCTGCTGACTTATACAAGACCTCTCAGTATTTTTGGTTCTAAAGCTTGGTGGAACTCAGACCCAAATGGACCAAGTTGAGTGGCTGAAGAATAGTACTTTCACCAGATTTACCTGTGCTTCCAGGGAGGTGGCACAAGAATGGTAAGAGTGAAAGCTAAGGCTCAGCAACTTTCTGTGCATTAAGTAGCAGCCTGCGGGGAACAGCTGACTTCTGTTGAAGCCGGAGACCAGCTATGTTGGGTAGAAGAGGATTCTCCACCAATTGGCCACCCAGCCTTTAATCTCCCTGCACATGTAGCGGTTCTGTTCATGAAGTGTTTTTTGCCAACAAGAACACTAAGTGGGTTTCCAATTGAATATTCAGGTCCTCTGTAAGAGTCTAAAAGACATCAAAACTTGATGTCCTTGTGACTTCTTTTTTTTTTTATGCAGGGTGGGGGGAGAGTTGCCCCCACCTTTACTTGGGGGGTAGCAAAGTACTGTCATTAGTACAAACATGCCAGCATACCAACACAACTCACACGGGAGGAACCAAAGCAAAAAAAAAAATGTCAATATTTGAACACTGGCTGTTTAAGATGGCTGATAAGGTAGTCTAAATACTGTGTTTGGGAATCAAATGGATAACCTGTAAGGTGTCAGGCAGACCATTCTTCCTTCACAGAATACTGTGTTAATGTCCAAGTTATTGCGGGGAATGGAGGAAGGTGAATGTAGGGGAAGAGTGGAATGAAATACGAGGACAATGTTACAATTGATTAAAGCTGGTTTTAGTCACTGAACTATAATTTGACTAAGTGCTTCGTACTGAAACCATCTCCTAATGCTTTTGGGAATACTCTTTTTCAGGGTTCCTAACCAAGCTGCCACATCCTTAGATTCTATTTTTAGTATTTAAAGACTGATTGGTTAGATTAAAAAGCCAAATCAGATTAATTACATTACACTCAAGAATGTTCAAATGAGAAGCAAATGGATATTCAACATCTAAATTTAAAGGTGTGTTAATGACGACTGGGTTTTAGGGGAAATATTTTCCATGATTTTATACTTGATCGCTTTAATAAAATCAAGGTAACTGAATAGAAGCCCCCCACCCCTAAAAGAGCTGGTGCATATTAGCTAAATGCCTGACTCTTCCCAGAACTACTAGTTTTTTAGCCCATATGTGCTTCAGTTATTTTCTTCAAATTAACCTTTGTTAACTTAGTACACAAAACGCACTGATTTCAGTGCATGTGCAATATAAACAAATGAAAGAAAGTAGTGACTTAAAACTAATAATGGTTAAAATGCTTTTAATTTTTTTCCCCCCCTCTTTGGGTTAGGAGGGGGAAGGGATGAAGACTGTTTCATCTCTGGTGAAGTGGAGATGTGCCTTCTCCTGGTGAGGGCAGTGTACCCCCACCCCTAGGCTGTTACTCCTCACACGGCTGGCAGAGCAGCTGGTGTGGGGCTTCCAGTAATAGTGGCAATGAGTCTTATTGCCCTGCTCTGCCCTCCTGCACTGGGTCCTGCCCACTGGACTGTGGAGGCAGTTCCTGTTCAGGCCAGTCTATGCAGCCCTGTACTCACTGTGGGTGCTCAAATTTGAGGGGGGCATGTGCCTTTCCATACTCTCCCAGCACATCACTTGTGCTCCCCCACCTCCCTGACAGTCTGTGTCCTCCCACCCCATAGATTTACCTGTGGGAGCTGCTCTCCACATTGCCTGGCTGCCATGTGCATGTGTGTGCACCCATGGTGCCTGCTGCCTGCTGCCCCTCCTTCCACTCCCTCCAGCCCCAAGCAGCCCCTTGCAGACTGGAACTCTGCCAGCCTGCAAGGCAAAACTCACAGTTTTCCATGTTTTTTTCCTTTAAAGGAGAATCCATTTTAAAAGTTTGTTTGCAACCCTTTAATATATTCTTGTGACTCACTTTTGGATTGTGACCCGCTGGTTGAGAAACACTGTTCTAAGAGAGCCAGGTGAGGTTGGAGATCTTGAAGCTTCTGGATCTGTCATAGAGGACTCTTTCCTTCCTCTGCCAAACAAGAGCAGCCAGCTACTGTTTCCTGGGGGAAGAAGGAGAGTCAAACACTTCCTTTTTTTATTAAATAAATGCATTTTGGAACATCCTTTTCAAGAGGCATTGCATTTTTTTCCAACCAATTCTAGTTTCAGTTTCCACAGAATCCTTCTGTTGGATCCCTAGAGCGCTATAGTGAGAAAAGGCATTCGTGCTTGTATTCTTTCCTCTGTCCATCATAGTGGCACCGTTCCCTCCGAAGTTATACTCCTACTTACTGCTTTGTGCCAGCTGCATAAGAAGTCCCTTTGGGTTGAGGGGTTTAAGGTGAGGAGGGCACAACATGTAAGATCAGTCTTTTCTCTGCTTAAGTCTCTGAGAGGGGAATAATATTTGGGTATTTATCTCTCCTGTCTACTTATGTTGCCTCCCCCTGAGAGTGTGTGCAATAGTGGGGAGTCAGTCCCCATCCACCCCCCATTCCACTCCCTGCTGGGGCCCTATGGCCATGTATCATAGGCCTGGGCCCTAAGCCCCACATACCCCCCCAGCTGGGCAGCAGCCCCAGCCTTAGCCCTGCCCAACTCCCTTCTCCATCTGTTCCTCCCCCCTGGCAGGGGCCTCAATCCCCACCCTACTTCCACTTACCTGCAGGAGCTGCTCTCCAGGCTGCCTGGCAGCCATGTGCATATACATGCACATGGTGCCCCATGCCTGACGGTCCCCCTCCCACCCCTGCAGCCTGGAAGTCTGCCAGCCTGCAGAGAGCTCATTGCAAAACTGCATAATCCACAGGTTTCTCAACTAAAATGAAATATCTGTTTTCCTTCAGCAAAAGGGGAAATCTGTGTTTTTCTCCATTTTCCATGGGAAACGGAAAACCCATATCCCTGCTTATAAGTGTCCCCCTTCACTCTTTCCACCAATAGATAACATGGAAGAACATTTGAAAAGTGCTGGCTTCTTCTGCTGACTAGTCCCTGCCCCTCAAAACATGGTTTTATAAGTAAATAAGTTACTGTAAGCATACATAACCTATGTTAAGTTATAGGGTGCCATCTTTTTCCAATACGCACTGTAAATAGTGGAGGTGTGTGAACTGGAGCTGCCATTATTCCTCTGGAAACTTCAAAGATAAAATGATTTTTTTTTTAAAAAACATTAAATAAGTAGGTCAGTGTTTTGTTACAGGATGAGCTTGTGTGGTCCTTAAGCTGGTTGAGGAAATTCTCTTTGAAAGTATGTGTATTTTACATCACTAAAGAGTTTGGTAATTCTGGTTTTAGCTTAGGGTCCCCTTTTAAAACTCTATGCTTTAGTACTAAGGGGATTAGAGTTGAGCATACTTTAATGAACACCTGTGGAGAGACTCAACCTGCTAAAAGAATAGATTTGCTGTACTTCAAAGCAACCTAGAGAGAGAAACACAGCAGAACCATTTAAAAAAAAAATACAGTGCATCTGAACAGGACAAACCAGTTAAAAGAATAACCTCAGTATATAGAGAGGCAAAATTTCTGAATAAGGGAAGGGCTATGTTAAATTACTACATTTTTCTTTTTGCCAAACTTTCTTGTTCCTAACTTAAAGTAAAACCTTTTGAACAGCCTACCTAGAATAGATATTTGGGGTACCATCTCTCGGTGCATTTCAATTGGCAGTGGGTTTCAGTATTTCACAGGTTTCAACTGTACCTTCTTTATGCTTGTTATCTAATAGTTGCTCTGATCCCTCAGGAAATGAGAAAGTTTTGAGTGAGGATGTAATGACCACATTGACTAAAGGAAAAGTAATAGAATTTTTGCTGACTGATTATTTTATCACCATTAATGCTTCCTTATGATGGTAATGAAAACCTTGAAATACTCAGCTGATTAAGTGCTTTATACTGAAGACTGAAATCACTTTTTACAGTAGCTGAATTTCTGATCCCATAATGGCTTTAGTGGGTTGGCACAGGTGACAAAAATGTTAAAATAATCAATGAATAAAACACAAATCTTGCAGTAAAGCCCTTCAGGATTCTTGTAGTAATTATATTTTGTTCAGAGCAAACCTTATAAAAGAAACAAATATAGCCTCATGGCTTAGGCAATACTGTTAAAAAGATCCATCTTCTTTAATAGCAAGACCAGTAATGAGAGACCAAGTTTTCAAGATTTTTCTTTTTAATTATATGTTCTTTAAGTCGGTGGTATTCTTCATTCAGCCATGCATTCTTTCTATCACTACTGATATACTTGAGCTTCTTCTTGAGCTGGAACCTTTTCATAGTTATGTTGATTAAAAATCATACAACACTATAGTATAACCTACCAAGGTAACTTTTTGCATGATTTATATTCTGATTTTTCAAACATAACAAAAATGTATACAGAGATCAAATGAATGCTGTGATAAGAAATACTACTTTACACTTCTATAGCTCCTTCCACTTGAGAATCCTGAACCACACTGCTTAACTTTTAATTAAATAAGCTTCAGTAGGCAAGTGTTGCTATCTCTAGTATACATATGGGGAAAATGTGGTGCAAAGAGGTTAAGGCCTAAATAAACACTTGGGATGTGGCCCAATTTCTTTGGGTAAATGTGATATCTTTTATTAGACGAACTAAATAGTTGGAAAAATTGTTCTTTGCAAGCTTTTGGGCACTCTTCATTGGGCATAGGGATTTGTACTCAGGGAGGGAGAAACAGGGATGCCCGTCCTGCACAAGGGGTAGATGCAATGAGCTAGGGTCACTTCTGTACCAAAGCTGTGTGGCAGAAGAATGGAAGTGTGTGTTGGCTGTCAGTGTCAGGGATCCATTTCTGACTCGCTCATTGTTGGAATTGCCCTGATACCTCTTTGAGTAGCTGCCAGGATGCCTTGATGGCTTGTATGCCAATAGAGGATTGGAGTTCCACTTTCTACGGTTCCTTCCACCACTGACATGCTCCCTGTATGAAGGGTAAGGTGAAAGCACAGGACCTGGTTGTACTACACTTGTACCAACAGTGTGTTTTCTGGCAGAGGAATTCTGTTGGTCCTAGCAGTCAGATTTCAGCTTCCTTCACAATAGAGGGAGCAGTGCTCTCAGTAATCATGAGGCATTGCGCCTTTGTCATAAGGTCTCCAGGCAGAAATACTTCAGTACTAAGCATTCAAACTCAACTGAGAGTCTGAAAGAAGTGTTTTAAATGAGTTCAGCTATTTGAGAAATAGTTTTTGTTTCTGGAGCCTCTACCATGGGAAAACAAACATTGAATTGTTTAGCCTGGTGTGAAGGCATTGATACTTGACTATTGCATCATGCTGTTTATAACAGAAAATAATATTTAAAAAAATTATATGGTTTTATTATAAGTGTTTTGAGAGCAGACTCTCTGTTGTGATCTAGTTCTCTTGTGCCATTCAGGAGGCTAAATTAAACATAAGATCAAGTTAGTCAAACATGTTGAAAACAAAAGGCTACCCTTAGCCCTGTAATCCATACAATAACGAGTCAAATGTGGAGAATAAAGGTCTTCCCTTAGGTCTGTGTGCAGTAAGCTTAAAAGAGGTCTAAAATAAGTAGGATTAAACTGAGTCCTTAGAACAAATTGCCAAACAATTTAAAATAATTCCTCTCTTTCCTGGGCTGATAATTACCAGGCTGAAATGGGGGGGAGCGGAGGGGGTTCAGGTGACTGTCTTTGATTGATTTATTTATTTTTACCTACTTAGTTCCCCTTTTGAATTTTAAAGCAAAAATTTAGTCTTGTTCATTGTTTGGTAATTTAAAACTTACAAAGAATGAATGAAGATAATCTCAAATTAATTTGAGATGCTTTCTTCAGATGTAGCTCTATTCAGTGATGGGACTAAGATGATCAATTCATTTCTCAAACGTGGACAGATTCTAATCCCTTTATGGATGTGAAGAAACACCTTCTTCCAGAATTAGTTCAAAACAGCACATACGTTCACCAGGAAATTATTTATACACACATGGAGAGTGTACATAAGCCTTTTTTATAGAGAGAGAGAGAGAGAGAGAGAGAGAGAGTGTGTGTAGTGAACGAAAAAAATGTCAAATGTTAGCTAGCTGAACATTTATGAATAGGAATGGTGCTCTTGCACTTCATTTCTATTAAGGGAAAACTCCATCTGCTTTTATAGAATGAAAATATAGAGCTCAATTTGCTTTTTAAAATCTGAAGAGCATAATAATAATCTTATCCCATTTTCATTAATGATCTCCAGTTTTTCTATTTGTTGGTTCCTGCATTGCACATCCAAGAATCCTGGCCTGTGTTACACTTCTACCCCAAATTTCTCTTGAATTCTGATAGGCCACAGAAAGAAGTCTCTGGTTGTAGCAGTGTAGATGAGCAATAGGGTCTTGATGAGAAGACCTAGCACTTCTCCTGTTATATATTGAGTACTCTTAGCTGCTGCAGTTGACCTTGCTGGAAATCCAGTTCTGGAGCACTCCTTCTCCATGGCATCCTCACTGCCTCATTACCGGGGTTGATGCATGGAACAGGAATGGGTGTTGCTGGCAACATGACTAAGCAGTCGGCTGTTGGGAATTCTGCCTCCGCTCATGATTTGTCTCCCTTCCATTGTGTAGACAGTCATTTGCAACTTTGTGCAGAATTTGTTGTAATTTTGGGTTGGCATCTATTTTATGGGTGACAGTAGCTAGGAGGGAAGTCCACAAGCAAGAAGGGCATAGCCAGGAAGTACTGATTCATAGGATAGAGCCACCTTGCTGACAGCATCAGAATGCTAAGTAGCGTTTCTTAAGTACCAGGATAATCCCATTAAATTGGTTCTTCATGGAGGTGCAACTGTGCGAAGTAATAGTCTGAAGCTGTGCATATGTTTGGTTTTGCAGACACCTTGTGGTGAGAACTGGGCCCAAATCTCTCACCTAGACTTTGTAGTAGGGTTTTGTATTTCTATGTAGCTTATCCAGTTTGGGGATAAGTCTATGCAGGGCATAGTTAAACAGTGATAGATGATTATGGGCATTATTTCAACTACACTTTCTTCTACCATGTTCTCCCTTCCTTATGAAGTCTTAGGATAAAACTGTTGAATTTAATTGGAGCAGAATGTAGCAGTTTGCAGAATCAGGCATTTACCTGTGTTGTTCTGCTGTGATACCTGTGTGATGAAGCATGTTGGGTGTTACATATTTGAAAAAATCATGTGATGTGAGAGTTCGGAATTACAGCTGGGTGACAAAGCAGTTCCCTAAATCTGGGTCGACTGCAGAATTTACTCTTGGCTAAAAAGGAGAGGACTTAAAAAATGTTGAAACCATTTTATGTCTGAATCTTGAAAATATCTCATTTCTACAAAGTCTGAATTTTGTTCAGCATAGCAAAATGAAATGTGTTCCTTTTGTGTTTTTGAAGTTCTGCTAAACATAGTAAAAACAAACAAACCCCAAAGAACTTATTTGAAATAATTGATATGAAACTTCTTTTATTTTGCGAAATAGACCAGGAAAAATAAATCCATTTTGGGTTAATCTGAATGAAGATTTTATTTTTCTTTTTTTGGTTCAGCAATCAAATTGAGAAATCTGTTATTTACATAACTCTCTATCAAAGTACTCCACCATCACTTAATATTGCTGCTAGTGTGGGAAACAGAAAAAGACAATTCTCTTCTGAGCAAAAAGCATATGCAGAGGTGAGTATGAATTAAGATGTTTAGATAAGAAGATCAAGTCATACTTCCTTCTTCCAGACTGGGGAAGGAGCAGCAAAGGGCTTCCTACTGAAAGGGGAAAGTGCCTGGGTTATTTTACATGGATTTCTGATAGTCCTAGAAAAACAGGGCTCTTGCTTTTATTGCATAAAACAAGTCCTCCACCAGAGGGCACCTGTAAGCCATTATGCACAGATGTAGCAGCAAAACAGAGGCAAACTTCATGCCCACAGGCTGTGGAGAAAAGCCTAAATTTCAAGTGCCACCTGTTAAACTCAGAGTAGTAATCCAGTATATGGAGAACACAAATGTATAGCAGTGTACAACCCCTGCCCGCCTCCCCCAATCTTTTCCAGGCCTGGGTGGGTGGCAGTCCCCAGATTTTTGAAGTATATCAAACTTTATAAAATATATGAAGTATTGTTTGTGGGTCATTGATCAGGGCCAGGCATCACTGGATTGGGAAAACTCAGGGGTGGCATAAAGATTATCATTATTGTAATGAGGGTGAGCCTCAGCAAAAATAATACTACTTGTGTGAGTGTTCTTCAAGTGAATAAGACGCTATGTTTAAAACTGTATAGAGGTCTGCAATTCAAATCAGATTAAAATCCTTTCATTTTTAGCAGCTGCTTTATTTCCAAGTTTTAAAAGCATGACGACAGAACTGAATTTCCTATTTAGGTTTTGTGTGTTGAAAATAGACACTCTGTCTGTTAGGCCAGCGTAGATGGGAGCCTTGTAGACATGGAAGGGACTGTTTTAGATATTATATGTGCACAGTGAGTTATGTTTCTTAAATTCTCCTTTAAGTATTTTTGACAGAAAATTACATTTTCTAAACTGATTTTTTTTCATATGGCTTTTTAATGCCTTTTGAAACCTGGCAATATTTTCAGCTGTGTTGACGTTTGTCTATATAGTAATCCTTCTTTGTCTCCTTGAACTTTAAAAAAAATAAATAAATGTAGCTTTAGCTCAACTGTTTTCACAGAAATAATATCTAACACTTTTTAAAACATTTCCACATTTGGAAGGTAGGTGGCACTCTGCACTTACCTTGACACACTACACCAAGACATTTTAGAAAGTATTTTAGATGTAATTTGAAAGCAAAGAAAAAAGAAGAAGCTCGTAGCACTGTTTTTTGAACAAATACTATGTTTTTAGACTACATTTCAGGTATATGCTGGGTTTCTTCTTTTGGAACACTACATATTTAAGTGTTTTGTTAGGTATAAGAAACTTTACAACAGGGGGAAAATACAGGCCACAATTGTGTTTGTACAGCTTTAAAATATTTGATCTATCTTTGGCAATTTCTATAGAAAAGGTAGCTGTTATGATTTATAGAGGTCTTTTATGTAGTGATTTAGAACTTACCATCATTACAAGAAAGGGTCCCTGTTCACTACAAAATGGCTTCTCCCAAAGAACAGATTGGTATTTAACTGCATTCAGTTGCAATATTTGTAGACTCTGAATGTTCATTTTCAGAAATTAGGCAACTTTCAGCTGGCATCCATTTTAAAGGTAATCCATTTAAAAATAGTTGGTTGATATCAAACTTTTTTTTTTTTTTGCCTAGAAAACTACTACATAAGCCACCAGAAATATTTTATGGTGAAATTGGGTGGTTAGTAGAATGGATTCATGAAAGATTGTAGTCTACTATGTGTTCAGATACTGTTTTCTATACCCCATGTGTAGCCACTTCTTTGTTTCCGTTCATGTGAGTGTAATATAGACAACATATCATTCTGAATCTCTCCACTCTGTGATTCAGTCTTATGAGTCAAGGCTATGATGCCCTGATTTGCAGTGAACAGCACTTTACTCCCCACTTAATTGAGGTTATTTGTGAACTAGGTTATTAGTCAATATGAGTACATTCTCACAACTGGGGCCATGTGGCATGTAGTATTTTGGGGCATATGATGTATTATGTAGGTGCCATATTTAATGCAACAGTTAATTGCTATGCATTTCTTTGCACAGAAATGCAAATTAGGTTTAATAATTAAGATTGGAAAGATTAGAAAGCTTGCTAGCCAAAAAATTATTAGATTATTCTTCAGTTTATCAGGTGGCAAAGTAACTGTATTTTGTGTTTCTAACAAAATCTATAATTATACCATTTTGCTAAAACTTGGACTTTTAAAATTAATTAGATTTAAAACTTTTTCAACTTGTATTAACATGCTTTAATAGAATGTGCTGACCAGATTATACATTTAAGGGATTCTCAGTGAGAGATGAAGTACAAAATTCAGGGTTAGTGCATTTATGACTTACTCTTGTTTAATCTCTATGAGTGTTTTCATACATATGTGCTTCTTTAAGCAGATTAACTGATATTCAGCTGCACATATAACAGAATTCTAATACGTACACTTTGAATAAATTAGAGAGAATTTATTAAATAATTCTAATCTAAATCTTGTAGAGAAGTAATACAAATTTAGGAGGAATAATCTTTTAAATTTTAACAGACAATGGAAAAGTTGCTACTAGAACAGTATATTTAATCTCTCTTGAAGCAACATTTTAGTGTTATAGCAGTTGTTGCATTTATAGAAGGCTAAATATTTCATTTAATGAAAAGTGCTTTTCTTTGTATTTTAATAAAGTTGTGTTGTCACAGATAAATACTTCTTCATAATCTTACTGAAACTGTTTAACCCTGCTAAACAGAGCAGGGATTTGCCTGGGTAGGTTGCTTAGGCTATGTCTGAGGGGCTGATGCGAGTACCATAGTACTTCAGCCATGGCAAGTCTTGGAGTAGGGACAAATTCAGGCTCTTTACTCTGAAAGCTATTCAGCGAGTATGTTCTTAAATGAAGGGAACCTTTTGCTTCAGCACCCGGGTTGCAGCCACTAATATGGAGCATGGCTGGAAGAAGTTAGAATCGGAGCCTGATACTCCTACAGTTTTGTGGGATTTAGAGACGATGGTTCTGAGCTACTGTCCATGACTCTGCAAGCCCATCTAGTCTAGTGTCACCCTCTCTCTCCGGAAAGCAGAGATTAAAGGAGTGTAGTGCCCACTTCTGTGATGTTAAGTGAAGCTTCTGCTAAGTCTCAGAAAATGGATATGCCGTGGTTCTTGTATGTTTTGGCCCTTATACAAGATTTGTTTGAAAGTACAATATATTTTTATTATAGTACTTTTCATTTTTTCATAAAGGTGGAAGGCATCTCATAGTCCTTGCTACTTGCTTCTCAGCAGAGCTAAAGGCACTGCGTTAGCAGGGCTATATTGCTTCCAGTACCTGGGCTACTTTTTGTATCTTTACATGGCAGTGTACTGTGCCATGCAGATATACTGTGGGAACTTCCTGGTTTTTAATGCTGGAGGCCTGATTTTCATGTCAAGTAAATTGCCTTAACACCATTCTGACAGAACAAAGGAACTTTTAAAGTGGGAGGAAATGCAAGCTGCAATACTTGAAATTTAGTTTTCCATTCTTTAGTGGGCAGGTGACATTTGAACAGAGAGATATATTGAAAAAAAATTAAATGCAACTCTTTTAACCCTAATTAAATTCTGCCTCTGATTCACCTCTAACTTCTAATATCAATGTGCAAAATTGCAATCCTTAATAACTTTAAAATATATAAACTATTTTTTCATCTGTAGCTTGAAATTCAGAACTGAATGAGATCAACAAAACAATTTAAATTCTTAAATTTTGATCTGCACCATTTGTATTTATTTAAGATTAAATGGTGTTTATATGTTCTATTTATCACACACACACACACACACACACACACACACACACACACACACACACACACACACACACACACACTTACTTTTAAGTTCTCAAACAGGTAAACTGAAGACTTGCTTTAAATAAATCACCAGTCTTGAGAACTTAAATAAAATGTAGAAAACTTTGGCTGGTGGCAGAGGTTCAAAAAAATCTTGTGATGGACTCTGTCCCTCATCCCCAAAATTACATGCATGGATATGCTATATGTGTATGTCATGATGTACAACTATGGGGATCAGGGACAGATCCCAATTGTGCGACTGCTGGCAGCCAAGGCACTGCCAGTTGTGAGGAACAAATGTCTCCCTGGATGTAGAGCCAAGGGGCTCTCCTGCCCTGGAGTTGAAATCACCACTCCCAGCAGCCCAGCCAGGGCTGCCAGGTGTGGGGATGTGGGGAATCCAAGCTCCTGGGAGGCAAAGCTAAGGGGCTTCACCAGATAGGTAGTTTAAATGCAGCATTTTGGGTCATGGGGCTTTAAAATTCCCAGCCGGGGGACCCCCCTGGTTTTGCCCGCTGGGAGCCTGGATTCCCCATGCCTGGCAGCCCAAACAGGGTTGTTGAGCCTGGGAGTTTAACATCTCTGGTGGGGGGGTACTTTGCTCACTCTAGACTGGGATAGTTCCAGATCAGATAATGACCCAGGGCTGCCCTGGGGGCTCGTGTTGACAATCAGTTAGGGCTTGTTGGAGACCCAGGGTAGCTAGGGACTGATTCTGATAATCACCTGTTTGTCAATATCCAGCCCCAAGTATGTGGGCATGCCACACCTCCAATTAAGGCACTATACAGCCTAGTCACAAAGATGTTCCCTATATAATAATGCAGAACATTTTTGTGGTACTGTTGCCATTTATGGTATGATCAACACATTAATCACACCCTGAATGTACTGTGTGCTAGGATATCTTGGCCCATAATGTATTTTGTTTTAAAAATAATAAACCACCAAATGAATTAGAGTGGCTGTTGAAACTTATCCACTAATCTTCACACTTATTGAAACTTATTTGCTATTTCTTTAAAGGTTTGCTAAAGTTTGAAAATTTTCATACTCACAATGGGTTGAGTTCTGAGCAAACCCAAACCCACTAAAATGAAGTGACATTATGGACTTAGAAGTATTTCAACCATAAATCAGGAGATCCTTGAAGGTTTTTAGAATGACCTCAAAAGCTCAGACCAAACAAAAGAACTCTATGCAAATTTTAAGACCTCCAGATCTACATGAAACTAAATCAAATAAAACATTTGCACAAACCCCAGCAAACAGGAATTGCAATGCCTTGTACACTTATAATGTTGTTGGAAGAAAACTATGTAGTTCCATAATCTTCCTTAAACAATTGTTTATTTGCTCTGATACCTTGTGATGTGTCATACCAGAAAGTTTCTAGTTTCTTACATCTTTAGTACAATGGGCATGAAGGAGTATTGAGGAATTGGACTGAAGTTCTGTCAGTATGATGATGACACTCATGTCTCTTTCATTAGATCCAAATACTTTCAGAGGATCTTTAAGACTGAATGAAGGTATCTTATTAAAGTTTAACTTGTCCAGAAAAAGTAGATATGTTGTACATGGTGTGACTGTGTTGACAATATCATGAACTTCAGTTCCCTGGATTATACAATTTCCAAAGTAGTCGTTATGATTTATAAACCTGATGTACTTTGAAATTAAGGCTACCTTTAAAGAAAACCAGCCAAACACAGATGTGAGTTGATATAACCCTAAAGGAGTCTCAGTTAGAACAGTGTATGCTTTCCCTAGGGCCCCTTGCTTCTCCTCCATCCATGAGATAGCACCAATTTAGAATTCAGAGGGCTAGATTTATCCCTCAGATTGATGAATTTGATGAGGCTCATTTACTGACGAGAAATTTACATTCTGGATGTGTCACCCCTGAGTTTTTTTGGTTACCTTAAAAATACTGTCTCATCCTCCTACTCTAAAGCAGTAAGAAGATATCCTTTACAGATATCCTTTGTCACTTATACTTGCTTCTGAATTTGGCTCAATTTCCCTCCTCATGTTATTTTAAAGATGTAAGTTGGATTATTTTTGAGTTAGCAGCTTTCCAATTTAACCAGACAAAGTGGGACATTTTAAATGAGGAATCATTATGTCTGGAATTCATTCATTTCCATTGGTCTACCAATGCTGATATCTGTTACCTTCAATGCTAAAAAACTTATCTGTTTATCTAGAATTCAATAGAAGAAACTTGTGCTTTTCTTAATTGGCAGATGAGTTATTTTGTTGCATCAGTTAATGTTAATTTGGCTGACAGTGTTGATTTTTTCATATTATTTACTGTTAATATGCATTGTGCCTATTACTAGACATTCCATGAATGTAAAACATGAAAAATAAACATGATTTTTAGCTGAAAGGGATTGCACTGTACCTTAGGAGGCCAATAATAAAATAATGTGATTTTGCAAATCTATGGCACAATCATAGAATCAATGAGTCAGAAAGGACCTAGACAGATCATCTAGTCTGACCCCCTGCCATGGGCAGGAAGGAGCACTGGGAGTGGCAGGGGTCATAAGACCCCAGCCAGGTGCCTATCCAGTCTCCTCTGTGATCAGTTAATTCTTTTTATGTCTCTAGAGGTCTCAGACGAAAGGTAGCTAAAATAGTATACAGTAATTACATTCTTTTAAAATTGCAGATATAGTGGAGTATAGTTGCTTTCAAAGAAATACTAAAATGAATGTGCATTTTCTTTTATGCATACATTGCATATGCTAGCATTCAGTAACAGATGACTTCATTAACCTCTAGACTTCAGAAGCTTTAGTTTCTTCAAGTTTTGGAGGAAAACTTGAATTGACTTGCATTTTATCTTTAAAGGAATTTTATAAAAAGTCAAAGTTGGACCAATCAAATCTTGCCATCATTCCCCTTGACCTGCTATTGCTCCTGTGACCTACGTTAACTCTTACTACACGTCTCCTTGGGAATGAGAAGAACCCTGGTGCTGTAGCTTTAGGACTCTGTTACTATACTTATCCCTTACATATTGGTTTTCTTGTGTTCTTTTATTCATGTATTCCCTTTTGTATTTATTGTATAAACTATTCATTCCTAATCTAAGATGATAGAATTTCCTAAGGTGTTTTTTTTTTAGTGGTGGATTTGTCAAAGTTCAAAATCTATCAGTCATTTTTATTATTGTTGATGACTCACTCGGTAAAGCTGTAGGCCCTGCCTCCCTGGGATTCTCTGTGTATGCACCATTGGCCATACACTCAGGAATATTGCAGCCTTTTACCTCAGGTGGTCTGCTCTCACCTGCCACATCTCGAAGCAATGCAGTCTTGTTGGGAGCTGGAGTTAGTAGGCTGATGATAATTTTGGTCTCTTCTTTAAAGTTTCTTTATGGGGCTCCACCACCTCTTAACGCTCTACCCATACTACATCAGATTTGCTGCTACAAATTCACAGATCTTAGACCCACATCACAATCCCAGTCCTTACCCATAATGACATACAGGGCTCTTTTATCAGAAACAGTCACTGAGTCAATAGAGTCTTGTCCCAGGGACAAATAGAGGGGAAAACTCCAAATACCCAGGGGGGAGCCCTGAGGTCAGGAACCCATGGAAAGAAATGAAAATAACAGGAAAAAAAATAAACTGCTTACCTGCAGCAGGATCCATGGGGGAGCTAGAGGCGGGAGCCGCTTGGCGCATCAGCCGCGTCTTTATAAAGTTACGGCCGGTGGATGACATCAGCCGCAGAAGCTGGCTGGCGGGGGTAAAAGGGGCTGCTGGCAGGGAAGCAGCGGAATTGAGGCTGGAAGGAGCACCAGCAGGAGCGGTCACCCCAGAGGCCCTGAAGGAGCGACAAGAGCCGGAAGCTGATTCCCCCGGCGGGGAAGAACGTGGCAGAGCACGTGGCAAGCCAGAGACTACTGGCTGCTGCAGAGAAAGACTGGAGCTGAGGGCAGCTCCTCCGGAAGAGAACCGAGAGAGACAGATAGACGCCAACGTCCATCACGATGACCAAGGGGCTACTGAGACCAGCATAATTTACGGCTTTACACCAGGTGGGACCGTTGGCACCAGGGAGGCCGAAGAGGTATGCCAGGTGGGAGACGGGAGGCAAGGGCAGTGGGAGACGCTGTGAATGATGGCCCCTGGTGGTGCGGCGTGGCTATGGCAAGGGACGGGAGGACAGACATGCGTGGGAAGATCGCCGGTGGTCATAAGAAGTCCTGGGTGGGACAACGAGAGAGCGGAATGGGGGCAGAACTTACAGTAAATGCTGACTGCCAGACAGATCTTAAACAGAGCTTAGGGTCCGTATATGTCATTTGCGGCCAGGCCAAGAAAGGGGCCTGGGAGAGGGGACTTAAGAGTCCTTCAGATTGCATTTTTAGTTTTGTTTGGTTTAGATTTTGTGTTTCTCACTTTTGGAGGGGTTGTAGAGCAGATTAGACATCCCAAGTATTATTAAGTCATTGGAAGAGTTGCTTGCCTTTGGGGAAAGCGGCGGACTCATAGTTCAGGCAATTGAACACAAGTGTCCCTCTACGTAAGCACGACAGACCACATCGGCCACAGAAGGGGAGCCAGGGGTTCAACGGCCGGGAGCCTGGTCAGGATTATAACTGTAACCTGTCAGGCTGGGTATAAGGGCGAGGTATAGGGGAGGTGGAGCCTTGCAGAAGATCACCCGATAGCCGCCTCCTAGCCGAGGGAACCCGGGTAGTCAGACACCAACCACTGAAGCAAGATCCGAAGTTGTGGCAGGAGAGATTGGGGGAAGACTACTCCAGGAAGAGACACTCACTTGATGTAACAGCGGAGATGGATGGACGAATACCACCAAACATCCGGGCCCGAGTGGCATGTGACTGGATGGTCGAGGCCAGACAGGCACAAGTCTCATTAGCCAATATCTGGCATCAGTTCTAAGCAATTGGCTCAGCCACCAGTTGGCATATAAATGACTCCAGATAGCCAGCAATAGTTAACTGGGCCTTGGATTAAATAGATTCTGCTCAAACTCTCCCCTAGGTTCCGGAGCAGCCCCCACCTCCTTGCAGCTTTCAACAAAAAAAAGAGGAGAGGCTTAAACTGAATTCTCAGTCCTACAAAATCCTCAAGCCTTCTTGGGGCAGCCCATGCCTTCTTTGGGCCAGAACTCTCCCACATTCTAATAACAAGCAAATGGGAAGAAAGGGGGGGGGGAAAAAAAGAAAAGAAAAGGAAATAACAGCTGCTGCTTTAGCAGGCATCTCACTCATCCCATACTCAGGCTGGGCTGTTCCAGTGTCAAGCTACATCGGTTTAGGTTCTCAATAGTCTGATGAACCTCTACTGGCTACCTGTTGAGGCTTCTGATTCCATGGATCACCCCTCCTGGACCGGAGCCCTCCAACTACCCATGCTCTGTGGGCTTTTCCCTCCTGCCCACCCTGGTACTTCCATTTTCCACAGAACCCAGAAGTGCTCCTGTACTCTGCTTGCCAGCCACCCCACTCTAGGGCCTGAAATAGCTGGTCCTGAGCTTTTCTCTCCTATCTGGAGAGAAAGCTGGCTTTGAATCCGTGCAGCACAGCTCAGGGTTTCTCCAACTGCCAGTATAAGTCTCCACTCCTCTGTCACTCCTGGCTCATTGAGCTGCCTCTCCCTAGCCCCATTACAATTATGTCCTTTCATACATTATATTATTAAAGAAGAAAATGTAGCAATGAGTAAAACAGTGATTTATGGCAGAAACACCTTTGGAGGGGATATCACACCAGTACACTTGTTATGATTAAGGTTAGTTCTTGTTTGTTTTTATTTCATATTTTCAGCATGAAAACAAGAGAAGTGGAGATGGCTCCTCCACTAGGGGTCTTTAAGAGGAGGCTAGATGTACACCTTGCTGGGGTCGTTTGACCCCAGTACTCTTTCCTGCCATGGCAGGGGGTTGGACTTGATGACCTGATCAGGTCCCTTCCAACCCTAGAAACTATGAAACATATACCTTGGCACCAATAAGATACAATGCAGCTAAATACAGACTACACTCTAGATTCAGTTTTCAGAGTGACTTTTCATGGCCAGGTTATAAGCTTCTAAAATATAGGATCATAATAGAAATGCTGACACTATCTTAACTGTCTCTATGATAGTGGGTGTTTTTCTAATGCAAACAAATGACATTATTTGATCTTTTTCCCCCAGAGATGGCTTTATCTTGCCTTAGTTGTGAAACTGAAATCCTTTTTGCTTAACTGGTGACAGGTTGGCTTTCAATGGATGGGAGAAATTTACATTGTACCTGCTCATCCTTTGTTTACTTTATAAAGACTGCTCCACTGCTATCCAATGTTGTTATGTACTTACATTCAGTAACTGTAAATACATGCGTTCAACCTCAGCTTTAAAGAAACAAGCATTTCATATCCTAATTAAATTGATATCCATTTTAAAGATACTATATATCTAAGATACTGAATTGGCAGAAATTATACCCTTATCTATCAAATGTAGGTAATATCTAGAGCAGGGGTTCTCAATCTGCGGCCCAGTGCCGGGCTGCAGTGGGCTGGCTGCAAGTCTACAGCACGGTTGGCTGCCAGACTGGAAGTGGCCACAGACCAGCAAACTGCAGCCCCCCAGAGCTGGGCAGAGAGGCTGTGGCTCCTTCTGCAGGGCCCGCAGCAGTGCAGGGTTTGGCCCACCCCACCATCCGAGGGGTGGGGGTATCCTTACCTGTCTTCCAGGCAGAAAATCCATCCACAGTCGACTGGGATTTGCTGGGCTGTGGTTTGCTGGGCCGCTGCCACTTCTGGGCTGCCGTTTGCTGGGCTGCAGCATAAAAATTTTGGGAACCCCTGATCTAGAGAGAGGCTTTCCTTGGCAGTCATCAAAAACTGTATTCTCTGGCAATAGTCCAGTTTATGGCCAGTCTCTACAATGGTGTACCCTGGACTGCCATGAGTGTGAGAAGCATTTCCTTTTTCTTCTGCCTTATTGGGTTGGGGCTTGTTACCAGCCAAATGGGAGATGGGCATCTATTACCCACAGGGATTCTAAAAGAGGGCAGGTACAACTCAGAAACATAGTAAAGCTGGTTAAGAATGCAGGAGAGAAACACTCTGCAAACTCTTCAAGGATATTGTACTGAGCACATTTTGTTTGCGCATCCTGGGAGCCTCAGGCTAAGTGAACCTGAATTTCTTCTGGTACTCTAGATACTGCACAGACCCTCTTCATCACTTTACAGGGCTCCTGCTAGTGCACAGGGAAGAATTAGAATCAAACAGCAGAAAGTGTTAGTCTTCAATCAGTATACTATAATTTTAATTAAAGAAGTGCATCTGTGTAGCTTCTTTGTGCTTACTGGAGACTCTTTTCTATTACAGAGCCTATAGAGTGATGTTAAATGACAACGGTTGAAGGTTTCTATTCTTCAGTTAATTTTTCTAGCTAAAATGCAGAATCTTGCTGCCCTGAAGGGTTATTTAACAAGATTCTTAATGAAATAATACAAGCATTGCACTCCAGTGATTTCCCCCATGCAGTGAAATGTCACAGTCCATTGGTCTTCCCCAAGAACATTACATGAAATTACACCTATTTTCATTACTCTGTTCAAGTACAATATTGTTAAGTAAATATTTGCACCAAAAATGTGACCATTCTAAGATTTCCTAAGGTGTGAGCCATCCCACAAGGTAAATAATTAAAGGATGTGCTTTCTGTAGTAGCAGAAACCAGTGCTTGATATAGGTTTGATCATTTCACATGTCTCTTTGATAATCCATAACTGTCTTCTGCAATTATTTTCATTGTCCAGCCAAGCAAAGATAAAAGGTGGAACATGCTTCTTTTGCCAACTCCCAAGGAAACTCCATTATCCTTGAAAGGTCATGTGACTGTGAAAAAGCCAATCTGGGCAGAGAGAGGCAGCCCACAAGGACAAGCTCAGTATGAGCAGAAAATAAAGTTGTTACCAAACAGCAAACTGCAGCCCTCGATTCTTATGAATATTTGAATGAGTAACTAAAAACAGCTCAGTGAACTCTAAGCAACTGTGACAGCTGAAACTGCCTGGGAAACTAGCAGTCTACAAGGGCCATGATGAAAAGATCGCCAGTCACATTTCAACCAACGTTACCATGAGTATATTGTAAAACATTATCGGATCCATTGTGCTCAAATATTAGTTGAAAAAAACTGTTCTCCACCATGAAGTTTTGTGGTATGGTACCCACAGAACCTTTCATGATGTTTTTAAATGCATTAAAATGCAATGATTTCTAAAATCTAGTCAAGGCAAGAGAATAGGCACATTTTCTAGACATTGAAATATTGATGTTGCTGTTGCTTATACTCATAGAAAATTGGCCCTAGTGAATCTTTCATGAATATCTTTCAGCTAGTTCCACGTGGAAAGAAAGATGATGAGAGCAGTTTCCCTAAAGCTAAAATGTTCTGAATAATCTTTAAAAAAAAAAAAAAAAAAAAAGAGGGGGGGAGGGAGGAGTAACATAATAAGCAAAGTAATAGAGGATTAGGTTTTATTTTTGGTAGCAATTGGTTGATGCACAGTGGTGCTAAAAATAACAAAACATCAACACGCTTTCCCCGCTCCCAAAAAACCCTTTGTGGAACTGTAGTGCATTTTTCTGACACTACTTTGTTGCATGTATTTTCCACGGCTCTATGTAAAAAAAAAAAAACCAACAAAAACCCCCCAAACCTTTGCTTGGTATGGCCTTCCTGACTATATAGAGCAAAGATAAATGCATGGGCTTAAGTTTACCCTGCAGTCCCTAACTCACACGAACACTCTTTATTCAAGTGAATAGTTTTCATTGATTTTATTGGGGCTTCTTACTCGAATAAGGGTTGTAGCATTAGATATTTACAATATATCAAGAGAAGACACATTTTCATTTGGTGTAGTTGTTTTACTGTTGTAAATTTACTCTGTAAATCTAATTTCAGATGTGGCCGAACTGTTCATATAAAGTGGAGCTAACTTACAGTTAAAGACGAATGAGAGAGGATTAAATGCATTTTGAAATAAAGTAAAAGAGGCCCTTAAACAAGTTCGCTTATTGTGCCAGTAGTTAATTACATTTTCCTGTAGGGTAAGGTATGTTGGTGCAAACAAGGGTGGCAAAATCTGGTCTAACTTCATACTGAAACAGTAATAGAGGCAGGAATATACTTTCTCAAAACTCCTATCCTGCCTATTCTGTAAGTGTTTATGTACAAATTAGACTTCCTCAGCAAATGCAGAATAACCCCCTTCCCTCCCCCCCCCAAAAAACCCCCAAAACCCCCCGTAATACAAGAGATTCTACTGCTGATCTGGACTAAACATTCTACATAAATTTCTTTCAGCTCTTTTTGGCATAAGTTCTTTTGATCTTACTCTAACTGTGCCTCAGGGACTTTACCTGGCTGTGATTAATTGAAAAGGTTTAATTCTGTTAACAACACATTTAGATTGAGAATGGATGTGATTTTTATTTATACATGCTGTGTGGTGTAAAGGTCTTGAAAGGTTTTGTTTATGCTATTCTCTGGAGTTTGTTTTGTTTTGTTTTTTGCTTACTTGTGTAAACCTGATTTAAAGATCTTGAGAGAGGGAGAGAATAGCTTAGTAAGAGAAGGGAAAAATAATGATTAGGCTATCCTACCTGCTCTGTAGGATTCACAGATGTCTGCTAATTAATAAAAAAATCTAGCCATGGTGATTATCTCTCCTCTTTCCCCCAGCGTGATAAACTGCAAGTAATCCTAATGGTGAGTGGGGACAATCTGAAGTTATGACAGTGATTGTTGGGCTGTGCTTACAGGCAAAACAACAGTTTGAGATGCCGCAAGAGGCATGCTAAGAATAAAAAAAAGTTGCAGCGTGGATTCTAAATTTGATACTGGGAAATCCCGGTATCAAAAAATAACACGCTGGGAAAAAGCGGCACAGGGCACAATCCTGAAGCAGCTGGAAGCTGGGTCCTCCAGTAAGACACTAAAGCATGAGGCCAGACTGTCTCTTTGGCTGCCGCATGTCCCTGCTGCTCCAGCACACTGAGACAGTGTGCTGGGGCAGACAGGAGTGGGGCAAGGCTACAGTGGTGGATCAGACCCAGGTGCTGTCCCAGGTTAGTAGGGACATGAGGATGGGGGGGGGACTGCTTGGGTTGGAGGGATCCCCCAACCTCCCCCCACACAATGCACATCTCCCCTTTTTTAGCAGTGGCTGTCAGGGTGCCCATGCCTGCTCCTGGAAGAGATCCCCAGTGCTTGCACATGGTGCCGGCTGACTTGTGTGCCCTCAGGCAGGACCGGGCTGTTCTTACTGTCACCTGGAGCTTCTGGCATCACTTGAGACCTGTGTGCCCTCAGGCTGGGCAGGGTCCTGCCTCCATGTGCCCTGCATGCCATTGAGCCAGGCCAGCTCTATGGAGGCAGGACAAAGCCCTGCCTGAGGGTGTGCGGCTTCTGCCTGCAGTGCTGGAAGCCCTGGGTGACAGCAAAAGTGGTGGGGTCTTGCCTGAAGGCACGCAGGCCAGGCTGGGCTGAGCTAGGTCAGCACCATGTGCAGCTGCCAGGGATCTCTGCCAGGAATGGGCATGAATGCCCTGATGGCTGCTGCTGCTACAGTGGAGCTGTGTGCTATGCAGGAGGTAGGCAGGGGACCTACTCCTCCTGAGCAGTCCCCTTCCCCACACAAACCAATCCAGTGCTGGGGATGGGAAGTCAGCCCAGCTGATCTAGTGAAATGTTGAAACAGCCTCACTGTTTCCATGGAGCAAAATGGAACAGCTGTTTCAAATCGAATTGAAATTTAATACAAAACGCTGTTCCACTGAAACCTTGAAACTCAAGGCTAAATGGAACGGTGCCATTTCACCCAGCCCTGCTGAGCAGCACTGATATGCTGGTGCCTTGCTCCTGCCCTTGCCCCTCACTCCCTGCAGTGATCCCACCAACTGCTTTGTGGCTCTGAGCAGTGTCAGCCCTTGCTGTTCTGCTCCTTGTGCCTGTGCCCAGGCCCCAGCGATCCCCATGCTATTCCTGGGAAGCCCTCATTTTATTATGATAGTGGCATTGGTCAGCTTCCAAATTGCTTTAAACTTGTAAATATATCAATAAAACATTGCTGAACTGATTTCTATATATAGTGGTGTTTCATTTTAATTTCCCCTAAACATGTAAAGCTTACGACAGCTTTCTTAGTATTTTGATGACTGCCTGTGGGAGCTAGGAAAACCACAAATGTTGTAATCAATATTTTGTGTTCTTTGAAAAAAAACAACCCAGTAAGTATCTTGCCAAATATCTCCCGCCAATAAGGTGAGGCCCTACTGCAAATACTTTTCTTCAGGCAGGAAACTTACATTGTTCCCCAATCTCTGCTCTCCCACTGTCAACTTTCCATTACCACTAGTCAATTTCACACTGGGAGGTTGCAAGCAATGGTGATGAGGAGTTTATGGCACCACAAATTGCTGCAGCAACGAAGAATGGTTCCCTAAAAATAGCCTTTCTACCTTGTTCCTCCACCCCACCCTTATCTATTTTTCATTAAATAAATGCATCGAATCAGATGAATCAGTTGTGAGAGAGAGGGAGTCATTTGAACCTATGCCTGACCAAGGGTTTGTTTCTAGTCATGGAAAGAAAAAGTAACACTTGGTTTGAAAAGATTCCTGTCTCCCTAGAATTCTGTTTAAGAGGTGTCTGTCTGGGCACACACTAGCGACCTCTTCACCTACAGAGAAAAAAGAATAAGAGTTTATATCCTGCTCTGCAGCAGAGAAGCATTTTTAGCACTTATCACTGACTCTGGAAATCATTTCCTTTGAGATTTTGTTGGCTTTGTAATACAAAAACAAGACTTGAAAATTGATTCACTGCCATGTTTTTTTTCACCCTCACAGGAAACAATAATAAGCTTTTTTTTGAAATAATCAAACTAAATTTTGGATATTTTATTTAGTGATTTGCTTTGATTTTTATAAGTAATGACGGAGTCCATTGTTAAGTCTTAGCTTTTCACTTAAAGATGACTGTTGAAACCTTTCTTCTTTTTTATGAACCATATAGAATTTCCTTTGAAAACTTTTAGCTCTTTTCTGTTAAGTATTTTTTGTGCACTCACCAGTAAACTTGTTAATTTTTACGAAATTTTAAAAATAATTATTTCATCTCTTTTTTGTATGAAATATAAGACAGGAACTTTACATGAATTCATTGAAAACCCATGCATATGCTATATTTAAAATAAAGTTTGTAATGAAACAGTAATGAACTGCTGTTCCTATGGGCAGGGCCAAGTTACTATCTCATATTATGAATATATCATTAATAAGTGGAGCCATTAGGATATCAGATATAACACACACAAACAATCCTTTCTTGTTAAATTTCAGACTGCAGTTCTACTGGTTAAATGAATCAAAGGAGTAAGGGGAGATTGGGGAGTAAGAGTATGGGGGTCAGGCTAGATGATCTGTTTAGGTCCGTCCTGACCCTAGCTACTATGAAACTATAAGTATTTGTTCAAAGCACTCTGGAAATGTCTGTCATTATTAAGTGTTGGAGAGAAGAGGAGGAGTAGGGTGAGGGATTATTGAACTAGCAGGAACAATCTAAATCTAAAATTACCTTAAATTAGCAAGGGTACAGAAACCAGTAGGAAAGGTGAAAATCAATTGAATTAAGGAAAGGTGAAAATCACCTCAGTATTTATTGAACAACAAAAGTTTGGTGTTTCTATACAGTGTAGTGCACGTGCTGGAGGTTTAAATCATGTTTTTAGAGATAGGCCTACTATATTTTACTTTCTCCACTATTTCTTTTTGTATCTTCCATTAAGTTAAATCCTTTTTTCCAATGTTGGAATATTTATAGATTATTATGGACCTGTTAAGTGTTTCATTGCCTTAATTACAAAGGCTTTCATATAAATTAAAAAATAAAAGTATAGAATATAAATGGCAAAGTGTTTCGTGGTTAAACATCTCACGAAAATCATATGGATGAAACGAAGCCTAGGATGTCATTTTTTAAAAAGTAGGCAATACTCTTGATTTCCTTAGAATAACAAAACATTATACTCTTCACTGTTTGAAATGAACAAAAGGTTGTGAAGGGTTCAGATCATTTTTATCCTTTTTCTATATTGCTTATTGAGATAATTACCGTGTTACCGGAGACATTGGGGACGGGGGAAAGGGGAGTGATTCTATGAGCTATCGCCTGTGTAGCAGTGGAAACTGAAGTAACCTGAGGCAAAACAAGAAAGGTATTGGAACAAGTTCAGGTCTGGGAAATTATTACTTGGGAATTAAGAGCCCCAAAAAGGGAAGTAGCTAGGGTGAAAGTAGGTGAAGCAAATAGAGACTGAGTCACACCATAGGAATGAGGAAACCTCTGGCTTATTAATACAGACTTTGTCTATATTGATGAGAGAGGCTCATATACTGTGGTGATGAATACTTTGTAAGAATTTGAATCACATTTAGTTACATTTGTGTAAAATCCTGATGTAAAATCACTCCAATGGTGTAGCTTATGTTGGCAAATAACCCAGTTCAGGTAAAGAAATTCAGGCAAGGTTCAAAGTGGTTCAAGCTGTACTATGGAATTACAATAGTTTTACCACATTGATTTTAAAAACAAGTTCACTAAACTGATGCATCTTTTCTTGCATAGCCAGACCTTAGACACAGCAGATGTCTTGGCTCTCTGGAGTTAGCCTGGCAGCTTCAGATGCAGAAGGCATATTCACTGCCTTAATTTTTTATAGGCTGAATCCCCCACCTTTCTACGAATTAAAGACAAAAAAAAAAAAATCTCGTTAGTTAAAATGTGTTTGTTTAGATCCTTTCAGGGTAGAATGTGGACAAGCAGCTTGTAGCAAACTACTTGATGGACTCCTCTTTCTGAGCAGCAACTGGCACCTTGCTGTGCACAGGGAGTATTCTTCTGCAAACAGATCCACAGTGACAGGGTGTTTTTTGCTGGTTCCTGTATGTCACGTAGAAGGCAGGGTAGATTCACACTTTATAGACTAACCAAAGTATATAGATGGGTGGATAGATAGGTAGATAGAGCACAATTTTTGTGGGCTGAAGCTCACTCACTCACCCCAGACATCTATTGTACTCTAATGAGAGATGCTGTCCCATGCTCTTAGGCTAAGTACAGACAGTCAAAAAGCCTGAGGCTGAATCAGTTCAGTCTTTGCAGGTTAGTCTAAGATGCACAGATTAAATTGAAACAGAAGTGAACAGACATTTACCTTTGATTCAGGAAATGGAGTCACATGCCTACAGTAGCTCAGGGCAGAAGCCCAGGGAGCTAGAGCACAGCTCTCTGGCTGTGTTCACTTCCTCTACCTGCTGCCCCCAAGGTCTCTGGGATTTGCAGTCCAGAATTACAACAACAGGACTCTGTAGGGTTTCTAATCACTTCCTCTTCCTGCTTCCAGGTGCCTCTGGGATTTGTAGCCTACAATTGCAGCCCACAGTAAGTTAGTAGGAGAAGGGGTATTTATTGCAAAATGTTTTTCATAATAATAGAGTTTAAAACATACAGCATGTAGAATCTCTTTATATTCTGTACAATCAATACTAGTAAATTTAAGTTTAAAAGCACACTACTCCTGAGAAGCGCCTTTTAAGGAAAGAAGTTTATCCCATTAAATCAAAGGATGGAGATAGTACCTTTAAACATAAGATGTCTCTAATGTAACAAAAATCCTTATTAATTCTTGGTGCTTTGTCTGGAAAGGTAAGTAATTGCATCACAGAATATGAAATGTATCAGTTATTTACAATAATTTTGCCTATGTTTTTATGCAGTATGTGGCACAATGGAGTCAAAATCCCCTAAGTAGAGTTTCTACATATAGCTGTAATGCAAATAAAAATAATAAAACTATATAGCTGAAGTTTTAAGAGCCAATGGACAAGAAAAATTCAATGTGCAGTATCTGTACTTATTTGTAATGAATACTGTTTTGACTAGAAGGACTGTTTTCTCAGAATAATTTCTAAAAATCTTCATATTTCATAAATTGGCATACTTTAAACATAGTGAGGAAACATACCAAAGAAGGATACCATGATATATGAATTTTAATAAAAATTGACCAAGCAAATTGCCTGTGATTGAAGATGTGATCCAGTATTCAGTGTGCATGTTTCAATATCGCTTACCCAGCATTGGAGCCTAATCTTCAAAGTCTTCCTTTTAAGTGTAGAATTCCTCAGTGTGACTATGGAACTGCTATTCAATTTTTACTACTTCAGCTCTAGCACCATACAAGTACAAACTACAACTTTCCAAACTGTTCTTCTTTTATAATTTTTTTAATACATTGACTTACTTTTTGCTAAGTACAAGTCTATTGCTATACTTTTTTAAAGAATATTCCTTTTTGGGGGTAGGGGGGGCAGGGAACATAAGTGTAGAAGAAACAGGAAAAAAATTGGGAGAAGTGTGCAAAGGTTTAATTCGGCATACGTGAGAAGCACATTGGCAAAACTGCTGAAGACCTGCAGAAGATATTAAGTGTTACAAGGAAGGTGAAATAGGATTTGGTAACAAGATGTTTGTTCACACTCTGCTTTAAGCAGATATAAAAAAAACATGTTACAAGACCACATTTTAGTCTTTAATTCAGGAAGGAAGGGAAGAGATTCAAGCTGTTTTCTTTAGATTCGTATTTAAAACTACAATCTGTCTGCTGTATTAGGTCCTACAGAGCTGTATAGATGTTGGAACAAATCACCAAATATTATTTTGTTTTTGTTCCAGGTTTTCACAGCTCTACCTCTTAAAAATAATTAACACTGTGTTTTGTTTGTTTTTAATATTTAAGCTCCTTTTAGTGGCGCATTTTATTTCCTGCCTACCCAGACAGTTATTCTGCTGGCGATTAAGGGGTGAGAGTGAGGTAAACCCATGATGCCTATTATTCCTCAAACCCCTTCATACTCCTTCCTGGTCAACTTGATAGCAAGGAGGGGTACTGAGCACTTCTTGCCACAGCTTTATCTGTCCCCATGTTGCCAAGAGCAAAGAAAGAAAAGGGGAGCCTTGTTTTTTATTTCATACCTTTTGATTTAACCTTAGGTTTACTGCCTTTTAGTGTTAAAGATGGAAAATCAGGGGCCAAGCAAGGTTTGTGACAACTCAGCCACTGTCAGTACTAGAGATAGGGTGGCCACCTTTTTAAAATGTAAAAGCAGGAGACTCCCTGCCCCACTCCACCCACCCATGCTGGGTCCTGCCTACTGGGCTGCAGAAGCCCCGGGGGGAGTGCAGCAGGGCAGGGTGCCCTGAGCCCATTGCAGGAAGCCTGCATCTGCTCCCACCCTATGCACAAATCTAGTGGGGGGGCATGTGCCCTCCCCATGCCCCCTCCCCAGGAGTGCATGCAGTAGTGGGGAGCCACTACTAGTAGTGGGGAGTGTGGGACAGCGTGGGGGAGTGGTGCCAGTCCACAAATGAGCTGCCTGTGGCTCTGTCCTGCTCTCCCAGCCAGGCCCTGGAGCTGTGCTTTCCCACCCTGTCCCGGGCCCCATGCACCACCCTGGCTGGGCAGCACCGCGAGCCCCAGCCCACCAACTCTGTCCCATTCCCTTCCTCACTGTTGGGGTGTCAATCTGCTTCCCCGCCCCTCCCACATCACCTATATCCCCTCTGCCCCCCATAGACTTGCTTGTTGGCAGCTGGGGGAGCTGCTCTCCACCACTGCTTAGGTGTGCTGCTGGCCACATGCATGTTTGCGCACACATGCACATAGTGCTCCCTGCATCCTGCTCTGATGAAGAGAATCCAGGACAAATACTGTCCCAGAGTCATTCACTTGGGACTTGATGTTTCCATTTCAGGACTGTCCTGCCTAATTAGGGACAGATGGTCACCCTAACTAGAGATGAAAAGACATCATCTATACTGCAGTACAGCATTTCCTTCCTCCACCTAACAAGGTAAAAGAAGGCAGGTGTGTGGAAAATAAGTGTGCAATTCCTAGTTTCCTGTCTATAGTTCTTCTGTTCAAATTGAGCATTTCTGGCAATAGAAGCCCTTCTTTCTGGCCATTGAAAAATGGTTTTTGCCAGCAGCCAGGAGAAGGGTGTGTGTGCATGCACGTGTTTAGACATGGTTGGCAGTGTCATAACTAAGGTTGGGCAACAGGGGCAACCACCCTGGGAGCTGAGGGGATGGGAATCAGAAAAAAATGGTTTTGCTATAGCTGCATGCTGCCTTTAACAGGTGATGCCTTCCCAGGGTGCACCGTGCTATAGCAACTGCTGTAGTGGAACCATCAGAAGCTGCACAGGTGTGGATGTGCCCTGGCAACTTTCCCGTGGTAGCTGCTCTGTGCTGCTAAAGGTTCTGGTGGCAGACGTATCCTAGTGTAGATACAGCTTTAGACTAGCAGTGCTCAAAAGAATAGCCCACACAACCAAGTCATCCAGCCTGTGGGGCACCCTGTGTCTCTGGAAATTTGGCAGTGGGGGAGTGGTGGCAGTGCTAACTGCCATGGCTCTGGGAACCTTATGACAGTTAATACTGCTATCGGCCCTGCTTCTAAATTTCTGGACCAGCAGGAAGCCATGCATGCCGGATTGGGCCTGTGTGCTGACACAACTCCTGCAGGTCAGATACCAAGTTTCTGAAACAGTTGTGTTTTTTTTCTAGTCAATAAAATATTGACAAGTCAGAACACATTTGAAACTGAGGCACCCAATTGACAAAGCACTTGAGGACATGCATGGTTTTAAGCACATAAGTTGTCCCATTTGGAGTGCTTTTGCTGAAACAGGGTTTAATACCATGCCTTGGTGCATTATGCTGGATTGTCATTAGCTCTCACATGACCTTCATTCTGTTTCCTGGTGTGTCCCTTTCCCTTGATTTGCATCAGAGAGGACCTATTTAACAATCAGTTAACTCTCAAGTGCCTAGCAATTGTGAGCAGAGCTTCTGAAGCTCTGAATACTGTCAGACCTCTACAGCTCTTCTCAGCTCCCCAGGTAGTTGCCTCCATGTGTAATCCAGGATTGAGTCCAAGTATTTCTTCTCTCTTCTGTTAGCTCATTCATAGCATTTTTTTTTATTTCTCCTTTTTTGCATCCAGTCCTCAATTTGCCTTTTCCTCACTGCTTGTTTCCCAGCCCAAGTCAAAGAAAGCTGGAAAGGTATAGCTAAGCAATATTTTAAGAAACTATTTTGCTAGGTATTGTCTTTCATAAAGAAGGCAGGGCTAGATGGCACCTTAGACTATCACATTCAAAATTTGTAAACTTGTATAGGTGACAGCTTATTTTGTCACATGCTATAAAAGGAAATGGAGGATTGTAGGGGGAACAGCAGTTATAGCTTCACTTCCTCATCGAATTAGAGGGTATTGACTCTGTAGGGTCTCTCTTTCATACTCTTGCAAGTTATGAAGCACAGCCCCCATGTCACTTAATAGCACCCAGTCCTTGTTTAACATCTGATTCACCTTTCAGCAAATTGAGTCTTCCTCATGAGGCAAAACCTCAAGTGGCACAAATTCACCTGACTTCATTTGGCCTGATGACCAACTGAAGATCTGGCCTGTTGACCTCTGTAAGGGTTGGATTAGGTCCTCAATGCAGACTGGAGAAGAGAGAATGATATAATGGGTCATCATGAAAACTCTGAGGCACAGGAAGGGAATATTCAAAATTTCAATCTATTCCATTCAAACTTGTCAAGAGGTAGGGAGATGATAAATTTTCAGGTATTTGCTAATTTGAAAAATACCTGTAGGACTTGCTCCTAGCAGTTTGACATCTTGCTTAAGATTCACAGGAAGCTATAAAATGTGGCAAGGGATAGCAATAGGATCCCCATAGTACCTTGAACAGATGAAAGGATACTTCAAAGTCTATTTGTTTAGTCAAAGTCTCTCTTTTCATCTTTGTTAATTGTCGAGAAGGATAAAGAAGCATCAGTGTGCACAGCCTGTGAATGATAACCTCTTTGTGAAAAGAAATCTTCTTCCATGTAAGTTTTCATGTTAATCCTGTTTCCTATTTTAAAAAAATATAATTAGATGTGTATTTACTGACATGCTTTTAAAATGATTGCTATAATAAAAAGATTAATTAAAATCACTATTTTAAAAATTGTTAAAAAATACGTTGGTACTATCTGTGGGTTCCTGTTTTCAGAGCACATTTGAGATCTATGCTTCGGGTTATTTTTCTTCTAGGTTATTATAACATAATATGTAATTGTATTAAATGAGACTTGCTATTAGAGGATAATAGTTCATTTGGAAACAATCTTGTTCTTAAATTGTACTATTGTTTCTCTTCATTGATATAGTTTAAGCAGAAATGCATTTAAAAAGAATGTCAGATGTCTTTATTAATCTAATTATACTTTAAAAGTTTATGTAACTTCTAGCACTATGGGGATTTTATTTCTGATCCTGAAAATTCTTAATTCCTGGAAATTTTGGATGCACACCTTACTGGGGTTATTTGACCCCAGCAGTCTGGACCCGACGATCTCATTAGGTCTCTTCCAGCCCTAAACTTCTGTGAATCTGTGAAATCTCATTCTTTAAAATGGGAGTTGTCTGTTTGGGGAATGTTCAGAACTGAGAACATGCTTTGCTTCTTGAGTATGACACTGGTGAAAGCAACCAAAATTAATCTGTAAAGTGTTCATTCTTAGGACCTGACTCATACAAAATTAACTAGGCACTTGTAAGTTATAATGAATTTTTATATTTGTTCAAGAAATGGCTCATACCCCCAACCAAAAATACTCACTATGTAACATAAAGGCATAATTAATGCAAGAAACTCTCAGTGACTTGGCAAAGCCAAGCAGGAATTACTTGCCAGTACAAGCTAACCAGTTCATTGGTAATCTACACTATTAGAAGACCAGACGTCGTGAGCTAGATATAGGTATATTTGATGTGATTGGCCTAAGCACTGTACTTTACAGAATATCATGCTGCTTGTTACTTTTAAAGGATTGTTTCCAGTAGTCTAAGTGCACAAAAATATGCAGGTTCAAGCTTTTGTAACCTGATGATCTCTAATACTATAATTACTATAGCAGGGAGGGTTGTTCATAGATTTGACCCTTTTACTTAAAGCTGCACAGTGCCAGGAACATCCATTTAAATCAGAACAAGTTCTGTAATTGAAAAGACTTCAGGGTTGGTTTTCAGGAGTGGATACTTGCCATGTATTACTGTTCAGATAAGAGTATATTGTAAGCATAAGGAGATACGAAGGATTCTGCATGGCTGTAGGTTAAGGTGAACGTGTTAACCTAAGGCTGGGCTGTCCAACTGGTGACCTGTGGGTCACTTGCAGTCTGTGAGGGATTAAGTTGTGGCCCTTTTGGCTTCTGCCTGGCTGCTGTTCCCCCTATTGCTCTGGATGCAATTACAGCTGGAGTCTCAGGGCTTCCCTTCTCTCCTCCAGCTTTCTCCTGCCCCTGCTGCCTGTGGCATAGTCTATGATGTTCAGCCACCAGTTGCTTTGATGTTGGATGCAGCCAAACAGCCAGGGGAGCTGAGAATGCACCTGGGGCCATGCAGGCACATGGTGCATCAGTGGCAGGGGTCAGGTGTTCTCATTGTGTAGTGCACTGGGGGGAGGGCCTACATGGATGTGCAGCATAGCATTGGAGGGGGATGCCCATGCAGCATGTGGCCCAGGGCACTTATGGATTTCTGGTGTATCTGCAGATGTGCAGCTCCTGCTAATGCAGCCTCCAGGGCGTTCTGTCCCCACGCTCTTAGAAGTTGGACAGCCCTGTCCTAAGGTATGTGAAAGCCTGATACAAGCACTGTTTCAGGTATATAAAAGACCAATACAAGCAGGTAGCAAATTTACTCCTGATTAGTTACCGCGCATAACACACATGTAAATGCCAACTGGGATCAGATTTGTTCCTGGTCAGCCCTGCCACTAGGGGCCTGGCCTGAGGCTAGCCCTAGGGCTCCAGGATGAGAGCCTCTCCTGCCCCAGGGCTCGGCTTCCTCTACGGTAGCCCCTGTCTCAAGTTCTTTAAAAGCCTTCAGGCATACACCCTGGGACACACATGCAGGGAGCCTGAGGGCACTCCAGTCCCCCTGGGCAGGCTGCAGCTCAGCTGTGCCAACCTGTCTGCACAACCGCCAGGTCCACATTGCCCAGTCCTGCAGGGTGCTGCAAGCTCCGGTCAGGCCTGCCAGCCCCTAGGCCCTGCAGGCAGCTTCTGGCTGCTGCAGGCAGCTTCTGGCTGCTGGAGCCAGCTCCAACTGCCCACAGCCTGCAGGAGCTATGGGGCATTGCCTCAGCTGTGTGGCTGTCAGTCCCACACCATGCTTCTATGTCAGGGCAACTGCTGAGGCCCAGCTGTGGAAGCCCAGCACTGGGACAGCTGTGTGGAAGCCCAGAACTGATGTGGGACCCCAATGGCATTGTCGTTGCCTATGCCCACACATGTGCCCGCCTCCCAGGGCCCCAAATGGTCTATGGAGGAGAATGCCAACCTTGTGGTGCTGTAGGGTAAGGCAGAGTTGCAGTGCCAGTTTGCACAGGTTGGGTGCTCTAATGTCAGTGTCTATGAGGTGCTGTCAAGCTGGATGCAGAAATGTGCTGCATAAATGTTAGTGTTACAGTGCTGCATAAATGTCACAGCCTTGCGGGCACAGTGAGTCACTATGACTGACCACAATCATCGGTCATGAAGTACCCTCGAGTCCATGCCCTTTGAGGCAACTGACAGCCATCCTTGTGCCTCAGGACTCGGGCCTCAGCTATGCTGTGTACAGCAGCACAAGTGGCCTGTGTGAGCCCCCACCCTGGCCAGGCATCCATAGTGATGTCACCAGGGAAGGACCCCTTAGGCCTGCAGCAGCCCTAGACACAGCTGGCCATGTCTCTGCTGGCCACCAGAAGCACCAGCTCCTCCCAAGGGGGACCCTCAAGTCAGGTGCCCACAGGCCACACTCCACTGTCCAAGGACACCTCCAGAAGCCACGTGCCATCACTGCCAGCCAGGACCAAGCAGAGCTGCTGGCCACACGAGCCCTGGCCAGGTGGTAAGTCCTGCACTGGGGGGGAGGGCCTTTGGTTCACATAGACAGCTGCTTGTACACCACCCACAACACATGCAGCAGGGGCATGGTTGGGGTGGGGGATTGGCCCCAGGATGTCTCCCTGGAGAAGCCCCCTGTGGGGAGAGGTGCAGACAGCTCCTTATCCCAGTCAACAAGGAGCCCTTTACCCCCTGATCCTGGGCACCATGGGCTTGGTGGAAGCACAGCACAGTGGTTGGCCTGCAGGAGGAGGGTGGGGGGAGCAGGGTCTGCAGCCATGGCAGCAGGTGCTGCTAGGAACCTGGTCTGTCCTGGTCTAGGAAGAGGGTGGGGGAGGCAGGTTGCCTATGCCCAGCACCTAGCAGTCTACCAGCCCCCTGGGGAATGAATGGGGACAGGAGGCTTGGCTGGCAGCTGCCTG
Source organism: Crocodylus siamensis (assembly GCF_052110815.1). Lineage (NCBI taxonomy): Eukaryota > Metazoa > Chordata > Crocodylia > Crocodylidae > Crocodylus > Crocodylus siamensis. Next base: position 58,989,972 of record NC_143400.1, on the reverse strand, counting down.
GGCTCAGGCCTGTCTGGCCGACTTACCATGGTCCCTGGGCACCCATGCACACCCGACCCCTGATCTGAGGCTGGGCAGTGCTTGGCCCCTGGTACGGAGCATCTGATTTCAGAAATGTTGCAAACTCTCACAAATGGCTTCTTTCTCATGGCTCTGCAGGTCCTGCAGCTGTACATGGGGAGAGGCCACACTTGGTAGCCAGAATGCAGCCTCAGGGTCACTGTTGCCCATAGCTGGTATCCTGTGGATGCAACAGCTCCACCAGAGGGCCACACCATCCTCCTCAACTGGCTGGTGGATGCATGGTCCTAGTGGCCAGAGGAAGTTGCGCACAAGGAGGCATGGGACTGGATGGACCAGGAGTTTCAGGTGCAACTTGTGGCCCTGGAATGTGAGTGGGTGGAGGTGCTGCGAGAGCAGAACATAATTCTGGGCAGGCAGTGCAGGCCATGGATGACAACTGCCAGGCTAGAAACCATCCTGGCTCTGGTGGTAACCTTCATGCTGCCTAGCCCCCAACCCTAGCCCCACCTACCTCCTGGAAGCCAAGCAGGCCCCCACCATGGGCCTGGGAGGAGATCCTGCACCACCTCCAGCAGCCAGGAGCCCCTGGCCTGGACCCTGCCCAAAGTACCCTGCCACCCAGCCCCCACCCTGGAGCTGCTCATCTTGGCTACATGCAGGTGCAGAGCCGGAGCTGCCTCTGCAGTGCAGCCAGGACCACACGCCAGTCCTGCTGGCTCTGGACACTGGCTGCTGGAGGGAGAGCTGCCCTTACTGGGTAACAACCATCCACCATCACCCCTGGGTGAACTGCCCACCCACTGGGCTTGCCATGGTGTACACACCCATAAGGGAACTGCCAGAGGCCAGGGTGCTGGCCACTTGTCCCTGGGTTCTGTCCCCTTGGTGGTCCCAACCCATGGCCCCCCATACCAGGTTGACACAGAAAGCACGTTATTGTGCATAGTTTGCACAAGGAAGAGGGTGCTTTATTGTTGGTGTGTGGGATAGGTGGTAGAGGTGCTCTGTTGTTGTGCAGAGTGTAGGGAAAGGGACTCTGTTTGTTGGGGAGGGAGTGAGGCTCTGTTGGTTGAGGAGGGGATCCTATTTGTTGTGAGGGGAATAAAAGCTTTTTCTTCTGAGACGTGTCTGCATTGAATGTGGTGCAGGGGACAAGGGTGGCTCAGTGAGCAGTGGTTCAGGCTGGCTACAATGGGGCGTGCAGGAGGAAGAAGTCAGCCAGCGCCTCTCATAGCCAGTGCTTTGGCCCCTGGTGGCGGGTGTGTGGCTTGCCCAGGACCTCAGCATGGTGTGGTGCCTTCGCTGCCAGTTGTCCTCTATCCACCACACCTCCTCCTCCCAGGCCTCACAGAAAAGCTCCCCCTGGGCCTTGCAGATGTTATGCAGCATGTATGTTGTGACAGTGATCTGGAGGAAGTTGTCCTTGGTGACCTCAAGGTGGCCCAAGGCACGCTCCACCAGGGCACAGGTCTGGCCCAGGCACCAGTTAAAGTGGGGACCCAGCTGGCCAGTGTATGGCCACGTGAGCCAGGGCAGGAGCAGGTAGGCAGGGTCCCCAATGAGGAGGGGTGGGACCACCACAGTGCCCATTGGCAGGTCTGGCATCCTGGTGTGAAACAGCCACTTTGCACCAGGCCTGGCAGGGCAGGGTTTTGGAAGAGCAGGTGTCATGGGCACTGCCTATCCAGCTAGTGTTCAAATGCCTGGTGTCACAGTGGTCAACGATGACCTGGAGCACTATGGAGGGAAAGTCCCTCTGGCTGTAGTAGGCCTGGTCACCATGGGGTGGGCAGGTGATGGAAATGTGGGTCCTGTCCAAGACACTGATGCAGTGTGGGAAATCCCAGGGCACGGAACCCTGCCACCACTGCCAGGGGACTGTGCAGGTGGAGCACCATGTGCCATGGTGCAGGGAGGCAGAGGTGGTGAGGAGAGAGCTGTTGCATACTGTCCCTGTGCTGTACACATTGCTTCTAACCAGGGAAGTGGCTGGCCAGGGAGCGGAGAGCAGGACTGGCTTTTCAAGTGGGCTAATGGCAGCTGTAGTTGCAGCCGGAGCCTGCCACCCCAAGTGGTGGCAGGAGCCCATTGTGGGGTTGCAGGAAGTCATACCAATTTGTTGCTAAGAGCAGCAAATCTGCTGTCAAGTCCCTCTGTGTGCAGATGTTTGCCCAGGAGCGTTTACTCACAAGTAGTTTACTTGTGAGTAAACTGATCTGTCAGAGGCCAGCTGGGCACTGTGAGCGTATCAATTTAGTTGCAGGCTGACTGAGTGCTGCAACTGTACCAGCCACTGGGCTGTGTGGTTTGGGATCGAGTAGGTGGAGTTGGGAGTGAAGCAAAGACAAGTTTCACTTACAGCAGTAAAAATGAATTTTCCTTATAACAGCAAAAATATAGTTTATATATATAACAGTTAGTAAAAAGGTTAAGCTAGTAAACAGACAACATAATAATAAAAATTAAAAATTGGCAGTGATAATAAAAACAAACAGACAAATTGACAAAGAGTTCCCACTTGGTTAGCAACTTATTGATAGTCCCTCAGTGTCAGGTACAAATCGAGTTGATCCAGCAAAGTCAGGCATCCCCGATCCATGCTGTCGGAGGGAAATACTGGGGAGGGTCCCTCAGTCAGGATCTGGTCCTCGCTCACACTGGGAGTAAGGGATCCAGGGGCATGGGATAGCAATGACCATTCTGTTCCGCCCTTCTTGCTGGTCACTTAACCTGCGTGTTTTTTTTATATCCTGTTCTATGCTAATCTGTTGGCTTTAGAGGCACTCAAAATTTTAGCTGTTACCCTATGGGGTTAAAAGGTGTTAGAAATTATTATAATAGGTTACTGCCCAAGCTTGGGTTTATTCAATAAGCAAATTATACCACATCACTCTGGGGTTTGAGATTAGCATTTTTCCCACCCAAGCCCATCCTACTTAAAAATGTTTTAAGATGCATTAATTATACTTTGTGGTTCGGTTTGTTAATCTTACTGACCTTAAGCAAAAATTTATTAAATCAGCTAAGTCTGCAGTTTTATTTTTTTTAGTTCTGCTTTTTAAAACTTATGTCCATCTTATGACCGGTACAAACAGTTAAATGTAGCATTGCGGTCATACTCCAGACAGGCAGGAAGTGTCTGCAGAAAGCAGTTTCATAAGCTCTATTTTAGCCAATATTTATTATGTGCCTTTATCAGATACTTTCAAAAAGCAGATTTTTTTTTGCTATAAGTTGCTCATTAATCCTTTTGGTTCTGGCCTTCACATTGAATCAAATGCATGTACAGATGCATCCATTGTGTAGTAGGAGAAATGGGCAAAAAGAGGAGGAAGAAATGACTTTAATTTTTAAAAAAATTTCTTTCTTTTTTCAAATGTTTCTAATCACAAACTGGAGTTTTGAGGTCCCAATCCTGCCATGGTACAGAGGTACTGCTGTAGTATAGCAGAACCCAGATTCCTTGTAGGCTCAAGTGCCTACCCTTTGGTCAGATGAGGGTTCACAAGCTAGCTGTGAATATAAATAGTTACAACAAACAGCTGTAGAGGCCCTCTGAGGTGCTCCAGCTGAATGAGACTCAACAGTCAACTGAGTGGCTCATCTTTATTTCAGGAACCCACTATGAATTAAGCAGGTTGCAAACCATGCTAATACAAAGAACCCAAGTTCCACTGTACAAATAATAATAAACCAGAGCAAAAGTGATGAACACCAATGTGCAGTTGGTAATATCTAAGCTGTCTTTTTTTTAAAGTAGGCTTCAATATCCTTAATATATATTTAAAAGCATCTCTCAACCCTGGTTAGTAGCTGGTGCCTTCCACTGATGTATTCTTTGTAGCTTTTTTGCATGGATGTTATCCTTGTGACCAGCTCTCTCTTTCTCTTATCTGGTGGGCCCTCAAATAATAGCTGAAAGTGACTGTTCACGTCTTCTGTTATACAATGTCTGTCTCACCGGGTTTTCTATTGCATGCAGCTTAGCCAAGTTTGTAAAGGTACAGGAAGAGAATATAAAAAAAGAGCTTCCTATTTTATGTTAGTTTGTAATGGCTCAAAGGATTGTGGGCACCCTGAAGGGAAGATTGTCCAATTTGTCTTTAGTTCTAATTTTTAGCAACCATTTTCTTGTTAAGACTTACAAAAAAAGAGAAAAGAAAAATCAGCCACTTTTGTAGGACAGGATGACAAATGCACTTGAAGGAAATTCCTGCCATCCCTGCAAGAAGAGCTGACCATGAACTCTTAGAGCAATGTTTCTCAGCCCGTGGGTTGTGACCCAAAAGTGGGTTGCAAGAATATATGAAAGGTTCATGAACAAACTTTAAAAATAGATCAACAAATTTGAAAAATGTATTCTCCTTTAAAGGAGAAGAACGTGGAAAACTGTGGCCTTTCCCTTACAAGCTGTCAGAGTTCCAGCCTGCAAGGGACTGCTTGGGGCACCCTGTGCCCTCTCCTTCCTCCCCCCGTCACACACACACTGGGGGTAGGGCAGGAGGGTGGGATTGAGGAGTACTGGGTCAAGACTGGCCACCAATGTTTACAAATTGATCCTGGTCCAAAAAAGTTTGAAAACCACTGCCCTAAAGCCTAATTTCTAAACTGAACATTCACATTTAAGGTATCTAAAATAACATTTAGCAAAAAATAGCTGAGAGAGTAATTTTAGGTATTAAAGTACCACCCACATGTACAGAGTTTTAGGTGTGCTAGCTTGAGAATTGGGTCCTCTCTTTGGTGTTCCATGAATATGTTCATCTTTCATTGGCTACATAGATGAAACTCTTTTCAAACCATTTACTTTTTTCAACTATTAAATATAACCCAGGCTAATTATTGGCCAGTTCCTTTTCTCTCCCTTCCTTCACTCTGGCCATTTCTCTATCTCACCAATATACCTCTTGGAATTATGGATATCCTATTTGATTAAAAAGAAATGGGACTGAAGAGATTCTGGCATATATGCAAACAAGTCAAATTTCACTGCCTTTTACATTTAGTTAATGAAAGGTTTAGCCTTCTGCTTTTGGGTCTTTATAAAAGCTCTCACACACTCTGGTAGTAGCCAGCCATGGCCCTCTGGCACCTACACTACCACTGCCCCATTGTGTGGGTGCAGCCCTGGTTGGCAGGTTGCTGCATGGGCTCTTCACACTTTTGGGCAGCTGGGGTCACTGCAGCTGTTACCCAGAGCCCAGCACCACTCAGTCCCAGCTGCCCAACAGCACGTGGAGCCACACAGCACCCTGCTGACCCGGGCTGCACCCGTGGGATGGGGCAGTGGCAGTGTGGGTGCCAGACAGCCAGGGCCAGTCCCCACTGAGCCCTGCTGTCTCGTGCTGTACAGGGAGGGCTCTGCCATGAGGCTCCAGTGACTCTGACAGCAGCTGCTAATGCTGGTGAATGCAGGGCTTTTTTATTGCCAGGATGCTGGGGCTGGCAGGGGCAGGGGGCAGGTTGGGGATAGGACTAGGTCACCCCATAGTCCCCTCCCCCTCCATGAGCCCCCCTGCCTCTAACTTACTGGTCAGTAGGCCCCAGTGACCCCAATGGCTGCTACTACTGCCAGTGAATGTGGGACTTTTTTTTTTTCTTTTAAAGTGCCGGGAGACTGGGGCCAGGTGGGGCAGCCATGGGGGGGTCTGGGGGCACAAACGAGGGCTGGGTGGGGCAGCAATCTGGGGCCTGGGGGAGCAAGCAGGGGTGGGGCATGTGGGGGAGGGTGGTGGCCCCTGTTGGGGAGGCTGTAGCCCCTGTGTGGGGGCTGTAGTCCCGTGGTGGGGGTAGTTCATGAGCTGTGCAGAGGAGCTGCACACTGCAGGGGTGGGGGGGCAGGGGACTGGCAGAGGACCACCTCTCCTGAGCATCCTCCCAGCACAGTCCCCCCCATGACCCACCCACACATCCCACAGCCCCCCACCACATCCCTCCACAGCCATTTACATCCCACTCCCCCTCTCCCCACCCCCCTTCTGCAAGCCCCACATCCCCCCAGCGCACACCCCATGTGCCCAGCTGCCAGACAAGATGAGACCTGCTGCCAGGAGATGTGGCTGCAGGGGCAGCTGTCCCCACATTCTGGTTATTGAAGAGGTCAGAGGGAGCTCTAACTGCTCTATGGTAAGAAAACAAAAGGCAAAAACCAAAACATATAGGTATTTAGAATTCATTTTATTATAATAGGGACACTGGTAGGCTTCCAAATTGCTTTAACACTGTAGATAGATCAATAAAACATTGCCCAACTGATTGCTGTCTCTAGCTCATGTCTTTCTCTCTTGCTTGCTCTCTCTCTATATAGTGGTCTTTTGTTTTAATTGTGGAAGAACATGGTTTTGGGGTATTTTACAGAGTGACTTTTAGATTTTTTTATCAGGGATTTTTCAGTTTTCAAATAGGGAACAACAGAATTCCTGCTAGGGAGGCAAATGGCAGGACCCAGGGAGAGGAGCCTGCTCAGAGCTGGCACCTTGGACCCAACTGGAGGTGACCAACCTCCTGGCCAATTGGGGCCAGGAGGACATGCTTTGACAGTTCAAAGCAGGCCACCACACCCAGAACATCTTCTAGGTGGTAGCTGCCCAAATGGCCAGACAAGGGGAATACATGCCTAGTGTCACACAAAAGCCAACTCTGCAGCCACAGCCCACTGGCAGCTGTCCCAGAGGGTTAGATGACTGTACTGGCCGTGCAGTCCCCATCTGGGTCTGGCAGGTGCACAGAAGGTCACAGCCAGGCAGCAGCCCCCCCGCCAGACTGCTGCAGTTGGTAAAGTGTGCAAGTAACTCTCAGGGCTGCTTCAGCAGTCCCGATGGCACAAGGGGTAGTGTCCTCAGGTACCAATTGGCCAGGCCCCAGAAGCTCCTGAGAGCAAGTAGCCCTGAGGTACTTTCCAGGGCAGCTTTTTGTACTACTGGGGCCAGGACAGGGCAGCTTTTTATACTGTAGGCTCTAGCTCCTCTGGCTGCAGATCTGGGAGGAGCTAGGCAGGGTTATTTTGCCCCAAGTGGCACAACTTACCCCACACCAAAGTGCATATCTGGGCACGTGCACTGAGGCAAACAGCTCCAGGTCAAATTTGTACTGCTTCTATTTGAGCTGCTGCAAGCGCACGTACCTGCATGTGTGGACATGCCCATAAGCTCAGCCACAGGACTACAAATGATGTTGTCTCTAAGGCTTACTTGATTTTGAGGAAATTTATCTAAGGTGCTGTAAAGGTATCAGGTAGTAACAGATGTTAGTCTCCTGATCTGGGCCAGATTTGTCCCAGTGATCTGGAAGTTCCTGGAAGTTCCTGACTATCCTGATTTCCAGTATCAATTTCTTGACTATTCAGTTCTCTGTTGTTTGTGTCTCTGGTAAGAACAAATAATATTTTGTGACTTTTCCTTCCCTGATACCTAGACTTGACCTTTTTAATTTTGGTCTAGGGAAGGGGGGGTGTACTATTTTTTGCTTTGTGTTTGTGTTTTGTGTATGTTTCTCAACTAGCTTTAAAAACGCAAAATAGTTTATGGAGGGGGGGGGGAACAGAGAGGGAAAAAAATACCTGCCAACCTTTTAAATACCAAGCGACTCAGCTAGTGAATAATTGATACGCAAATCATGCTATAAGTCTATATTTGCACATATATGCCTATTATTGCACATAATGCCTCTGAGGCCATTGGTGCCTCAGCAGGACCTGTGAGACTCAATGGCCAGATCCAGATGTTCAAGCATGTGTGGTTTGTGGTATCACAAACCTCTTTGCGGTGCCATAAACCACATATGTTGAACATTAAACTGCCCTAATTTGCAGCGCTGGGGCAAAATTTCCTACTGGGATTTCCCAGTAGCAAGCCCCCCTCCCCCACTCCCAAATAAAAAGTGGCACAAAGTACACCAAAGTGCTATGTGCCAGGACAAACATGGAGACAGGGGAGCAGGCAGCCCAGGACTGCCTGCTCCCCCATCTCTGCATGCGGCACAGCCCCCATACTGAGGCACGCTGTGCCCCAGCCAGCCAGGGAGTGGCACATGGAGATTGGGGAGCAGGCAGGCCCTGTGATGCCTGCTCTTCATCTCCACATGCCACTCCCTGGCTGGCTGGGGCACAGGGTGCCTCAGCATGGGGGCTGCCTGCCAACTATCCCTGCACTGAAGCACCTTGTCCCCCAGTCAGCTCCCCCTGCAGCACATGGAGCAGTGGAACAACATGTTCTACTGCAAACTGAATGAGCAAGGGCATGCACCACAGCCTAGAGTAGCGACACAAATCTGTGTCACTTCTATTTGTGCTGCTGCAAATGCATGCCCTTACTCATGTGGATGTGGCAAATGATTCCTAGCTCTCCCAGGCAGTGTAACCCCCTGCATCCACCTTAAATTAGTGGTAATATATTCTCCCTTCTTTATGATAACAGAAAATAATCATTATCTTTTGTTCAGCTTCTTTAAATAGGCCAGCATCAGTAGAATCCCTGGCAATCCATCTGGTCACTAAGTGAAATATTTCTCAAAACACAGTTTGGTATGACTTTTGTGGTGCATAGGCCTTATGTAGGTCTTCTGCACAAATGTAAGGATTAGGAGTGTCTATGTCTGGCCCCTTCAAGCAGTCACAAGATGGAGAGAATTTCTTTCTGTGGTCTCTCCTCACCACTTTTGCCAGCCTGCACTTCTGACACTCCCTTCCCTACTGTATTTTGAGTCACTTTCCAGTTTCTTTCCAGTGTGGAAATGAAAGTCAAAATATAAGACCAGGAACATACTAATGCAACGCTTAGTAGTAAAATGGTACCTTAGCTTCAAGAGTCTCAGTCATGCAGGCCCATTAGAGCTTGTAAGGCAGACTCAGAGTCCATATGAATACACACCTGAAGATTGTACTTTGGCATCTTTGGTACTAGCTGAGATGCATTTCAAAGTAGAGCAGTCACTATAATTTAGATTGGGTGGCAAGTTCTGCTGAACAAATGCTTTTGTTGCGAATGTATTCAGATTTTCTTGATCTATGCCTACATGAACTCATGTTACTTTGTGTAATAATTGCTTCTGATAGATTTTATTTAGAGGACTATATAGGGCAGTGGTTTTTGCAAGGATACAGGTTTTTAGAGGTAACCAGTAACACATCTGTACTATCATTTGTTCCTGGTCTCAGGGGTAATAAATAGTTTCAAAAAACATAGCAATAGTCAATATGCCTATTAAACCATCTGTTTAAGAGTGCTCAGTGGAGTCAGTTAAGTAATTGTCCCCTTGGGGCAGTTTATATTTTAGAGTTTCTGCTTGTCCTTTGGATCCTTAACCTTTAGACAGGTCCACATAGCAATGCTTTGATTTATTTTCTTTGTGTGGTCTTGACCTTCTCCTGGCAGATTGAATTTAACATTACCCTACTCAAGAATGTTGCTCACTAGAAAGAACAACTGTATAGAAAGCTCTCCTTTTCTAACTGGTAATATTCTATAATATCAAGTTATGAAATTCAGTGATAATAAGTACCCACTTTAACTAGAACATAATTATAATAATAGGATGCAGTAATGAGCTGGGTGTTCTGAAAAGAATGCAGTTCAACACATCTTAATCTGTCTGCATTTTACTTCTCTACTCCAGGAAGTATTCTCAAGTCTTTACACAGGTGAGCCTCAAGTAAGGGTCATGCTTTTGGGTACAATTCTGTTCCATTTGAAGTCAGTGACAAAACTACTTAGATTGCATATAACAGAATTATTATTTTTTCCTTTGGAATTTCTAGTATATCTTTAGACTGGCTTAGGAAAAACATCAACCTTACCTGGCGGTTGAGCACTCTTCATTCCTATAAAACCAAGTATCAAGTGGTGTTGCCATGTATGTTGCATGTATATGCTACAAACATCCATTATAATTTGACAGCCTCAGATAAGGAATTTTGGCTTGAAAAGTGTAGGGCTCCTGTAGATGTTCAGGGAGCCAGCTATGATGTGCTGGAAATCCAGCACTCTGGAGCAGACTCAATTAATAGTCTGCTGGAGCACAGAAATTAATGTGCTCCAGCAGCCTCCCATGTCACGTGCATCAGTGTTGCCAAGCTCAAAAATGGCAGTGGGGCATTTTGAACTAAAGCTCATTCGATGGGCTTTAATTCAAAGTGCTGTGCCACCATTTTTTAGTGTGGGGGACACTGATGCACATGATGTTTGGGTGCTTTTAATTAGCATGGTGAGCTAATTAAAGTACCCCCCACACCTCATGGAACTCGTGTAAAAATACCCATAGAGACTGACCTATCTTCTCTCCTTGAGTGGTAGTCGTCTTTAGGTTACTGCTATAACATATTGACTGTGCAGTAGGAGAAGACCTATGCTGATGCTGTTCTTTAGGATAATGCTCTTCCTGTTTATTTAAGTTTCTAATTGGGTGTATTTTCCATGGCTATGAAACTGATTTTCCAACAGCAGAAACAAGGCGATGTAAGATCACATTGTCACTTAGGCAATATGATGGATGTATATAGCACAATTGCAAATAGGTTTGAAGAGTTCCATGTCTATTTGAAGTTGGTCCTATGATTTATTTCTCTAGCATTTATTTTACTCTGTCCTTCAGAATTTGTGATCACTATAAACCTACTACAGCGTTTTAAATCTATGCCTGTATATTAAAAAAACAGGGTTTTTTACGGCAGTACCAAAAAGAGACTATTTTGTATTTTCTAGCAAAGTATTGCACCTTAACAATGATTAAACTTCGCTACAAAATAGACACTAAACATGCATAATACTAAATATTAATAAAGGGACAACAAAAGAGACCTCCCTGTTGTCTCGGGAGGTTTGGTGCTTGCCTAGAACCCAGATCTGAGATGTCACGGAGGGGCTACCGAGGCTTATCCTGCCCTCTGACTACTACCCCATGCTGCTCATCCATGTGGGCACCAATGATACTGCCAGGAGAGACCCTGAGCATATCAAGAGTGACTACAGGCCTCTAGGTGCAAGTGTGAGGGCCTCTGGGGCTCAGATTGTGTTCTCATCAACCTTTCCTGTCAAGGGAAAGGGCCTGGGCAGGAGCAGGTGCATCCTGCAAATGAACACCTGGCTGCACAGGTGGTGTTGCCAGCAGGGATTTGGCTTCATTGACCATGATATGTTCTTCTAAGAAGGATTTCTGGGAAGAGATGGGATCCACCTGACAATGAAAGGGAAGAGAGTCTTCACAGACAGGCTCGCTAATATAGTGAGGAGAGCTTTAAAAGAGTTTTCCTGGGGGATGGAGACCAAAGCCCTGAGGTAAGTGGGGAAGCACAAGACCTAGGGAAAGCGCAAGCAGCAGAGGCAACAGGGGAGGTACTCTTATACTTCCTGAGAAATCAGAGCAATCAACTAGTTACCTCAGGTGCCTGTACATAAATGCATAGGGCCTGGGAAATGAACAGGAAGAATCGGAAGTCCTTGTACAGTCATGGCACTGTGACATGATTGGAATAACAGAGTCTTGGTGGGAGCTCACTTGGCTGGAGCATTGTCATGCATGGGTATAAATGGTTCAGGAAGGACAGGCAGGGTAGAAGGGGAGGAAGAGTTGCATTTTATGTAAAAGAGCTGTATGATTGCTCAGAGCTCCAGTATGAAGCTGGAGATAGGCCTGTTGAGAGTCTCTGGTTTGGGGTCAGAGAGGAGAGCAACAAAAGTGATGTCATGGTGGGGGGTCTGCTATAGACCACCAGATCAGGAGGAAGTGGTGGATGAGGCTTTCTTCAAACAGCTTGTGGAAGTTTCCTGATCACAGGGCCTGGTTCTCATGGGGGACTTCAATCACCCTGACATCTGCTGGGAGGGCAATACAGTGGTGTGCAGACAATCCAGGAAGTCTTTGGAGAGTGCTGGAGACAACTTCCTGGTGTAAATGCTGGAGCAGCCAACTAGGGGCCATGCTCTTCTTGGCCTGCTGCTCACAAACAGGGAAGAATTGGTGGGGGATGTAGTAGTGGATGGCAACTTGGGCAGCAGTGACCATAAGATGATAGAGTTCAGGATCCTGAGGAAGGGAAGGGAACAGAGTAAGGACCCTGGACTTGAGAAAAGCAGACTTAGACTTGCTCAGGGCACTCATGGGCAGGATCCCCTGGGATGCCAGACTGACAGGGAGAGGAGTCCAGGAGACCTGGCTGTACTTTAAAGAAGCCCTGCTGTGAGTGCAGGAACAAACCATCCTGATGTGCAGGGAGACTAGCAAGTATGGCAGAAGATCTGGTTGGCTTCACAGGGAACTCGTTAGTAAACTAAATCATAAAAGGAAGCTTATAAAAATGGAAACTTGGGCAAATAACTAGGGAAGAATATAAGAGCATTACTTGGGCATGCAGAGATGAAGTCAGGAAGGGCCACAGGACAATTGGAGTTGCAGCTAGCATGGGACCTGAAGGGCAACAAGAAAGGTTTCTACAAGTATGTCGGTAGCAAGAGGAGGATCTGGGAAAGTGTGGGTCCCTTACTGAATGGGGGAGGCAACCTAGTGACAAAGGATGAAGAAAAGGCTGAGGTGCTCAGTGCCTTTTTCACCTCAGTCTTCACAGGCAAGGTCAGCTCCCAGGATACTGCATCAGGCAGCACAGTTTGGGGAGGAGGTGAGCAGCCCTCCATGGTGAAACAACAGGTTATGGACTACTTAGAAAAGCTGCACAAGTCCATGGGGCTGCGTGGGATACACCCACGGGTGCTGAGGGAGTTGGCTGATGTGATTGCAGAGCCATTGGCCATCATCTTTGAAAACTCATGGTGATCAGGAGAGGTCCTGGCTGATTAGAAAAAAGGGCAAATGTAGTACCCATATTTAAGAAAGGGAAGAAGGAAGATTCAGGGAACTACAGACCAGTCAGTCTAACCTCAATCTCTAGAAAAAGCATGGAGCAGATCCTCAAGGAATCCATTTCCAAGCACTTGGAGGAGAACAAAGTGATTAGGAACAGTCAGCATGTATTTGTCAAGGGCAAGTCATGTCTGACCAACCTGATTGCCTTCTATGATGAGGTGACTGGCTCTTTAGATGCGGGTAGACAAGTGGATGTAGTGTACTTTGATTTTAATGAGGCTTTTGGTATGGTCTCCCAAAGCATTTCTGAAGGCAAGTTAAGGAAGTATGGCCTGGATGAATGGACTGTAAGGTGGATAGAAAACTGGCTGGAGCATTGGGCTCAGAGAGTAGTAATCAATGGCTTGATGTTTAGTTGGCATCTGGTATCAAGTGGAGTGCCCCAGGGGTTGGTCCGGGGCTAATTTTGTTCAATGTCTTCATCAATGACCTGGAAGATGGCATAGATTGCACCCCCAGCAAGTTTGCAGATGACACCAAGCTGGGGGGAGTAGTAGGTACACTGGAGGGTAGGGCTTGGATTCAGGGTGACTTAGACAAATGGAAAGATTGGGCCAAAAGAAATCTCATGAGGATTGACAAGGGCAAAGTGCTGCACTTAGGATGGAACAATCCCATGCACCAGTACAGGTTGGGGGCTGACTGGCTGGGCAGCAGCTCTGAAGAAAAGGACCTGGGGGTTATGGTGGGGACAATAAGGTGAATATGAGCCAGCAGTGTGCTCTTGTTGCCAAGAAGTTTAACAGCATACTAAGTAGCCAGGCGGTCAAGGGAAGTGACCCCTCTATTCAGAACTGGTGAAGCCACATCTGGAGCACTGTGTTCAGTTTTGGGCCCCTCACTAAAGAAAGGACATGGACAAATTGGAAAGAGTTCAGCAGAGGGCAGCAAAAATGGTTTAGGGGCTGGGGGACATGACTTATGAGGAAAGACTGAGGGAACTGGGCTTATTTAGTCTAGAGAAAAGGAGACGAGGGGAGATTTAATAGCAACCTTCAGCTACCTGCAGGGGTTTGAAAGAAGATGGAGCTAGACTGTTCTCAGTGGTGGCAGATAACAGCACAAGGAGTAATGGTCTGAAGTTGCAGCAAGGGAAGTTTAGGTTAGATATTAGGAAGAATTTCGTCACCAGGACGGTAGTAAAACACTGGAACAGGTTACTCAGAGAGGAGGTGGAAGCTCCATCCTTGGAGATTTTCAAAACCCAGCTAGACAAAGCTTTGGCTGGGATGATCTAATTGGGGATGGCCCTGCTTTGAGCAGGGGGTTGGACTAGAGGATCTGCTCAGGTCTCTTCCAGCCCTAATCTTCTATGGTTCCATGACTTTAACAGTTGCAGCTGGAGAGGAAAAACTGAGGAAGTGCATGACGGAGATGATGTGGGTTCAATTCCTAGCTTTGCCTCAGGTGTTGATTTTAGAGGGGAGGTTTGGAGGGGAAGCTACTTGATCCTTCTTTGCCTCAGTTTTCTGTTTGTACCATGGAGAATAATTTGTTTTTCTTTGTCCTTTTCATTTAATTAGCTGTTTAGTTTGCAAACACTTAAGGGTGTGGACTTGTGTCCCACAAAGCTGGTGCAGTTTGTGTGCGTGTACGCATGCATGTGCATGCAAGGACAGTATGGAGGATATGAAGGCTATGTTAGGGGACAGTTGTCTTTCACAGAGTATATTTCAGCTGATGCTTATTGAAGTCTGGCAAATGGGGGATTCAAGGACAAGAGAGGGAGTGTGCTTGTGGGTGCAGGTCTAGCGGTTCCACATTGTGAGGGAGGTGCGTTTTAAGGACACTAAGGAACATTAGGCTGCAGTAATGGCTATGGAGCTTCTTCTGTGATACTTCTCAGGTCAGGAAAGTTTCTTCTTTTAACCCTGCGGTTGCTAGCTGTGTGCTGTAATGAGAATTTGATCTGTAGTCTGTCTAGCTGTACTGTCTGCTCAACATCAGTGAACTGAGCTATGCTAGACAAGATGTGAAAACCCTCATTCAGAGTAAGAACTTGTGGTAAGTTCCTCAGGTGATGTAGATCTGTGTAGCTTTTCTTCAATATAGTAGTTAAGAGGCTGGCTGTCTATTAAACCTTACATTTAGAAGTGGGATGCAGCAAGGTGGGGAGACTCTTGCTTCCATATATTTAGTTTGCTTCTGTCAGTGTCTATCAAAGCTTACCCTAACTCCTTTCCCTGGGTGTGCTCCTCTTTGATTGCTTCTATTACAGCGTTTTTACTGTCTTTTTCATGAGAAGGAGTTATATTTTGAAGCAGAATGAGTCTGGTATTTTAGCTGGCCTATGGCAGGGAAGCTTCATAAGAATATGCTCTAATAATACCTAGTTCATTGTATTGCTCTTTTCACTGGTAGATGTCAAAGTACTTTGCATAGGAGCTAGGACCATTATCCATTTTAAAGATGGGAAAAGTTTGGATAATAAAGATGGGAAATCAGTCCCATCAGATATTATCACAGGGAGTGCTTAGGACCTGCACCATAGCCTATGGTTGAAGCTGCTCAATCCAGTTTGAACTTGTACAATAATTTATTATTTTCTGAAGCACCTTTTGAGCCTATTTTAACTTTTTGAGTGATTATTTCACCAACAGTAAATATGAAATATTATTACAGAGATTGCCAAATCCTCTTCACTAATTACTTTGAATTTTTATTATTTAAAATCTAGATGGTTTAATTAAGTTGCTATAATCTTCAGTCAGCAGTATTTCCCTGCAAGCATATAACCTTCCAATGCCCAGAAAGCTGAGCTAGCAACAACTCATGTTGCCACTCATGTGGATTATACTTTCATAGAAGGAAATCAGGCAAATGTCTTCCAGCATACCTGAAGACAGGTAACTGGTGCAGATAACTTAATCGGAACACCATACTTTGGGTGAGCAGTAAGACTGTGAGCACCCTCCTATCCTGTTTAGTGGTGTGTAGCATCACTAGTGATATTACAAAATTTGTGATCAGGTATTGCAACTAACCAGATTCTGGCAAATGTGCAGTGGGGAGACCACTTTTTTTTGCTTTCTCCCTGCATAGGACATGCACTGTAGAATACATGACTAGAATCATAGACTGTCATGTTACTGAATGTTAGCAACATAGGCAAAGAGTTATAAACCATCAGGATTCAAATATGACCATGATTTGAGGAAGTTCAGATCTGGGTTCAGTCTATAACTTTGGGTTTATTTAGAGTTCCCCAGTGTTGCAACAGTGAACAGAGTTCCACAGTGTTCCTCCGACAGCAGGGGTAGAGGAAGATGTGGTTTTTGCATCCAACCTACCTTAGGCAGGCAGGCACAATATATGCAGCTGTACTATCCAAGTCAGGCAAAAATTAATATTACATATTGAGGAACCTCTCTACTTTGTGTTGTGTTAAAATGATTACCAAGGAGCTGAACAAGTGGAAAAGTGCATTGATTTTAGGGGTGCACTAGTAGAGATTTTTGGGGCTGATACTGATAGCTGATATTTAAGGAGGCATATCGGTCAATACCGATCCAATTTCCAATACAGCTGTCTCCAGATGGTAAATCTGATGAGTGGGGAGGGAAGGGGCATGGCAGGGGGGAGCAGATCAAGGGGCATGTGCTGCCCGGGTGAGGTGGAAGGGCCAGAGCCAGAGCTTGGGGGGCGGGATGCAGCTCCTACTGCTGCTTGCACCCCAGGAAGGCACGGGGTGGGGGCGTGCCCCCTAGATCTGCACAGGGCTCTTCTTGTGGGGGCTGGGCTTAGAGTGGGCACCGGCAGCACTGGTAGGATCTTGCATCCATCCCAAATTTTGCTGCTGCTCCACTCCCAGTGCAGCCACTGCCAGCTGCCCTGTGTAGGCCTGGCTCAATGCCCCGCCTCCACCCACGTGCTGGGAAGACTACATCCTGCTTGCCACCAACCAACTTTGAGTTAAATAGACTGTTCCAACTTTTCTCTGAGCCTAACCTGCATACAATGAACTGTGCCAAACAGGAGATTTTACCACTTCTTTAACTCTCCTATGAAATATGAACTTTCATTTCTACCTGGAAGAACTTTTACAATCTTTTGTCTTATGCCTGAAGAAGAGTGCTTGGCCTGAAAGCTTGCAATTAAAGATTTATTTTTTTTGCAAAAATCTAGTTGTTCTAATAAAAGATATTACCTCTACCTTGAGTTCTGATTCCTTTTATCTAGATGGAGAATTTTACATAGGAAGAATTATTCTTTAATTCCTGTGCTGCTCCTGTAAGGCTAACTTGTTCAGAAGGAAAACTTCTGCCTTTGTCTCTCCATAAAAGTCAAAACATTTACAATTTGTTATTTTTGTGTATGTACATGTGGATGCTTAGCACGTAGTTCCATAATTTTATGAATATGAAGGAAATCTATTAGCCAGTGTAGTATCCAATGTAACACATTTGCCTGAGAATATGTACAAATCCCTCCAAATTTCATAGATTTCATAGACATTAGGGCTGGAAGGGACCTCGGGAGATCATCGAGTCCAGCCCCCTGCCCAAAGGGCAGGAAGTCAGCTGGGGTCATAGGATCCCAGCAAGATAAGCATCCAATTTACTCTTGAAGGTGTTCAATGTAGGTGCTTGAACCACCTCCAATGGCAGACTGTTCCAGACCTTGGGGGCTCGGACAGTAAAGAAATTCTTTCTTACGTCCAGCCTGAAACGGTCTTGCAGGAGTTTGTGACCGTTCGACCTCGTCATCCCTTGGGGCGCTCTGGTGAACAAACATTCCCCCAGATCCTGGTGGTCACCCCTGATAAACTTATAGGTGGCCATCAGATCACCCCTGAGCCTGGGCTTTTCCAGGCTAAAGAGTCCCATGGCTGTCAGCCTGTCATCGTAAGAGCTGTTTTCCTGACCTCTGATCATGCGCGTGGCTCTCCTCTGGACTCTCTCAAGCTTCTCCACATCCTTTTTGAATTGTGGAGCCCAAAACTGGACGCAGTACTCCAGCTGCGGCCTCACCAAGGCCGAGTACAAGGGGAGAATGACGTCCCGGGATTTGCTCGAGAAGCATCTATGGATGCACGCCAGCATTTTGGTCGCTTTACTAGCCGCAGCATCGCATTGCAGGCTCATGTTCATCTTGTGGTCAATGATGACCCCCAAGTCTTTTTCTTCTGTAGTGCTAACCAACGTAGCACTGCCGAGCCTATAAGGATGCTGCAGGTTTTTCCTCTGAAGGTGGAGAACCTTGCATTTTTCGGTGTTAAACACCATGAGGTTCTCGTCTGCCCATTTGCTGAGCTTGTCCAGGTCAGCCTGGATCACCTGCCTATCTTCTGGCGTGGATGCTTTGCCCCAAAGTTTGGTGTCATCGGCGAACTTGGCCAGTCCACTCCTGACTCCAATGTCCACATCATTAATGAAGATGTTGAACAGTATGGGTCCAAGGACAGAGCCTTGAGCCTTGGTCACAGGGCACCACGATGAGTGACTGCCATCAATTACAACCCTCTGGGTCCGACCACGGAGCCAGTTTCCCAGCCAGCGGATCGTGGTGGAGCCAAGGCCACAACTGGGCAGTTTGGCCAAGAGGTGATCATGGGATACCAGATCAAAAGCTTTTTTGAAGTCAAGATATATGACATCAATCTCTTCTCCCTGGTCCAGGTGATAGGTCACCTGGTCATAGAAGGAAATGAGATTGGTCAAACAAGATCTACCCGCAACAAACCCATGCTGGCTGTCCCTTAGGATGTTAGCCTGGGCCAGTCCCTCAAGGATGGCCTCCTTAATAAACTTTTCTAAGATCTTCCCCAGGATAGAAGTCAGGCTAATGGGCCTGTAGTTAGCCGGATCCACTCTCCTCCCTTTCTTGAAGATCGGCACCACTTTGGCCTTCTTCCAGTCTTCGGGCACTACACCAGAGCGCCAGGAGTTTTCAAAGATCCATGCCAGGGGCTGGGCTATGACTCTTGCCAGTTCCTTGAGTACCCTGGGGTGCAGATTGTCAGGGCCAGCTGACTTGAAGGTATCCAGCTTCTCAAGGTGTTCCTTCACGAGGTCAGCATTGATGGAGGGTAGGGGATCCCCCTCACCCAGATTTCCCTGTCCTATAGCAGGCATGGGCATCCCGTGTGACTGATGAAAGACTGACGCAAAGTACCTATTTAATAGGTTGGCTTTTTCCTGGGCGTCAGTTGTCAGTTGCCCCATCTGGTTTAGCAGGGGTCCAACATTGCCCTTGCTTTTCCTCCAGCTCCCCGCATATCTGAAAAAGGACTTTTTGTTGTCCTTGATGCCTGAAAATTACTTGAGGATAAAAGGAAATGTTTGCCGTAAGTAGTATGTTGTTCTTAAAAATGGAGGAAACGGTTCCAAAAGCTTATAATGCGTCAGCTTTTAACGGCTAACTCAGTTTACCCATGTAGTTTCCAAACACAAGAGACTTGGCTTCATGCATAGATAAAGACTCAAATGGGTAATATTAAATTTGTAGGTTCCTTTTACTGTTGTGCCTCATACCCACTGGACCCATAAATTTCTTAGAGGTCTCAGATCTTTAATTCCCCTAAGGAACGAGTTGACCAAAGAATGTCTGTTTTGCTTGAAAGACCTCATTGTTTTAATGGAAAATGGAGAAGGCTGCAAGATATTGTATTCTAGTCATTTTTACTTGCAGGGACTTGCAATGGTTTCCTTTCCCTGGGAAAGTTAATGGTAACCAGTAGACCACACATACAGATAGGTTATAGGTAGCCACAAGCTCTTCTTAATGTTTAACAAAAGCAAAATGAATCCAAGTCTTTGCACTTTCACTCTTTGCAGAGGAATCTGTCTGTGTGGTACTCATGAGTGTTCCTATGACTCCTCCTTTCCTATACTTTCAGGTTGTCTCTCATCAGCAATTTGAATATCAACCGGGGCTAGAGTATTTCAGTCTCAGTAAGTGAAAGACTGCACCATCTGATTTGTCCAGAGTGATTACCAACAACCTTGAGTTCCTAGAGACTAATTTGTGATGTGGTGACTTATGCCAAAGATGAAAGTAACTGCTTAATTTTCTTCCTTATGTACACAGAGGGTCATGATGTCAAGCAGCCTCTAACTGCCTTAGTCTACGCTTCTTTTTTGTATAAAAATATTGCTTTTGCAAAGCCCAGTGTATGAAGTATTTGCTTGCTTAGCTGTTAAAATGAGAGGTGGGGGCTGAAAAATCAATATTAGACCTCTGCAGCAAAATTCAGAAGGAAGATTTTGTTCTGTCTTGAGCCATGAAGAAGAGGTTATAGGCACATGTGGATAAAAGGGTACTCTATTGTGTATCCTTTATGGTGATCAGAATTTAAAGGAGCATCAGAAAGTGAGTATAGGGTGTGGGAACAGAGATGGTAAAGAACTATTTTTAATAATGTAAGGAAATTCTCTTTAATGTAACAGATGGAAAGGCTATCAGTGTTGCCTCCAAGAATAATTTTAAAGAAATAGAAGTTGTTACAGTGATAGCAATAGAAATTGTTACAGTTAAGTCTAGGTTCCTTAACTACGTTTTGCCGCCTCCGGTTTGAAGTACAAATGGCGATTCCCAGAAGGGCATTTGCTGCTGTTCTGAAGGGTTTGTACTCTTCATCACACCACATCCATAAGAGAACTCTTGGTAGTCACTTTTCTTCCCTTAAGTGCAACTTGCTTCAGTTTTTGAAAATCAAGCTTCTGTGGAAGTTCAGCTTGATGAAGTAGTATCTAGTAGGAGGTTATTGTTAATCAGTATCAACACAATCCACTCATTAAACTGACCTGTGAGGCACAATTTCTATGGCCTCAAAGGGGCATTTCAGAAATAAAAGCATGCTGCCTCTCCTCTTCAAGGAGCTGCATAAAATCCTGAAAACTCTACCTTCAAAATAGTGAAGAAAATTGCCACAGTGACAATTTCTTGGACAGAAGACAGAAGCTTTTAGCTGCATGGATTCTGATGGGAGGGACCTGGAAGAGGATCAGAGTAAACTGAGAATAAAGGAAAGAAATTAACCACTTAGCTACACAAGGAGAGATTTTTTTTTTTTTGATGACAGCAAGTGTGGGAACATGTAGAGGTCATCATTATCAGGAGCCTTTTTTATTCTGGTATTGCTGGCTCCACAGAAAGAGGCCCTTTGTGGAAACTTTTGGAGGAATTCAAGGAAACACATTTTGCCTCTGAGGAGGATTAATGAAAACATCCCCTTTTTAGATTATAGAAAGAAATGGAAAGCAAGCAGAATGGTACCACTGTATTTAATTATTTTTGGGAAGAAGATTAAGCATTATAAAACTAGCTGCTTCTCTGGGCCCGTCCTACCTGATCAGTTATACCAGTGGAGGAAAAGCATATGGAGTCTCCTGTGCCAGTTACTTCCCTGAGCTGGAGACGTCCACAGTTTTACCTCTTGCACCTAAGCATAAACAGTGTGAGGAGCTAACCACCCTGAATTGAGGAATATGAAAAGAAGGGACCATGACTTTGCACTGGCTGACAGAACTAATATTTATGGAGTATAACTGTGGGTACCCCAATGAGTAATGTTTTATAATTCCTGAATCTCCAAACCCAAGTTTGAATAGGTTAGCATTTATACAAGATGTATGCTGCAAGACAATGACTCTAAATTCTACTATGTACCGTAGTTTGCCAACTGTAAAAAGGATGTTATATTTAACAGCAGTAATGTTATTAGCGTCTTTTTTTAAATCTTTCCTTTTGTCCAAGGCTCTCAGGGTATGTATAAGCATTACATTTAGGATGATCTAATCAGAGTTAGATTGATCTAAATGCTCAGGCATGCAGGTATTTACAGGGCTTAAATCACCTAAAATGGCACACCCAATCTAGTTAGCTCACCCGAGAGGTGAAGTAACTTTTAGATTGATTTAGGTCAACCAAAGCTAAAATGGATTAACTCAGTCTAGTGAATGCTTGTACATGTTCACAGCACAGCCCTGGGGCTGATAAAGCCCAGCGACTCATTCCAGACTGTGCTGTTCCTATCCCCCCGCTCTCCCCGACTCGGCTTTTTTTTTAGCCCCCTCCCCTCCCCTCCCTTCCCCAAGTTATCCTCCCTTCCTCTGTGACCAGGTCCCCCTAAGGACTCACCAACCCATCTGCCCTTGCACACTCACCAGCTTCCTCTACTCCCAATCCTGCCAGCCCCTCCACACTGAGTTACTTTCCTTGGGATGTCCATACTGCTCCCAGCAGCAACAAGTGCTTGAATACACAGCTCCTGATTTAAGTTTAGACAGCTTAAAGTAAACTGTCACTTTAAACCTAAACCAGGTCCAACAAATGCTTGTTCGTATTGCATCTTAGAGTGTGAATATGTTTATTATTGATTTACGGGTGATGAATGGAAATTAGAATGAGGGATGGTATAGACATGTCCAGATTTAGGGAAGAAGTTGAGACTAGATTCTATAATTGTAATTGTAATTGTTACTCTAGAATTGTTATTTTTCAGTAGTATTAATAAAAACACTTCAGGAAGGAGGAATCAGTCTGGGAGTTGACAAGAGCTTCTTGACTAGTAGGAAGAATGAGGTTGCTTGTGAAGAACTTTGGGATCCTTCAGGAGGGAAGGCTCTGTGTAAAAGGCTATCGTATTTAGGAAAACTAGTGGCTTTTTCAAGAGGTCAGTAAACATCTCATTCATTGTGTTCCTAGGGGCTAAATACAGACAGTCAAAAAGCCCAAGGCTGAATTGATTTGGTCTTTGCAGGTTAATCTAGGCTATTCAGGAAATGCAGTCACATGCCTGCAGTGACTCAGGCCAGAAACCAGGGGGCACTAGAGCACAGCTCTCTGGCTGTGTGTTCACTCCCTCTTCCTGCTGCCCTGTCTCTGAGACTTGCAGTTCAGAATTGCAACAGCAGGACTCTGCACCACTTCCTCTTCCTGCTTCCAGGTGCCTCTGGGATTTGTAGCCCACAATTGCAGCCAGTGGTAAGTTTTTATCAGGGCAGGGCAGCTTTCTACTTGGGAAAGGGAAGTTTAACCCCCTTCCTGGCCCCAGGCTCCAGACTCCAGCCAGGGTTTGCCTTGGGGCGGGCAGTCTCTGCCTTCACCCTCTCCCCCAACCCTTCTCTGCCCAGGGCTGGAAAGCATGCTGGGATGATGGGGGGTTGTGATTTAACTTGAACCAGGAAGGAGTCTGGGACAGAAGTTTCATAAACCAGTCTGATCCAAATCAGTTAAGCCTGATACTACATTCAACCAGGTTTATCTTAAACCAGTTTCAGCCATTTTCAAACTGGTTTACATGCACTGAACTTATGTTCTGTTACAGGTTTAAACCCATGTCTGATCACTTAAACTGGTTTCTGAGTAACTTCTGTCCCTAGTCAGGGTACATGCCAGGTTAAATTTTTCTGTCCTGGCATATCTTTAAAATCAGAAAGACTTTTATTTGGTGTTAATGTAGATCCCATGAGCACTTCTATGGGGCTTTCATTGTCAATTCAGCATTAAAGTACCATTAAAGTAAAGTGTTACTGTAAAAGGGAGAGTTTGCCAAACATTTCTCAGAAGAGCACTGTACTTTACAAGATGGGCAAGCATTCACTCTTTCCATTTTCATGTAAAAGTCAGAGATGAGCCTCCTTATTGATTAGACAAAACAACAGAGAATAGATGTGTGGGAACTGTTGGCAACACTTATGACAAATGGCAAATTATTACATATGAATTTTCTATGTGTTGCATTGCAGTAGTTAAGAAAAACTTTATATGGTGTTCAAGGGAATGTTCCCTGAAACTAGATTAGTATCGTGGTATGGTGGCATCAGACCTGATGGCTCTTGCTGATGCAACCGCATTGCAAAGTTTCTCTTACAACTCATGGAATAGTATGTGGTATTTCTCTTTAGGATCATATATACCTGTGGTTTTTACATGATGGAGATATATAAAACTCATTTTTCAAAAGGGACCATAGTACTTCGGAGGGAAAGTATCACTAAAAATCAAAAGGACTTGGGGTCATTAAGTCACTAAAGGGTAACATTTTTAAAAGGTACTTAACAATAGCATGAACTAGAAAGTGTTTTAGTGTTTCTGTAGGAAACTTCTGGATTGTGCTTCCATCAATGTCCATATAACAGTATCAGTTCTGAGATCTTTTCCCACCCCCTCCACTTACATTTAGAACTTTTATACCAGAAATGGTCAAGTGGGAAAGATTGGAAGCTGTATTGTTGGGTAGAAAAAAGTAAGCAGCAATACCTAATTCAAGCTTTCACAAAACCTTGAGCCAGCCTGATAGGAATTGAGAGATTAAAATAATCAATTTCTTTGTTTGTTTTCTGATTTGGAGGCTATCAGGCACCCGTGGGTTATAGTTCACATTTGCAGAGAAAAACTAGAAACACTCTTTTTAAATGAAAGCTGAGGTTATCATTTCATTCCATGACTCTAGGACTTCTGGCTTTCAGAAATGCATCAAATATTAAGAGAGCTAATAAAATCAATAGTTGGCAATGGAGCTGGTATGGAATTCTTTGACAAGGTGTATGGGGTTGAAGAGGCCATCATTGAACTTATAGTGAGAATGTGCCAGTTCCTGCTAAATCTCATCAGGAAATGTCTCTGCTTCCCGGATGAAATTTTCAGGATGAGAGGGGAACAGACAGACAGAGCTCAGAAGAATCAATAACTCAGGAGCTGGGCGTTCAGATAGATGCAGGGTACCCTTTGCTTGAGTTAAGGCATGGAAGTAAATTTGGCTCTCCCACATTTCAGCTGATTGTCCTGGCAACCAGGCTATTTTCATTTCTCTTAGGGGAGGGGAAGGGGTGATATTTACAAGTCTCCTTTCTTTTTGTTGAATAGAAAAAAAATATTGGTCTGGGCAAGCATGTCTTTTGTAATCCCAGCATATTCTCAGTGCTGCTGAATGAATATCAAGAAACAGACACCATCACATTTTGAAGATCCCTGGGATTATCTTTCCTTGTTTTTTACCCTAGAAAGATCGTTAAGTGGAGTTCTTTCTCATGCCATAGTAGCATTCCCAAGGAAGATTCATGATTGGATTATGTTCCTCGGCATTATAAATCAGACCTAAAGGCAGGGATATGTTGATGGTTTGAAGTAAGTAGAAAAATAAATTGGGAAATGAGAAGGTCTAGGTCTGTAAAGGCATAAATATAAAATGTTAAATCCCCAAATAAGAAGAAAATGCAAATGTTTTATTCTGAAACATGTTTTGGACAAAAAACTGTACTCAGCAAGCATCTTTCTGAAGCGATAGGGAAGTGAAATTTGGAAGAATACAACATTTTGAAATTTTTTGTGACAGTTTTTATACAATTCAAAATACACTAGGAAGCATTGAAAAAAAGCATTCTTCAAGGGAGACTAGTCAGAAGATGCAAAAATTACATTAAAAAGCCCTAAAAGCACACATACAGTTCTACTGGTTGAATTGATCTTGCAGCGCTAAATAATTTACTATTTATTTTAGCCTGTGGTTTTTGGTTTTGGGGTGTTTTGTTTTGTTTTGTCCTTTGTCCAGCAGAGGCCTGTTACTTCAGAGGTTTCTTTTACTATAAGTAGTATAGATACAGACATCTTTCTTTCCCAACACAATCCCTCTCTGTGACTCAACTCAGTCCTAAGCTGTAGGAAATGTTAAGGTTATGATTCATCCTTCCAACCTGTTTATTTAGACTTTTATTAAAAATGTCCTTTTCATAACAACGAAAAGATCAGAAATTACTTGAGGAAAGTTATTTAAAACGTATTTGTGTCTTGTACATTCACAGTGCTCAAAAGGTAGTTTGTCCTCTTACATGTAGAATAATAGCATAAGAACTTAGAAAAACAGGCTAATCTAATGGTGATGGTGCGAGTGTCTGTACTAGAAATAGGAGGGTTTTTGTGGTGTACTAGCAACTTCAATTCACAGTGGTTCTCAAACGTTACAACTTTTTTCAGACTTCCTCCTCCTACACCAATATATGCCACAAGCAACTTTTATGAAATGAATACAGCTACACTGATGCACAACTTGTGTAAGCAAGAGCAGAATTAGGGTATTACTGTTAAAATAGGTTTGCTTCAGTTTTTCTACAGATAACAGTAGTGTTGAGGTGATGTTGCCTTGATGGTCCAGGAAGTAAGAGAGATGCAAGAATTTTTATGGGTGATATATTTTATTGGACCAGTTGCATGGTTGGGATAGACATAGGCAAGCTTTCAAGTATCACAGTACCCTTCCTCAGGCCTCTGGGAGAGCAGCAGACATGCAAGACATACATGGATGCCTTTCGCTATAAATAATATAATTTAAGTGAGGATCTCTTGTATATCACTATCCCTCCTGATGAGACTAGTACTTGAATGATAGAAAATAATTACACATTTGTCCTTCCCTTTTCCGGGATGTTTGGTGGGGTCGGGGGCAGATTCCATTCTTATTCCCTGTCTTCTAGTCCAAACACTGCTACTACTTTACTAGATGACCTTACTATGCCTTGATTTCACCATCTATAAATTGCAGAGGCTGAGTTTGTCTGAAAGGAATTATTAAAGTACAAGGTGGTGGTGATAGTCTTTTAAGCAAAAAGGCCAGCAGCATTTTATGGTGTGATTCTGTTGTGTCTGTATCACATCTGCCCTAGAATGTACCAAAGTGTTTTTGGCCCAGGCTACGGAGTAGTGACGCAAATATATTTAGTTTAAATAATGAATCTCTCTCCAACTTGCAGGGGCTTCAGAACCATTTGTGAAAGAGCAGGCTGCTGCTTTTTTCCCCCTTGCTGGATCACTTGTAACATTGACTATTAAAGTCAATAGGGCTCTGATAGTTTATACCAGCTTAAGGTTCACTGTTAATGGTTTTACAGTTATTTAAACCCGTTACAATAATATTCAAATATGGCACCATTATTCAGCCTTTACCATAATGACAGAAATACATCCAGTGCAATTACTATCATTTCGTGGTGGCTTTTCATTTGAAGAACTGTAAATATGTCTTTCAGTCATGTAGTACTCTTTCCTGCTACAGTTCTGCTGCCATGTATTCGCCTAGGAATTGCAATAATATAATCAATATTATAATTAAACTCCCTCTGCTATAAGTATATATTTATACACTAAGCATTTGACAACCAGCTGCAAAA
Source organism: Crocodylus siamensis (assembly GCF_052110815.1). NCBI lineage: Eukaryota > Metazoa > Chordata > Crocodylia > Crocodylidae > Crocodylus > Crocodylus siamensis. Next base: position 58,962,988 of record NC_143400.1, on the reverse strand, counting down.
GAAATGAGAGTTAATAGTTTCACTCATCACTTACAATACTGCTGGAATGTTGGCATGATTGATTTCATTCCCATGGAGAGATTACATTTTCTGCAGAACATATCCTATACCAGGAGAATTGACTGTGTTCCCTTAGGGAGGTCAGGCCTCATAATACAAGTGTTAATTAATTTTTTGTGTTAAAAGCTAAATACAAAGTCTGAATCATTTTTATTAGCGGAAGCTTTAATGAATCCACTGTCCTTTGAACCCAAATAGTTTAATCTTTAAACATGTGCAACACGTTAAAACAAAAACAGCAGTTTTTAAAATCTCTGAATTTTCCTCACTAGTAGACTTTGGTAACTATTTGGTAAATTTGGTAGACTTGTAACTATTGATTCTTGCAGGCTTTTTAAATCCCTGTCAGATTAAAAACTTTTCTTTAAAAACCCCCAAACAAATAGAGGAAAAACACAATGGAGGAGAAAAGAGCTTTCAAAGGAACGCAAGTTTTATTTCTGAGTTTCTTATTCACTGGAAAAAATATAATAGCATTATTATTTTGCTACTGGAAAAATGCCAAAATGAGAATGAATTGCCAGTGAAATATGTTGTATATCATGCTGCACAATTAAAGCAGCAAACAGTCTATTGGTAAATATTTTATAGACTAGCTTGTGTAATGAAAGTTCACAGCACTTTAATAGAGACCACCTAATAAGTCTTTTAATATATAAGCTACAGGAGATTTAAATTAAGGTTTGAACACCAGTGGTTTACGATCTATCAGTCCTTGTAATGATTAGACCTGTCTGCACAGCCTAGTTTTGAAACTCTATTATGATCAAGAGTTAACCAATTCAAATATCCTAGCACAGGGTTTGTTAACTGGGCATACGCATCCCCTCAGGGGTACCTGAGATGGCCCTAGGGTGTATGCGTGGGTGGGCAGGGATGGAGTGCCGCCACGCAACATCCTGTGCTGCTGCATAGGTGCTGCCTGCTCATTCAGATGTGGTGGGCAGGGAAGCTTGCACGCAGATGCTGCTGCAGCTCCATGGTCCCCCCCACCTCGGCATCTAGCTGCATGCCCATCTCCTCCCCTCTGCTCAGCAGCTGGGGGTACGCTGCTCCACGTCTGGCTGCCAGGGGTACAATGATTTAAAAGGGCTGAAAACCGCTGTCCTAACAGATGAATTGGATGTGTTTTTCCCCCCCCTTGCTATGTAAGCTATTCTCCAGAGACTGGAAGGACTCTGATTATCTTTCTCCCCTCTGCCCTGCCCTTCCAGTGTTTCTGATTACCAGTGTATTTATATTTTAATGGAACCTACCCCACCTCTGAAGCTCTTTCCAAGAGATCGTGAGGTGGGGCTGGGTGAGGAACAGGCTGTGGAGCTTGTTCTTCACTTAGCTCTGTGAATGCAGAACTGGGCAGGGAACAGATTGGGGAGCTTGTTCCCTGCTCAGCTCTATGTTCCCCATTCAGCTTCATGTATACCACAGATTTTGTGCTGGGAGGTTAGGGTCTCCCAGTGCTGGCCCCATGACCACAGAGCTGGTTCTGGGAAAGAAGGGTCTCCCAGCCCAAGCCCTGCAACCATAGAGCTCAGACTGGGAAATTAGGTTCTCCCAGTGCCGGCACCATGATCATGGAGCTGGCACTGGGAAATAAGGGTCTCCCAGCTCCATAGGCAGAGAGAGAAATTCTTTTTTTCAGGGAGCTGAGTGCACATGTGCATGCGCTACCCCTCCCCTGATGGGAAAGTCCAAGGGGAAAGGGGCTAGGCGTGAGCAGAGCTGGGCCTGGGATCAGGGCCATGGCCTGCTGCACCCATGCGACCACCCCTTCCCCTGTGCCTGGGGTCATTGCCTGGTGCCAGCAGCCCTCTCAAATTTGCTGCCTTCCAACCCCACATTGGTCCCGACTGCCTCCCTGCACTGGCCCTGGCCCTGCACCACCTGGGGGGGTCTCAGAGCTGGGGGCCAGAACAGGGTGAACCTCAGCTGCACCACTGGGTCAGATGGAACAGAGCCTGTGGGACCCTGTGCCCTCCCTGCATCATCCCCAGGAAGAGCCCAGTGCAGCTTGGCAGTTTCTCCAGAGGTGCCGTACTGGGGAGTCAAGGGAGGGACATGTTGCCCCCTGATCTTTGCATGGGGCAAGGGCAGGCTACAGTTGTGGGCTGGGATCTGCCTGCTCCTTGCCTGCATGCCTCGCTGCCACCTTTGAAAGCAGCACAGCTCCATGTGCGTCCCACCACTGTGTGGGCCAGGCAGCAAGGCACTGTATCGCTTTCAAAGGCAGCAGCAAGGTGTGCAGGCAGGAAGTATGCAGAGCCCAGCCTGCAGCTGCAGCCTGCCCTTGCCTCATACACAGATTGGGGGTCCATGTGTGCCCCCCTTGGCTTCCCAGCTCTGTGCCTCTAGAGGAGCCACCAGGCTCTGATTGTCGCATGACCCGGCCTGGCTGGGGCCTCATTCACCATGAATGGGGCCCCGACTGGGCCAGGTTGTGGGGCAGTCAGAGCCCAGCAGCTCATCCATGGACATGGTGTGGGAGAGCCAAGGGGGGGAACATGCCCCACCTCCACCAGCTCCCCCATGGTATGCACAGAAGCAGGAGCTGCCTGCCCAAACCCCTGGATGAACCACCAGGCTCTGACTGCCGTATGACCCAGCCCAACTGGGGCCCCATTCTGCTGGGTTAGGTTGTGGGGGAATCTCCACAGTGCAGCAGGGAGTGGGGCAAGGGTGAATCATTCACCCCTGCCAATACCCTACTCCCTCTTGCACCGTTGGAATCCCAATCTGCACCCCCCGCTCCCCCTGAAGCTCAGGCAGAAAGGAGACTGAAAGAAACTTACCTGCCTGCTGAGCCACCTGTGATCCTGGTTGTGCAAGATATGTGAATGTGCATGCTCCTCCACCCACTGCAGCAGCTTGTGGCTGGGCTGCCCTCCAGTCATACCTGCTGCCTGCATTTGGGGGAGCTGAGCCTGTTAGCCCCCACATTCCACCACCTAGGCCCAGCTCCCTGCTCTGCAATAGCAATGGAGAAGTGGAGCTGGGGGGAGATAAGGACCTCCTAGCCCCTGTTTATCAATCATGATCTTGGAGTGGGGGGCTTGGAGCTCCCTGCTGCTGGAGCAGGAGGAAACAGTCCCTGCCCAGGCTCTAGGGATAGAGCCCAACCCAGCAGCAGGCAGCTCCTGGGAACAGGGAGCAATTTCCCACCCTCTGGTGCAAGGCTGATTGGGAACAGATTTGCTCCCAGTCAGGCATATACACGAACACTACTGCACCATTACTAATCAAGAGTAAATTTGCTACTTGCATTCGCAGGTAACAAATTTACTCATGATTAGTAAGGTTTACTGTGCAGTAAGCATGTACATGTGTAGACACACGTGCTTACTGCATAGTAAACTATGCTACTTCTCAGTAAATCATCTCATGTAGACGCACCCATTCTCTCTTTCAGAAGAAATATAAAAAGTAACCATAATTTCAAGGTGCTTTTTCTGTCTTGGTCAGGTGATTTTTTTATTTAATGTATTTCTTACATTCAGTTAATGTAAGCTGATTCAATCTTCAGACAATTTTCAACAGCTGCAACTGAAAAAGGAAAACAAATTCTTTGTTGCAAATATTTCTAGATTTTTTTAAGTTGAAGTCTCTCCTCTGGGACTAGTGGGTTCCTTAGTCAATAACAACAGTCTCTCTCTTTCATTTGCTTGTATATTTGTTCCCAAAATCTTTTTAATGACAAAGCTACCAACTCTCTATGTAATGCCCTCATAGCTGGGGGGGTGGGGGGGGAGTTCCCTACACTCCAGATTAAAGTTCATTCTTGTGAGGTTGAATAGCTCCTGCAGACACTGAGCACTCTCAAAAAGCATTTTTTTTAGAGACAAGAATTTTGCTTTTAATACATAACTTGGAGGGATAAGATTAATCAAATGTTTGAGAAAACAAAGGGTCAATTATTTGTAGGCTCACTGCCAAGATGCTCATATACGAGTAACTAATGCATTGTGAATTCAATAGCTGAATCCTCCATGCAGTATGTTTAGTGGTAAGCACCTTATCCTTAAAGGTAACAGTTACCTTACCTTAACTATTATCAAACTCCTTACAATTCTATGGAGTTTGATGAATTGAACCCTATAGGTTATATTATAGGCAAAAAATCTTTCCATCTGATGCAACCAGAAGATATGCCTGTGGAAGGCAGGATGGTTTAGAGAGACCTTATAATCAGATGAGGTTTCAGGAGACCAGAATTTTGTTTTCATTTTTTTAATTTTTCATGGTACTGTTGTTGATTTTGGGAATGACCTTGGCTAAGCAATTTAACCTCTTTATACTTCACTTTGTCCTCTATGTAAAGGGATATTAGTGAAGGTCCTTCGCTGTAAGATGATTTGACATAGTTGTACTACATATTATTTCCTCCTGCTTTGTGTTAGTGCAGTTGGACATTCTTGACCCCTGGAGAGAATGCATGGCAAGAAAGATCCACCAGCAAATAAGACACTCATGGTATAGATGAGAGAAAAGTCTTGTACACCCACTTTGATATTGGGTCTGCGTGTAGCCATATTTGGTAGCAGTATTTCAGTTACTTTACAGGAAGTGTGCAATGTAAAAAGAATCTTGGCATTTAAATGGAAAAGGCTGGGTAGAAAACCCCCTCAGATGAACCCCTTGTTCCTGGATTCCTTGTTTCTTCATCTCAGAGGACCTCTTCAACCTCTCTTAAGGCTCATTAGTGTGTTTTGTATCTTTGTGACAATAAGATGTTTGGTTTGTTGATTCAAAATGAAATAAGAAATGAATTCATATTAGTTTTCTTTATATTGACAAAAAGCTGTGACAGAAATTAAAATGCATGCTCTGGTTTGATACAGCTAGCTCCAGAAGGAAAGCTATGGTTCCTGTGTCCTATCTTTAGAGGTACTGTAGTTTGTTCCTCAGCTAGGAGATCAGGTGAGCTTTTCTTGGTGATTAGATATGGAAAATGGTCAGCACAGCCAGTTAGGAAGGTGTTCAGTTCTCTGTGTGCTGGAGAACAGTTAATATACACAGAAGTAAAGCGGTGTTGATGAGGGAGAAGGAATGAAACTTTCCTGTCAAAGTGTTGATAAGAGTATATGTCCAGAAATGTTAGAGCCACGCCAAAGATAGAGGGGAAGCCATCCTCATTCCCAAAGGAGCTCATGTTTCTCTATAGAGTTCTCAGCAAAACACAACTCATGATCCACACATGGCACAAGGACATGAGCAGATGATAACATAAAGGAAACCCAGCCTATTTTTGGTGAAATGATCCCTGTGTGAGCTGGGAGCCTACTGTGGGTTCAATTATGTGCACTAGTTCTGCTGATGAAAACAGACAATTGAACAGATTTCAAACACTTTGATGCTGCTGGCTGCACACCCCTGATAGTTATGCCTTAGCCTGACATCTACAGATACCTGATCTTCACCCTCTCTGGCATGGCGTTTGTGTTGAGTTATATTCTAGAAGCTCTCTGGCCAGCATACTGGATATGAATACTACTGGATATGAACCATAAGGTATGAAGTCAATTAAAACAAATGTGCCTTTGATAAACATCAGAGTTTAAACACTTTAAATAATAACAATGTATTTGTATGGCTATTTAAAGAGGCTAATGAAATGATGAAAAGATATGAATTCCAGAAAAGTATTACTCTATTGGTTATTCCAGAGGCTTACTTCCATCTTGCCTCCCAAAATGGAAATGCACACATATAGAAAAGCTCTAATATATAATTGATAAAGTTATTAAAGGAACTGGACCATGAAATCATCTTTGCTTCAGAACTGGCAAGGACAGTGGCTGTATATCTAAGTCCTGTTGAAACTCTTCCTTTTCAGTTTGCCTGCTGTATGTATGTAAATACTTATTAGCTAGTATAGTTTCAAAGAGGACTGATACAACTCATTGTTATGCACTATTAATAGTTTCTATTGCTTGCTCCTTATATCCTGTCTTAACAAGCCCTTGGGGAAACTTGGGAAAGGCAAATTGCATTCTTGGCTGGGAATATTCACCTTGGCTTTGTTCTGGTCCCTTGCACAAGGGCGAATTTCTGTGAGTCCCCTCAGGCACGTGATATGTGTTAGGGACTAAGTAGCAGAGCATGTAGATGCCCTGTTAGTGCATGAAGGAAGAAGTATGCTGCGTGTCCTAAAAGAATGGAGAAGCTGGTATGCTCCTTCAGTATTGTGGGTAGCTTAGGGAGAAGTGCTGACTGCAAAATCCAAATAGAATAAGTCTGTTTATGAAAGACTGAGGGGCTAGTTGCAGCTTATACACTGCCTCAGCTGGCTGTATAAAACCTATCAAGCAATAAAACACAGAATCAAAAGGCATGGGGAAAAGGGCCGAGGTGGATTGGGATTAAAGGAGTGACAGTGAAGGCAGGCAGGCTAGGGAACACAACTGAATGGCAAAGGAGCAGTCAAGTTTGTTAACAACAATGGGAGATAGCCAGAAGGAGAACAAGAAGAAATATTGCTGACACCCAAAATGTAGAGAGAGTTACTTGAGAGACTGACCTCTTAAAAAACAAAACAAAGCAAAAACGCCACCAATAAACAAATGCCTACAGCAAATCCAGAAGTGCTCTTGCTGAGCTGAAATGAAGTCAGTTTGGTCAGGGAAGCTTGCAGGAGCCACATCTGAAGGCTGGACTATGGTAATCAAAATTAAACTCCGAAGGAGCCCCTGCTGTGTTTTATACTTTGCAGAGATAGACTTAAATACTGGTAATACTATTCCCTTATTCTTCAGTGGAATTATTTGTAACAGAGTATTGAAGCACTTTGCAAACAGTTGATGAAGAGACTAATGGTTACATAGTTAAAGTAGTTTGATGAAGAAGAGGGATGGTATCAATTACTTTGTTGCCCTGAGGGGGTCAGGCCAATGCTCAGGATCTCAATATTGTGCTGTTAGACAGGAGGGTGTGTTAGACAACTGCACATGCTCACATAAAAATCAATTAAGCACACACTCACTAGGTGCATACAACCCTATTAGGCATACACACTCACACTACCAGCTCAGGCACATACACTATACACCCCAAAAGTTAGACACAGATCACTAATTTGTATATCATGCACACAATGCCATACACACATACACACCACTCACACTAGCAACTCAGATATGCATACGTTCAAAATAACTAGTGTAGGTTCATGCACCCTACACACACCAAATTTAGACAGAATCAGTTACCAGTTACCAACACCTGTATATTCAGTACACATATGTGGATTACTAATTCATATACCACACACAGACACAGACACAATGACATCTATATGTGTGTGTGTGTGTATTCACTAGTTTACACATATACCACACACCTATACATACACACAAGTGAGTTTCTAAGTTGGGTATTGTGATATGTATGTATGTATGTACTTGGGATACCTGGGAAAGGTTAAGGTAAGAAAGTAGAAGTGTAGGGAGTTAAAGTTACCAAGATCAGGATTAGAACAGGTAGACTACAGGGGCCTGGGCTGCAGAACTGAGGCTCAGGGGTAACTTCAGGTGAATTGATCTTACTTGATTAAAAGACAAGGCCCAAAGCCTGCAGAACAAGGAAGCAATGTCAGCACAGCTACGGGGGAGCTGAAAAGGTAGGCAGAGAGAGGGAAAAATGGGACTAAGGGAAAGTGTGGGTGTTAAAGAGGGGCTCTAGGTGTGGGGAGCCAGAGGATGGCTCTGGGGCAGCAGGGCCTCTGGGTGGATAGGTGGTGTGGCATGGTGCTGGTCCAGATGGAGAGGGCGTCCCACTGGGTCTGTCTTCACTGCCCTTTTTTATAGGGGCAGACCTTTTGTGACCCTAGTGACAGGAGGCATGCCCAGGCAAGGGTCAGCCCCTGGCGTACTGAGCATGTGTGCTCCATGCAGGGATGTGCAGCTTTGGGTGTCTGTAATGGTGAGAGTTGCTCGTTCTGCAGGGGTTTTTTTCTTTCAAATGCTGGTCTTGTCTCTGTTCCTGGATGAGGTCCGTGGTTCCTGGATGAATCAATGCGAGGTGATGGCTCAGACATTACAGGCCATTCAGTAGAGGCCTGCTACCAGTAGAGGCCTGCTACCACTGTATTTCAATCATTTCCACACTCATTCATCAGGGAACGAATTTACATGGGAGGGATACATGACTTATATAGTTGCGACACACAGGGGATGCAGGGGCAGAGGACACAAGATGGAGACTTGACATATAAAATGGAAACTTTACATGACTTTGGTTCACTTTCAAACATGGGCCTAAACCATACAATATCCATATGAAACAATAAAAATCAATACAAAATGATAATAATACAATATACAACAGTAAAAATCAATATAAACCTAATAATAATACAATATAAAACTGTGGATATCCAAAACCAAAAACTTGCTACCAAAATAAAAATGTTTAAAGCTTATCCTACATCTTAGCTTACTTATACTTATCTATAGGGAATAGAGAGGGAGAGAAAAAGTCAGAAATGGTTGGGGAAGGGGAGCAAATGCAATAATAAGACAAAAAGAAAAACTGGGGGTTTTGCTACACCTTGGCCTTGATTGTATTTCACATGCTTTATGGTAAGAGGGGAAACAATGGATCAAGACTTGTGGATTCATTCTACATTAGAGAGATTCCTTCAATTGTCTGAACAGTAATTTATCATTTACAGTGCTCTTCCAAAACTCCTTCTGGTAATGAGGAATGGGGGGACTTGCACAGGAGCAAAGAGCCATGTCCTCAGCTGGTATAAATTGGCATATCTTTCTTGAAATCAGTGACATATCACATCAGCTCTTGCCAGGCACACAACATGCTCATGGATAACACTTTAGGGTGTTACCTAAATTAATGTTTAAGAATATATGTATGTCTGCATGCACCACATTCATGCCAAGCGAGAGAGACCATGTTAGAGTATAGTTCCCCTACATCATCTCATCTGTATGCCCTACAAACAAATGTAAATCTCATTTTTTCTCTTAAAGTAAGCATTAGTGTGTTTATGCCAACTTAAAAGGGTGTGTTAACCTGTTTTAAGCCCAACAATTTCCTTTGCTTAATAGATGATAAACTTTAATTTGGCCTTCGTAGATGCTGCCTCATTGGGATTGAAAAGTAAGGTGGTCTTGCAGTGCCAGTAATAGGAATCAGAGGATCAGAGTGGTTTCCTATATGACCTTATGCAAGTCACTTACCTCTTGGTACTTTGCTTCTTTCCCCTGTAAAAATGGGAGCAATAAACTTCCCTACTTCACAGGGATATTTTGACGTCAAATTCCTTTAATGTCTATGAGATGCCCAAATAAGAAATGATGAGTCATGCTTAAAAAAATAACTGGTATATTTTTCTGTCTTTTGAATTACATGGGGTAGTACAGATAGAAGAGTAAATGTTTTCGCTCCGAGCCTTCAAGAGGCCGAGAAGTGATACTACATGCCACAGCTCTTGTGGCATATTCTATGGATACAGGATGAAAAGAAGAGCTGTGGCATGTAGTACATTTATATTTAACCTTTCTTTAGATTGTCTCATTTGCATGGCTTCCCTTCTGACAGCCATCATGTCATCAAGCAAGTCACAGAGGTGAACTCTAATGACCATATGGTGCTTTGTGAGTGTCAGTGAGGAGCCAAGCAGACTCATTAATTCAATCGCCTGGCTCTCCTTGCAGGATTGCACCCATATCCACTTCCAGGTCTAGTGCAGAGCGCATGGGGAACCCCCCACCCCCTGGCTCAGTGACTGGTGCCTCCCGGGTCTTGGGGGGTAACTCAGGGTCTCCCTGTGGCCGATTGCTGAGCCAGGACACTGAAGGGGAGGGGATCTGAATTGAATCTGAATCAAATACAGCCCATTTCACACACCCCTACTTTCCTCCCTCCCATCTCCAACTTGGGTTTTTTCCCCATTCAGCTGAACTACTCTGAAGTATAAGTCTCACAAAAGTGATGGATGGTGTCATGGTAACAGGCCAAGCTGTACCTTTGTCCACTGCCTGGTGTCTCTGAGTGTGTTTCTGAAGATGTCAGGTCTCATGCCAACAGATGCTGTGACTGTTTAACACCTTTGAGTAACTAGCCTCATTCTTCTAAAAAATGTTTCTTTTAAAGCCTCCTACAGTTTTTCTTGAACTACTAGGCCTTTTGGTAACATGGCATTATTCCTTACTACTTCCTTTTTAGAGAAACAGAAATCTTGAGCTCTTATTGTTTATTTCTCCTTACATTCATTATTAAACTTAGCCAACATTGGAATGTTTTCTGTATGTATATCCCCAGATGAATATGTTGAAATTTTGCAGGAATAAATGCTAGATAGATAAAAGATAGAAGATCAGGTGTCACTTGTAGTGAGAATCTGCAACAATATAGAAGATAAAGCTAAATAATCTGTCTTCATGTGCAGATTTGTAACCTATTCTTTTAATAGATGCCACATTACATGTGTTGCTTCACAATGTTTCACTGACCAAAATGTGCATTACCACAGCCAATTAAGTTTTTTTAAGCTACTAGAACATTACATAAAAAAGAGAGAAAATTCTATAAACTATTGTTTTCTACCTAGTCTGCTAAAGCTACCATTGACATTAATGGGATTTTGCCTTGGGAAAGGACAACATCATCACTCAGGCTTATAACACACCTAAACTTTGAGTGGTTGCAAAACGTTTAATGCAATTTTCCCATCACTTAGGATTTTATCATTTGTAAAACAAAGTGGCAACTTGAGTTCATGAGATAAATATATTTACATATGAAACTGGGAGTGGGTTAAAGCAAATTGATCTTATTGCACAGCCAGCAACTGTATGAGTGTCTGGAAGGCACCTGCATTTACTGTTAATATCAAGAACTACACACTTTTCAGTTCACTGAGTAACAACAACATCCAGTAAGAAGGAATGTCTCTAGTTCTCTCTGTCCCCTATCAAAGTATTATGTTAACGTCTGTGAGCACAAAAATATCAGCAATTCATAGTAACAATGAATGCTTTGGGTTTTTCCAGTTTGCCTCTACCTCAGAAACAATTCACCACTTGGACATAGGACTGAAAACATCTGGAGGTCTTGCTATACTTTCAAGCTCAGGGAGAAAGTCTTTCTTTTCTACTTCCAAGTAGTTGTTTTTGTCTTTCTTTTGCTTCAAGACCACCAAGATGATTTAATAAGATTTATAGACTTTAACATAAGAAGGGACCAATTTGTCTCTTCAGTCAAGTTGTTTGACTGCCTATAGAACATTGGTCAAAGGCATCAATCATTAAACCTTGTGCTAAGCTCTAACAGAAGCTCTGAGTTTTTATAACATCCTTTTCATAACTAATATCCGGTCTTGATTTGAAGACTCCAAGTGATGGAGAATCCATAATATCCCACTGGTTAATTGACATCACTTTACAAATAAGCTTCAGTACTTTTAATCTGAATTTATCCTTCTACAATTTTCACTGATTGGATCTCAGATTGCCAACTACTTCCCAATGTATGTATTTGCAGAATATACAAGCCAGTTCTTCTATCTGTTTTTTAGATAAACTAAATAGATTGAACTTCTTAAGTCTCTCACTAAGCCAGTTTTCTAGGCCCTTTCTTTTTGGAACCATTTCCAATTGGTGACTATCCTTTCTGAAGCATAGCTACCAGAAATGGACCTGGCATTCTAGTAGTAGTGTCACTATTGCCTTATGCAAAGGTAATATTACCTCTAAAAGTATTCTGTGTTCTGCATGTATACCCAAGGTTGGCATTTGCACTAGATGTGCCTGTTTGGTAAAGTACTGTTAAACATAAGACCTATTTAGCTTCCTGGCATTTCAGGACAAAGTCCCCTGTCTTTGTAAGTGTGAGGGAAGTACCATTCCCTTGTACTTAGCCGCATCTGAAATGTATGTTTAAAGTGACCCTACTTTTTCAAGAAATCTACAGTAACCTAAAAGAAGATAAGGACACCCTTCTTGTCGTCATTGTTTTTTCACTCCACCAATTTTTGTTGGCATCTGCAATGATGATTTAATACATCAGGATCATAGGAAAGTAGGACTGGAAGGGACATCAGAAGGTCTCCTACTCCAGTCCTCTGCTCAAGGCATGATCATTCATCCCAACTGTCCCAGCCGAGTGTCTCTCTAACCTGCTCTTGGAAACTTCCAATGATAGAGATTTCACAATTTCTGTAGGTAGTCCATTCTCATGCTTGACTACCTTTATAGTCAGAAAAGTTTCACGTAATTTCCAATCTAAATTTCCCCTACTGAAGCTCGATGCCATTGCTCCTCATTCTGTCCACTACAGCCATGGAGAAAAGCCCATCTCCATCTTCTGTAATCATCCTTCAGGTATTTGAAGATTTATCAAATCCCTCCAGAGTCTTTTCTTTTCCAAATTAAATAACCATAGTTCTTTCAGCCTTTCCTCACTGTCTTGTCCTAATAATTTTTATTGCTATCTGATAGACTCTTTTCAAAACGCCCACTTTCTTCCAGAAGACTGATAACGATACTGAATAACACTGAGCCAAGAACTAGACCCTACTTCTACAAACACCTCTGCTGAATGATGAATTCCAATTTAAAAGGACTTTTTTGAGATTTGTTTTCTAGTTCATTTATTATGGGGTATAATTATTTTTTAAAGAGCTATATATGGCTCTAAGTATGTTCTGTTAATAGCATTACCTTTATCAGCCACACATAAGATCTTCTCAGAAAATACTAAAAGTTGTTTAAAAAGGCTGTTTTCCTGCAAACCATTTTAATTGGCACTATTTAGGGTAGTGTCCTTTGGTACATATTCTTTTTAAGTATTGTTACTGCTTTCACCTCTTTTCTGAATCAAGATTTTTTTCTTCCAAATAAGCTACCTTTTTCTGATTGCAAAATTGTATATTTTTAAACAGTTTCCAGTTTATTAATCACAGTTTCATTTTTTTCCTTTATTCAGTTATGCTTGTGATTTTGCTTTCTGAGTAGGAAATGTGTTCTCTGAAGAAGTGTGTGTGTGTGTGTGCGTGCGTGTGTGCGTGCATGTACATATGCATATGTCTAAAATAATTACTTGTCAGAATTATGTTCTGTTTCCACATAACACAAAATTAGGTTGTGATCTTTTGCACCTAAGCAGCCATCAGTTCTTAGTTCTGTGATCAGTTAATTTTTATCTGTCAGAATGAGGTCTCGTATAGAATTTCCCCAAGTTGATGTATGAATAATCAGAGTATTGGGGCACTCCAGAGTAGAGCACGTGGAAGAAATTAAAGTCTATAATCAGCAACTCTGCCAAACCTTATGATGGTTTAAGATGTGAAGAAGTGCCTGGTCACTCTTGAAAATCCTACTCAGGTGCCTGTCTTCATCTTTAGGCACCTAGGTACCTTTAAAAAACAGCAATAGCGTGATGAATGGTGGCTCTACCTTCATTAGTGAGTTAAAATCTGTCTAAAAATCAGTTGGTACTAGGTGTCCACACGGTATCACTAAGCCTACCCTGGGTTCTTATGCCAACAACTCTCAACTTTTTACCGTATCTAACCTGAGAGTTTGTCAGCTACTGTCTTCCCCCACCATTTGCAGTCACACAACAATCCTTTCCATTCATAATCAGGAATCTTTCTGGTGGCAACTAAAGCAGTTGCTTACAGCAAGGAAAATTAATACTAGCTGCCTTTAATGTAAATTTGCAGGTGGAAACAAAGGTCCCCGCTACACATTACAGGTATTGCACAGTTAGCTGGTTAATTGTGCAAGGACAGGGAGATCAGTTACACATGCAAAGTAGCTATTGTACAATAAAAAGCTTCAAATGGCTATAAAGTTAGACTTCAGAAATATGTACTCACTTTGTAGCTGGTTGCTATTGAATTCTAATTTGCATGTGCAGCAAAATGTCCCCTGCAGCTGGGAGTGCTGCCAGCTGACATAGCTGCCAGCCACAGGGGTGCACCATACCCAATGTGAAACTCCAAGGATCTGGGGATCATGGCTGCTGTGATCCTTATGGCTCAGGGGTGTGTGAAAGCCCCAGACATCCCCCTGCTCCAGGGATGCAGGAAACTCCCAGGACCAGAGGACTGTGGTGATGCCCCAGCCCTAGGGCATTCCTGCACCACTGGGGTGGAGATATTTCCACAGTGGTGATCCTCCTACCGCAGGGGTTTAGCATATTCCTGAGGTTGGGGGGATCACGGATGCCCCGGCAGCTGGAAGCCCCTCAACTGGGGTGGGTTGAGGGGGCAGCCACAAGAGTTTGCTTCTTGCTGGTGCAAGGGTAGTCTGGAATTGGTTCTCCCTTCACTAGCAATAAGGTATGATGGGATCTAATGCGTGATTCTGTTAATCATAGATCCCATTGTGCCTTTACCTGCATATGTAAAGGAGGACAAAGAGGTGAATTAAAATCATGTGACCAGCCACTTTCCACAACCTCTCAGGAGCTCATATGCTTACCTACATTGGTGCTTCATAGGTCACAGTTTTAGAATTAATGCTTTATATTGAAAATATACAGAAAATTATTCTTGAAGGCATGAAAAAGGGCAAGTGATATTCATTTTTTCCATTCCAAAAGCTGACAGATGTAAAGTTTAAATGTGCTTTACCTTGGAATCACTTACCTCTTTTTACAGAACATATACTGAATGCCTTGTGGCATCAATATTGTAGTTGAGCAAGGTATTTAAGCCTACATTTAAGTTTAGCTCCAATAGATCTACTTAAAGGTATGTATATGCATACATGTCTTGCTAAATCAAGGCCTTAGCAGTTACAGTGAGATACATAAATGAATTCACAAAATGTAAATCATGAAGATTGCAGACATTTACAGATATATCTACTTCAGCTATGGCCCCTCTGCACATTATATCTATTATGCAATTACCTTGTTAATTGTGCAATAAATTTAGATTGACTATATTTTCCAATTGACTATGGCGCCTTTAACAGGTCCAACCAGCTATAAACTTACTGCTTGAACATATATAACAATTTTATAGTTGGTTTCCATCCTCCTTTAATTTGAATGTGTAGGCAGTCTGCAAATGGGAGACTGCAGCTGCCATGATCTCCAGGCCACTGGAGAGCACAATGCACTTCCAGGGCTGGGAGAAGATTGCAACTGCTGCAATTTTCTCAGCTGCAGGGATGCTCAAGGTGGAGGTAAAGGTGTGATGGCAGCAGCTGAGAGATGGAGGCTGCTGCGATCTCCCAGCTGTGGGACACCCCACACACCCCTGGGGCTGAGAGATCTCAGCAGTGCCCCAAAGCTGCCAGGGCTGACAGTCCTGCAGCTAACAGGACTCTCAGTTCTGGTAGCACCACATGTGCAGCCAGGGCCAAGAGTCCTCACCCATGACATGTGGCACGGCCAGGAGAGAGTCCCATCCACTGTGGGACTCTCAGCCCTATCTGCACATGGCCTTGGGGCTGGGAGCCCCATGAACACAGATGGCTTCCAGCTGCGGGAGCCTGTTTCTTGCCAGTGCACAGGGAGCCCAGGATTGGGCTCCCCTGCATCAGCAATAAGGTGAAATGCAGGGGTTCTCAAATTTTGTGATACCACGACCCCAAGTACTGGATGGCAGCAGCAGGGGACAGGAAGCTGGCACGTGGCAGCCACCACTGCCATCTACCACTCTGTTGTCACATGCCACTTTCCTGCACTGCTGTGTATACCTCCTGGGAAGTTTGTGTCCCCTTTTAAGTTGCTCATGACCACCCTGGGGCGGGGGAGGGGGTCACAACCCACAGTTTGAGAAACACTGGTGTAATAGGATCTAATGTGCAATCCCGCAGTCACACCTTCTGTCATGCATGTATGGATCATGCATTAGATGCCATCACACCTTTACCTACTCATGTAGAAGGGGCCTCTCTAAAGTATACATCTATCTACCCAGATATACCAAACCCAGGATTATACTGTGTTATGGGAGTTTGCAAATCCTGAGACAAATCTGCTATTCATGGAAAAACTAAAAAATAGGTATGATCATTGCTAAGTATTTTGATATTAAGAATTTGAACTCTGGGGGGGTTTTTTGTCCTTCATCTTTCTCTCTCCTGTTTGGCTTTCTTCAGCTGGTGTAGGATGAAAATAGTTACTCTCCTTTTTTTCATTTTTTAACCGGTCATAATTATGCTAGCTGATTCTTATGTAGACTTGTCTTCAGCTGCATTGCTTACATGCCTTTTTAATAAGCTGCAATTTTTGTTAAGTAAGTTATGGCAGATTAACTACTTCTGATAAGCTGTGGTATTATACAGAGTGGGTGATTTTTTTCCTGCTGGGATGCACAGTATGTGTCACTGCTGACTCGCTTCCTCTTGTCTCCCTCCAGCTAAATGGCAACATGCCATGGCAGCAAAAGTTCTGCAGGAGTTGCAAATTAATTTGTCTAAGCTGTTTTATTGTTGTTGATGTTTAATGACTTGATGAATTAGGTGACTGGTTACTGAGAGAGCATGCAGGCAAAGAAATCAAATGAGCAGGCCAAAAGCCTTGATATTTGAATTTAGTTTTGGTATTGAAAGAATATTCTTCTGAGCTGAGGGGATTTATATTTATCAGACCCCTTTTCTTTCCTTTTTATTATTATCACATGCTGTGTTTTCACTTACCTGGAGAATGAGTGGAAAAGCATTTATTGTGCTTTTTTTTTATTGCTGCATAAATCACGCTATCTTCCTGCTTCTGCTAAGACCCTGCTGTAGTAGGAGCTCTTACCTACAACATTATCACTGGAGGTTTTGATTTGCTGGACTATGAGTCAGTCTTTCTCACTCAGTTGTTCTTGTTCATGCTCATGCTCAAGCTTATACTCATCCTTATTGGGGGAAGTTAACTTCCTTGCCTCAGGGGCTACAGACAGAAGTTACACATAAACCAGGTTAAGTGATCAGGGTCTGGCAACACTCTCTCCTTGAGTGGTAGGGTGGGGGGGAGGACAGGAAGCCTGGCAAGAGCTGCTTTCCCCTCCTCCTCCAGGCATACCCTGAATGGGGACTGTGCAGGCCAGAGTGGGGGTTTAAACACCTCTCTAATCATAGTGTTCTGCTGGGGCCTGGCCACTTCCCCCCTCGGCTCAGCATTGTAAAAGGGAAGGGAGGCCTCATTTTAGCAACCCCTGGCTTTTAGCCTGAGTCACTGCAGGCATGTGCCTGCATTTTCTGATTCAAAAATGAATGTCTATGCACTTGTAAATCAGTTCAATTTCTGCAGTTTAGACTAACCTGCAAAGATTGAATCAATTCAGGTTTGGGCTTTTTGAATGTCTGCCCTAGCTAGAGACTTCAGTATCACAAGGAACTGAGCAGAAAATTCCCTTGTACAAGACAGTTTGGTTCTGGGGAATATGAGCTGGCTAGCCATTGTCCCTTCTTTATAGGAAGCCCATCAGAAGCTGAGATCATATTCATCTCTCTGAAAGCCTGAGCAATTAGCCCAATGGAATTCAGTGCCCATTAAATGGAACTTATAACCAGAGGAGTTGGTAGAGGCAGATGGTATAGCCAGATTAAAAAGGGAGCTAGACAAATTTGTCCACAAATCTATAAGTTCTATAAGATCTATAAGTATATATCTTTAAATAAGATTTGATATATCAAATATATATCAATAAATAAGATTATAGATCTATAAATAAGATTATATGTTCTAGCTGGGGATGACCTCTTGAGGTTCCTTCCAATCCTAATTGTCTGTGATTCTATTAATAGTTATTAAATACAAGTCAGAGATGTTGCCTCTGTCATCAGTAAGTCAATGGTGGTGTATGCCAGGAGTGACAGATCACTCTAGATTAATCTGACCCAGTATGGTACTTCTGAGCTAAGTACAGAAATTTAAAAAGGCTAAGGCTGAATTGATTCAATCTGTGCAGGTTAGTCTAAACTGCATAGTTTGAAACAATAAGCAAGTGAATAGACATTCGCTTTTGATTCCAGAAATGCAGCCATATGCCCGCAGTGGCCTAAACCAGAAACCAAGGGATGCTAGAACACATCCCTCCTCAGCTGGAGTAGACAGCTTGGGCCAAAGCTAGCCCACCCACCCTGTGAGCAGGGCGTGTGGGAGGATGGCAGGGAGGTGTAAAGCAATCTGGGATGCTGGAGGACTGTGAGTTAACTTGAATGTGGAGGGGATATGGGGCAGAAGTTCAATAGGTTTGATACTACATCCATCCTAAACTAGTTTTGGTCATTTTGAAAGTGGTTTATCGGCATTGGACTTCTGTTGTGTTACAGATTTGAACCAGTTTCTGATAACTTATACCAGTTTATGTGCAATTTCTGTCCCAAACCTTTATGTTCTTAGGCTAAATGGACTGCCCATGGGAATGCAGCATGTCTCAAAGATGGCTGGTATACCAGGCTTGTGGCTGTCACTTTCTCTAACTCTGAGTGTATTCACGGTGGTTGTTGCAGCACGGTCATAAAGTCATAGCTAAATCCTCAGGTTCCATCCTGTCTGTTCTGCGCTGTTTGATATTTCAAAATAAGATTCTATGAGACCTTGCAATTTGACACAGAAAAGTCTCGTACAGTAATGTACTGGAGTTTCTGCCCAGGCTCCTAGCTTTGCAGCAGAGTATCAATGATTTTGTGGGAGTTCAGTCAGTGAGTCATAGCATTAATAACTTTAACAGACTTTTGTGCATTAATGCCCTATGGTGAATGATAATTCTGAGCCTTAGCTGATGGAAAATTCTCAGCTTTTTGTCTTATTTTATTTAAAAAGTTAGAAATAAAAGTACTGTATATTGTAAATAATGTGTTCTTTTTTCTCCCTGGATTTTATTCTGCAATGAATGTCATTTATCAAATATAAAAATGATGGAATGAATTGCATAAGTCATCTTAAATGTGATTTGCCACTTGCCTGATTGTTCAGAAGTGCATGCATGCTTAATTAATCTAATTGGTCAATGCACAAATAAGGAACAAATTTACAGTCTCTCTACCATCTTCAATAAAGTATTTTGGCTTCCTAAGATAAATAATGTATTCTATAGAAGAATGCCAGACCGTAATCATGGGGAGTAGGCTTCTTTTATAATAAAATATGGAATAACTATAGCAGTTCTTTCTTTTGTCTTTCTCTGTTTCTATTAAACTATTCTGTTCATTGTATAGAGTTCTTATTTCTCCCACCAAAGACCATAAAATTCCTTTCTAAGTGTGGTAGAAGTCATATTAGACACTTTGCCTTCAGAGGAAGAAATTAATTTCACTTGTGAAATATGAGTTTGGTGGCTTCAGGCTAGTACCTGCCACTTTGTGTGTGAATGCATTCCCACATTGAGATAAATATATGATAAGATACTGTAACACAGGCCTGGCTACTGAGTGCTTCATGTTGTTACGCTGCAAAGCTTTGCTATTCAGAACTGGTGGTAGTTCACAAAGAACTTAATTCCTCCAGCTCAAAAAGCACAGTCTTCTCAGCTAAGACATTACTGTAAATGGTATAGGGCTACCAGCTGAACAATCTTGAATTTACTTAGTAATCATAAATGATACACCCACTCCATATCATTGGTTCGGTGGATTATTTAGATTGTAGCGGGGTGCTGTCTCTCTCCAAGTATGAGGTATAAATACTGTTGGAGACAGTGCCACAAACTCAGGATGGGTAGCCTAGTATGCTACAACCAATCTTAGGTTGCTGAAGTCATAGTGTATTTAGTGGACTAAAATGGCTATCACTGAATTAAAAAGTGAGGCTTAGGTGAAGGTATTTTTGAGTGGGCAAGAAGATTGGGAGAGGGAAGCACAGCACAAATCAACATAGCACTTCCTACCTCAGCACTGAGATTTTGACAAGTGAAACAGGAGGAAAGCTAAAGTTAGAAAAGCTATGGGATTTCCTAACTATGATTTCATAGGAACAGGCATCTAGGGAGAGAACTAGGATATGGTCACAGTAGTATGGATAAATCATTATGAAGAACAACGTGTCATTGTTTATCCGGCTTCATTGACAAGCATATTCTTTGCTACCTATCAGGAAATCTGCCAACAGTAACCTAATCACCAGTTCAACATTTTGCAACCCAGCATACAGGAAGACTATCTATCACTAGCTGATTTCAGCTTTGACACACGTACATCTAAATAATTTGAATTATACCAGTTTTAGCAATCTTCTTGTAATTTTCTTTAGGTTACTAGTTCCTGGATGGAAACCCTTTTTTTGGTGGGTTCACTCCAGCTGTAGTCCTACTGCCTGCATGGGAGAGATTTTGTGTGACCCTGATTGTTATTTATTTATTTTTAAATATTGTCTCATCATCCCACTCCACTGTAAATAGCAGGAAATCCTTTGTTCTAGGTGTTTGGCCCTCTAGTTCCACCTTGTTTTGTGCTTTTCAGATACCAATACAAGATCGGTTACGTGTATGTTCTTTGCAGACATGCTCTGAGGTGAATCCTTCCAGAATTGGAGGGGGTGTGCTTGGGACTTCCTTTGAAGATTTGGAAAAGAGTCCTTCTTTGATGAGGTTGGTTCTCTTCTAGCTTGCAGATGCACAAGAAACTCCGAACCTGATTTTCTAATAAGGTGCACTGGTTTTAGGCTGGCAGTGATGCAAGCAACAGAAAATTATTTCTCCTGAATGGAGAATCAGGCACACTCTGGCAGAGCAGGACTATGTGTCTGAAGGTAAAAACTGACTGTGGTTCTTATTGCTTCCATTTATTATTTAGCTCTTCCAAAAACATTGCATAAATGTTAACTCTTCAATCCTTATGTACTCTTAATCCATTTTGTGGAATAAGAAAATGAGGTAGAGATGTTAGAAGACATCTTTTAAAAAATATGCAGTACTCAACTCCACTTGAAAACTAAAATCTGGAGTAGAATCTCATTATACTACACCAACTGGAGGTTTCTCATTGACTTCTGGAGGGGTCAAGATTTCACCCCTGGTCTTTATGAATGTGCTACCCTGGGATTAAGATGAGAAGGTCTGTTGTTTCCTAGAAGCTCAAATCATGCCTTCCTCTGTAAGCAGCTACTAGGATTAATTAATTTCTGAGAGCTGGATAGTCTTCAAAATGGAAATTTCCATTTGCTCTCCAGTGATCAAAGTGACATATTTAAATTTCATATTACCAAAGAAAGAGCTCTGGGGGGTATATTGAAGAACCAACTTTTGCTCTGTTTGAGTATAGCAATTAATACAGTTCTCCTGCAAGGCAAATTAATGTGAAACCATCAAATTGGCATGTTAGTACCATGGGGACTAGTGTGCATATATCATGAGGCAGGAAGCATGGAGTTTTATACAAGTGTTTTTGAAAATATTTTAGCAGTAGTTTTGGTCTAGCAAAATGGTTTCATGTAACATGTGACCCCACTGGACTCCTAGTCCCTGGAGAGGCTGATGGTAATAAAAAATAAAGAAGTAATAATCTGGATTCAGTTATTAAATAAATAAATTCAGTATTGGATAAATGGATGCTCTCAACTATTTTATAGTGTGTAACACTGTTTGCTCTCCACTGTTTGTAATATTTTTGTAGAAACTGGACTAACATTTCTTTCTGTATGTATTTCAGCATCAGCCCCATACAGAGCTCCATAAGGGTGGAACTCTTTTGCTGCACAGAGCTTCTGGGAGTATTGGGGTCAAAATATTTCTCCATTCTCCTTTTCTCTTTCACAAAAAATATTTCTGTCTATCCTACACATTTGTTACGGCCGTGTGAAGCTTCAGTTGCTGATTCGATTCAACAGAGATTCGGCCCGATGTGGCAGCTGAATCTCGGAATCAGAATCGAATCAGGTGACCCTATAATCTCTCTGAATCAAATGGAACCTTCCAAATCGATTCAGAGAGATTTGGAAAGATTCAATGATGTGGACATAGACACAGCTTTAAATGTTTTTCGACGTACCTCAAGGTATCAGGTGGCTTGTGAATGCTGATATGATGGGGTGGATGGAGCATCCCACAGGAGCACCGGGGGATCCCCAGCACGCTCAGTAGTGGGCCCAGAAGTGGACCAAAAGCACTGCTGTTCCACTTCTCAGTCCACTGCTGAGCATGGGGGGGGGGGTGCTCCTGTGGGATGCTCCATCTGCCCCACTGTTGCAGCATTCTTGAGCCACACCTGGTACTTCGCAGTATGTAGAAAAAACATTTAAAGCTGTGTATATGGCTGAATTGCTGATTGTCTGAATCAGCATCAAATCTTCAATTACATATTTGGCTGAATCAAATTGGGACAGTGATCCAAATCAATGAATTGAATCACTGTCCCCAGTTTGGGCTGAATCAGAATCCAAATCAAATATAGGCTGTTTCACACACTCCTAATATTTATATGCCCCTCCATAGTATTAGAAAACTAACCATCCAGGTAATTTTTTATTTGCTTCATAAACTTCTGTGATGTAAGGAAGTACTTTTATTCCCATTCTATAATTGGAAAACTGAGGCAAAGATCAGAGTAACATTTTTAGGTACCTCAACCCCCGTGACAGAATCCACAGACCCGAGTTAAATGTGTAGATGCTTTTATGCATTGCATCCCTAAGAATGGGATTCATGAGTCTCGGCTGGGAGTGTCTACAGCATTTCCTGTTGGCTAGCAGCTTTGATAATGTATGTCTTAAGCCCCAGCAAGGGGCTGAATTTAGGTGCCTTATTCTATGCTCCTAGAAGGTGGTTCATGGGATAAGGACAGAGATGCAAATTAAAAGGAGGAGGGAGGAAGAGACTAACATCATCTACTCTGTAGCAGAGGTTTCATGTGTCAGCTCTTATCTCACAGTAAATGACAGCTAATGGACCCAGCTTACCCACAAGTGAAACTGGGTTAATCTATCTAGCAGAGTTAATTTCCACTTACTGTAGGATAAACCAGACATGCAAAACAATTGCCATGGGGGAGCTGATAGGTGGTATATGCTCCCCTACTGCTTTAACTTAGCATAATTTGTTTGTCTCTACATCCACAGGTGGAAAGGCTGGAGGAACTAGGTTTATTTAGTGTAGGGAAAAGGCGATTAAGGGGACATATGATAGTAATGTTCAGATATTTGAAAGTCTGCCAGAAAGATGATGGACAAACCTTGCTTTCCTTTGCCGTAGAGGGCCATGCAGGCAGGTTTAGAGGAAATCTTAGGAAAACCTTCCTATGTGTAAGAGCAGTAGGACAGTGGAACAAGCTGTCTAGGGAAGTTTTGTGATCTTCTTTGGTTTATAAAAAGAAGCTGAGTAGGTATATGTGTGGGATGTTTAGTAATAGGTGGTCTTGCACCACTGCAGGGGGTTGGACTAGATGCTCTTTGAGGTCCTGTCCAGTCCTATGAATCTATGCTGCTAAGATACTTATATGTTGTGAGGAAATCCTGCTCCAAAGACTTTGTGCATTTTATCCAATTACACTTCAATGTAAATTACATAAACAGTCCCTGGAATGGATATAGGAACCCAGATCTCCTTCTTGTCCCTCAAGGGAATGCCCTAATCACAAGTCTAGAGAGTCACTCTTATCCTCTCTCCCACTAGGGCAAAATGTCTCTTTAATTCTTTGGTGCAAAGTGACACTTCTTCGACAGGAGGGTGGCCTGGCATATTGCTATGTTGTGAAGAAAACTGGCAGTGATTGCTCTGTTTTTGTATAGATTCTGATGCATTTAGAGTATTTTGGGAATGCTTACTTGTATGAGATAAAGTAGAGGATCCAGACAAGGCCTGAACCTGAGAGAGGCCAGCACTGTCAAGATGGAGATTTTTCACCTTTAGGCATTTAGGATACTTCAGTGTTGAAGGACATTGTGAGGTTAGGAGGCAGATGCATGAGTGCTTCTGGATTTAAATACTTGTGTATCTTTGTGGGCCTAAACCTAAAGCTGTCTGTACTGTCTTCTTGCTAAGCCTAGAACTACTGGCAAGAAACCAGTTCTATCCACTAATTTGCAGCCCAGCAATTAGACAATGGCAGCCATTTGGATGCTAAGCATACATCCCAGTACTAGTCAATCTTTCTACTTCTAGAGATGCACTAGGGCAAGTGCTCAGGCCCACTCTTGAGCCATCTATACTGCTTAGTTGCCGGGCTTGGACATGCACGAAACAGGAACAAGTGGGCAGTTGGTTTCTTGGTGGCACACTCATCAGTATAGATATGGGCTAAGTATCTCCCTGGAGGTCACACAGGAGGCTTGTAACAGACCACTGGAGCATGCATCTGCAATCTGCTGCTAGTTCCATGTTGCTTGCTTGCTTTTTACCTGCAAACATCTCTGACATCCCCATACAAGCACACCAGGGCACTGTATTCATTAGTTTATCAATTCTGCTGGTCAACAAAAGGAAGGACAAAACTACATTTGCCTACGTTCTACTCAACATGTCTTACAAACAAATTCTTATTGGGAGAAACCAGTTGGTTTTAAAATGATTTGGAATCTGAAAGATTGTTGAATTGTTTGAGTTCTAAATTTCACCTAAATTGAAATACACATAAATATGTGAAGACAATGTCTTCTTTAATTGCTGGTGAGATTTTCTATTATACATCAAATTCCAAGTAGGGCCTAAATGTCTCAAGATCTATACAAATAATAATAATTAGATGTTAAAGTGATAGAATATTATTAACCTGATTTAGTATGTTTCATTTATTCATTTACATTAAGCCAGAATAATATAATGAACATTGAATTGGTGAAAGAAAAGGTTCTATTTTGAGCTTAATTTACAATACCTACTGGTAGCTTTGAAGAGTAAGTGCTTATTGCTTACTTTGGATTGTAACACATTATCAATTAATTGCTCACAGCTCTCTGTTCGCAGTCTGTGTAGGCTGTGAGGAATGGTAAATGATTAACTTTCAATGACATAGGGTTTGAATTACAATGTTAGCCTTACACAGTATGAAATTTGCAAGTTTAATTTGGTGAAAATAACCCCTTTGTCTTGCAGCATTCTACTAGTAAGGCCAAGAACATGAGCTCAGCTCTCTGGCTGCTTTATAACCTTTCTTCTGTTTTCTACTTGCTGTTTCAGCTTCTTGCATATAGAACTTTCCTCAGTGGGCTGTCTCCTGTGTTTTTTCCTTATCTTACACATGCACGGCTGGGTTCCTGGGGAGTAGGAGTACCTGTAGGAGGAACAATGTCAGCCATGTGTTGTTCCATTACTATGTTCTGAATAGCAGCAGATGCTTAAATCAAACAATACAGTCTGAGACATCAAGCCAATGTATGATGAGCAAAACACTGCATTACAAAAAACAGGCTAAAAGAATAAAAAGTATTTATGACTTAATAGATAGATACAGTACAGTACAGCAATCACTCTGCCATGAGATAGGGAACAAATCTAACTCTCAGAGCACTGATAAACTGTAAATACACATTTCTCTTTAAGTTTTGTATAAGGCATCTCGTGCCAAGCCTGTGATTAACTTGCCTTTTATACAGTATGTTCATCTAAGGAGCACAGAATGAACTAGCTAAGGATATTATGATTTACATTCTACAGATGAAGAAACTGAGGTGCAGGAGAATTTCTCAGGAATCCTGTGATAAAGTTGGGAAGGAAACCTTTTTATCCCAGTCCTGTGCCTTGACACCAGGAGTGTTCTTTCCCTTCAATGAAAGTATTAGAAAATAAAACCTCATCTTCCCTCTCAGAATAAGAAAAGGTGCATACTTAACACAGGGTAACAAATATGTGGTCCTGGGATTACAATCCAAGCAGAGACAAGGCACCATAGTCTTGTCAGAAGATAAAATAAGTGAAGTCAACCTTGGGTAAGATGTACACTGTTGTCATTACTTACTTATCTCAGAATGACTTGTTGCCACTTGGATTTTAAGTAGGCTAACACCTGTTAGCATAGGATAACTGCAAAAGAACATATTGTAGCTAAGACATAACTCAAAGCTAAACACTGCAGCATAACCAGGAATAGAATAACTTTAGAGTGCCTGTCATTTCAGAAGTCTACAGCTTTGGTAGCATGTTTGTTACAAATATTGAAAAATTCTGACAACAAAACATGGGCATCCCACATACATGTGCCATACTGCACAATTATAGCCATACCAATGATTTGCCATGGAGTAAAAGTGGGTAAGGCTTTGTTGCTTGTCAATTACTTGTCCTTAGTATCTACCTGTGTACATGCTCTTATCCTGTGGTAGATGAAATCTAAACTACACTAGCTTATTCCTCAATGAAAGAATTTTCTTTGAAGGCTACTCTGTTTTGCATTTCATGTTTTGTGAGAGAAGAGCATGCACTAGAGTGATGCCTGCCCCTTTTGCTTCATGTAAATTGTTTGTATATCCATACCCTCGGCAGCAGCTCATCAGAGCTATGCATCAAGGCAAGTTAAACCAGTTTGAAAATGGCTGAAACCAGTTTGAGATAAATCTGATTAAATGTAGTATCAGGCTAAACTGATTTGGGTCAAACCCCTTGCTGGTTTAAGATAAACCAGACTTCCCCAGCATCCTGGCATGCTCTCTGGGCTTGGCGGGACTGTCTGCTCCACAGGAGAGCTGGCCCCTCCCCTCTCCTCCCTCTCTGGAGCTCCAGCAGAGACTGCAGGTACAGCAGGGTCTGCCTGGCTTCCCCCTGCCCTACTCCCCACTCCCTGCCCTTGCTATTTGCTGCTCAAGCAGGAATCCACCCCTCCCTCCCTCCCATCTCCCACAGCATGTACCCCAGCCCCATGGACCCTAGGCATATGGTATGCTGACTAATGTCAAGAGGTGTCTGTGTGTATGTCTCCAGTTTCACTGGGACAGGAAGACAGAACAGGGACCACTTAACGGCTTTTTGAAGCTAATCAGGAGACTATCTGGTAAACTGTTTAAGAAGAGTTTGAACTAATGGACAGAGGCTATTCTACTATTGGGGTGATGAACACTGTTATCATCCCCCTGCTGGCTTCCTTGCTTGTCAGTTTGCTGCAGACAGTATAAAGAAGCAGGGAGGGAGATTGAAATGCTCCATATCAACAGCTGCATACACTACACCCCCCACCCCAACCCCCTTGCCTCAGAGTGCTAGCAGGGGTCTGGCAACACTCCTAGCCCTTGAGCAGCCAACAGGGAACAGCCTGAGATGGTGCAGGCAGACCTCCCTAATCAAAGCAGCCTGCTACACGCCCCCCCCTGCAGCTCAGCACTAATGTAAGGGAAGGGAGGGCTGCTCTAGCACTCCCCAGCTTCTAGCTTGAGCCACTGCAGGCATGTGCCTGGATTTCCTCAGTCCAGAGAGAATGTCTGTCTAGTTACAAATGAGTTCAGCCTACCCAGGTTAGACTAACCTGCAAAGATTGAATCAATTCAGGCTCAGGCTTTTTAATGTCTGTCCCTAACCACGGGGTACTGTTGATTTCATAGACATTAGGGCTGGAAGGGACCTTAGAAGATCATTGAGTCTAGCCCCCCACCCGAAGGGCAAGAAGTCAGCTGGGGTCATAGGATCCCAGAGAGATAAGCATCCAATTTACTCTTGAAGGTGTTCAATGTAGGTGCTTGAACCACCTCCAATGGCAGGCTGTTCCAGACCTTGGGAGCTCAGACAGTAAAGAAATTCTTCCTTATGTCCAGCCTGAAATGGTCTTGCAGTAGTTTACAACCATTTGACCTCGTTATCCCTTTGGGCACTCTGATGATCAAACGTTCCCCCAGAAACTGGTGGTCACCCCTGATAAACTTATAGGTGATCATCAGATCACCCCTGAGCTTGCGCTTTTCCAGGCTAAAGAGCCCCATGGCTCTCAGCCTGTCGTCGTCAGTTCTGTTTTCCTGATCTCTGATCATGTGCATGGCTCTTCTTTGGACCCTCTCAAGCTTCTCCACATCCTTTTTGAATTATGGAGCCCAAAACTGGACGTGGTACTCCAGCTGAGGCCTCACCAAGGCTTCCTTGACAATGACCAGCACATCACAACAAGAGACGTGTTCAGACGGGATGGGCTCCACCTTTCCCCTAAAGGTAAGCGCATGTTTTCTTCTAGGTTGGCAGATCTCCTCTGGTGGGCTTTAAACTAGGCTCGTTGGGGGAAGGGGAAGACGAGGGCAGAAGAAACATCAGACTGCCAGACCAAGCTACACCCACAAGTACAGCCCAGCCTAGGCCGACGAGTGGAACATGTACACAGGTAAGTGACAGGGTCCAGGGTAATGCTGAAAGTAGGGGGCCAGTGCACACGTCCACAGGAGGCCTCAAATGCCTCTACACAAATGCTCATAGTATGGGAAGCAAGAAGGAGGAACTTACCCTCCTGCTAGCTGACACCAACCCGGACATAGTGGGGATCACTGAAATGTGGTAGGACCCAACGCATGACTGGGCGGTAAATGTCAAGGGCTATAGGCTGTACAGGAGGGACAGGATAGGAAGGAAAGGTGGGGGTGTGGCACTCTACATTAAGGAGGAATACACATCCTTGTCAATTAGCAAAGAATCAGAGGAGGGGCACTCTGAAGTGCGCTGGGTTAGAATACATGGCAGTTGTGGGGAAAGAGACTTAACAGTGGGGGTCTACTACAGACCTCCCAACCAAGGGGAAGAGCTAGACCAGGAATTCTTAAGTCAGCTCATGGAGGTAGTTAGGTCAAAGGATGTGGTCATCATGGGTGACCTGAACTTTCCAGACATCTGCTGGGAAGAGCAGTCAGCCAGGTCTGACTGCTCACGTAGTTCCTAGCCAAAATGCAGGACCTCCATCTAACCCAGGAGGTGCACAGCCCCACCAGGGGAGATGACCTGGTGCTGGCCACGGGTGATGACCTGATGAGGGGGCTAAGGGTGCTCGACCACCTGGGTGGCAGTGATCATTGCCTGCTGGAATTCACCATGCAGCGCAAGGTGGCAAAGGCCTACAGCAAAGCAGCAGCTCTAGACTTCAGGAGGGCAGACTTCAATGAGCTAAGGAGAATAGTCAGGGAAACACTGAGGTCCCAGAGGGGAGGGGAGCCAGGTGTCCAAGAAGAGTGGTTGCTCCTTAAGGAGACAATCCTCCAAGCCAAAGGGATCCAACATGGATCAAAGGGAGCAGGAGGGCACAAAAGTCCCCATAGCTCACCGAAAGCATCTGGGAATGTCTCCTAGCTAAAAGGGAGGCATACACCCAATGGAAGGGAGGGGCCATCACCAGGGAGGATTATACTGTGGTTGCTCAGGGATGCAGGGGGGCAGTCAGGAAGGCCAAGGCGGAAATGGAACTGGGATTAGCTTCCCGGATTAAGGGCAACAAGAAGTCCTTTTTTAAATACATAGGGGGCAAAAAGAAGGTTTCGGGTAATGTGGGGCCCCTGCAGGACACGCCAGGAAATTTGGTCATCACACCAGATGACAAAGCCAAAATATTTAATGATTTCTTTGCCTCCATTTTCCTGAGCAGGGACCAGAACAGTCCCCCCCCTCTGGGCCCGCCTTAGATCCCAGGGGAGGCGCACCTAGGCCAAGGTTTAGTGAGGAACTAGTTGGGGAACTTTTGGAGGGACTGGATGTATTCAAATCAGCTGGTCCAGATGATCTCCACCTTAGAGTACTGAGGGAATTGGCTGAGGTCATTGTGGGACCCCTGGCACGGCTTTACAAGCATTCATGGTGCTCTGGTGTGGTGCTAGAGGACTGGAAGAGGGCCAGTGTGGTTCCCATCTTCAAAAAGGGGAGGAAGGAGGGAAACTATAGGCCAGTTAGTCTTACCTCAATCCCGGGCAAGCTTTTTGAGAAAATTGTTCTGTTGCATATGCACAAGGGGCCAGCAGGGGAGATTATGCTTAGGGGCAATCAACACGGGTTCATTAGTGGCAGGTCCTATCAGACCAACCTGGTGGCCTTCTATGACCAGATCACCAAATCCTTAGCTGCAGGGGTAGCAGTGGACATAGTCTTCCTGGACTTTTGGAAGGCCTTTGACACTGTCTCTCACCCCGTTCTCATTAAGAAACTAGGGGAGTGTGGTGTTGACACCCACAAAGTCAAATGGGTCACCAACTGGCTGGAGAGCCGCACCCAGAGAGTGGTGGTGGATGGGTCATTTTCAAGTTGGAGGGATGTGGGCAGTGGGGTTCCGCAGGGCTCGGTCCTCGGGCCCACACTGTTCAACATCTTCATCAGTGACTTCAAGTAGCACCCTGTTCAAATTTGCTGATGACACTAAGATGTGGGGAATGTGGGCACGCTAGAAGGGGGGAATAGGCTGCAATCAGACCTAGACAGGCTACAAGGGTGGGCGGATGAGAATAGGATGGGACACTGACAAGTGCAAAGTGATGCACCTGGGGAGGAACAACCGGCACCATACCTACAGGTTGGGGAACTCCCCTCTTGTCAGTACAGAGGCGGAAAGAGTCCTATTGAATTGCATATAGAAAGTAGGTTTTTTTGTCACTGTATTCTGCAAAATGGATGTACAGCTTTGACACAGAGTGGAAATGCTCAGGTAGGCCCTACTTGCATTTTAAAAATGGCATGGTCATGTTCCAGTTAATTAATAGCCCACAAGGAATCATAAGCCCTTTTACACTTGATTATAAAAATGAAAAAGAAACCAGTATTAGCAAATCAGTATTTTTAGTAAATCATTATTCGTGTGTATTTTGTTTAAATCCCACTGAGTTTTATGTATTCAGAGTAAGTTCTAGGCAAAGCCATTGGGGAAAATCCCAATGCTCTCTACTCCCCATTTTACTTCTATTGGGATCACTATGGAATCATTTATTTTGTAGATCTCATTTGTCCTAAAAAACCCCAAAGCATTTGTGCCTTGTGGCTTAAATGCATTGACATGGAGACACTGCATTGCAAATTATACATGTTGGGGGTGGATTCCAGACTAGGTGCCTTTAGTTTTAGAGTAAACTGTGCATCAGTGAGATGGGAATATATTAAAATTGTACTTTTCAACTACGTATGAGGTGCTTATAGATGGCAAAACATGTACTAAGAATCCTACTAAATTGGCTGCTTTGGAAATTATCACCTTCTGAGGAGGGGGGATAGAGGTAAACCCTCAAATGTTTCACTCAGTTTGTGTAGTATTTTCAATACTAGCTGAGCTGTAAAGTAGAAAAAAAAAAGGACTCTAATCAGGGCAAGAACTGCTCAGCATTCATTAAAGCTGACATGCCCCTCAGACATGCCATGCAAAACTGAATGTTTACTAAAGATCAGTGGTGATTATGACAGAATTCAGGCACACACATTTTTTATTTTAATATAACTACATGGGAGTAAGTACAGCTGCCAAAGGAATTCTATCAACTGCCTCTCCCACTCCCTGGAAGCCCACATCCCAGAAGGTTAGTTGTTTGTCAGTCGCTTTCCTGGCACGAAGGGCTAAATTCAGTGGGCACTGGTTACATTACACAGATAGAAGTGAGGACTGAATTGGGCCCAGGATGTTCAGATACGAGCTGAACCATATGCTCTGCCAGATAAAGGGAATAAATAAGAACAGCTTTTGTCTTTGTCTGTTTAATTAATTTCCACAAGACAACTGCAGACCTTTAGATGTAGGTAGTTCCACATCTGGAGTCAGAGTTTGAGGTCTGGCCTGAACTACAATGGTTTTGCTGGCATTACTGTGTTGGAGAGGTGGCAGGGGGCATGAAAAGGTCACACTCCTTCACTGGCAGAGCTTTATATCTGCAAACCTCCTAGCATGGATGCAGTTATGCCAACAGAAGAGAGCTTTTGTCATCTTAGCTATTCAGGGAGGCCATGTGGCTATGCCAGCCAAAGACCCACTTCTGATGTTGGCAAGCACTGCATCTGCACTACGTGGCTCTGCCAACATAGCTGTGCTGGGCAGAGGCTTTTTGTAGAGTAGACATCCTCAGTTTGACACATTAGATCAGATTCATCCTATGGCTGTTTTTGTCTTTCACTAGTGATGGAAAGCATTGCTGGGAAACAGTGATGCCAATGCAAAACAACCATATTCCTCATCAGACAGGAAAAACTAAGGTGCAAAGCACAGCATCCGAAGTGAGTTTCACAGAAAGGAAAGGAAGAAGACAACAGCTCTTAGGGTTGCACTAGCTTAAGGTGCCCCCACCCCACACACAGCCAGCAGCAGTAATGTTGCCTTAAAGCAGCGATTCTGGGGAGCTTTGAGTTCATTTCAAGGGTGCCATGCAACATTAACACTGGTAAGCGTGCAAATATGATTCACAAGATAAACATGGAGACTTCAAATAGGTATCTGTAGTATTAAAATCATTCTGGCCTGTTGTAGTCTTTCTGAGTTCTTTGTAGCAGAAGAATGTTTCTATTATATTTTTGTTGTAAAAATGCATGAAAACTAGGAGCTGGCTTTTTTTAGGTTGCTTTAAATGAAATAGTTCAGAACCACTGCTTTGTCTGCACCTAAAACTACTTTCCTTCTAGTATCACTGGAAGGGCAGGGGGTGGAACATACCTCTTCTTCATTAGGTTGAATCCCTCCTGGTGAAAGACAGCACAGGTGAATCTGCCCATCAAACAGAATTGGATGTGAAAAGAAGCCAGGGAACTGCATTCCCAGTGTAGGGTTAAATCATGCTTTAGTGGACTGTCTAGAGTGAGGGGCAGAGCAGAAGGTATTGGGAGAGCATCAAGAATTACTGGGCTTCAGAGTAGCATATTTCAAGGCTTCCCAGTGGCACCCTTGTAGATAGTATAGTGTACCACCCCACCACCAGCTGTTCTTGCTGATGCACAGGAGGGTAGACACTGGCTTTCTCCCAGTGTCCATCCAGTTGCATTGGGGAAAGCATTCATGTTGCCCCTTGCACTCCCCAAAGCAGTGGCTGCAGGCTGTAAGAGGCAGGGTGTCGATAGACCTTACTCACTCTTATTCTCTTCTATGTCTATTTAAGGAATGGCACCTCAGTTTTATAGGACCCTGTCTTTCTCCCAGTATAGGCCTAACTATGCTAGTCATAGGGTATTATCTGGTGTTAGAATTCAAATGCAGTAACTATAATGTTATACAGTAGAACATTCTGTGAGCAGTCGCACCTTAAGGGTTAATAGCCTCTCTGAAGTGCACAGCTCTGCCTTGCTGCTAGAGCTAAGTACAGATAGTGAAAAAGGCACAGGCTGAATTGCTTCAGCCTTTGCAGGTTAATTTAAGCTGCATAGATTGAACTGATAAGTAAATGAACAGGAATTTCAGAACACTTTTGATTCTGGAAATGCAGCTACATACCTGCAGTGGCTTAGGCCAGAAGCCAGGGGGCAATAGAGCACACCTCCCTGCTGGGCTGGAGCAGACAGTTTGGGCTAGGGCTAGCCTGTCCACCCTCCAAGGAGGGTGTTTGTGGGAGTGGTGCAAAGCATCCTGGGATGCTGTGGGACTGTGAGTTAACTTGGATCTGAAGGGCATCTGGGACAAAAGTTCAATAAACCAATTTAACCTAAATCAGTTAAGTCGGATATTACATCCATCCAGGTTTATCTTAAACTGGTTTCAGCCATTTTGGCTAGGGACAGAAGTTGCACATAAATTGGTTTAGGTGATGAGAAACTGGTTTAAACCTGTAAGAAAACAGAAGTTCAGTGCACATAAACCAGTTTCAAAATGGCTGAAACTGGTTTAAGATAAACCTGGTTGAATGTAATATCAGACTTAAACTGCTTTAAGTCTGAAATTACAGTTAGGAAACTTCTGTGCCAGACCCCTTCCTGGTTCAACTTAAATCACAGTCCTCAGGCATCCCAGCATGCTTTGGAGCCCTGGGCTGTGCTGTGCTATCTGCTTGCCCTGCCCTTTGTGCCCTAGCTAGAACAGTCATGACCTCACTGGCTGGCTTACTGCCACTGCTAGGCAAACTCGGGCTGGGGTCTGGAGCCAGGGAGGCTCCCCTAAATTCACCTTCCCTTAAGTACAGAGATGCCCTGCCCTGCCCTGGTGGCTTACTTATTTCTGGCAGTGACTGTGGACTACAAATCCTAGAGGTACCTGGAAGCAGGAAGAGGACGTGAGCAACCCTGAAGAGTTCTGCTGCTGTGATTGTGGACTGCAAATCCCAGAGACCTCAGAAGCAGCAGGAAGAGAAAGCAAACACACAGCCTATTCTGGCTATGTGCCAGAGAGCCATGCTCTAGTACCATCTTGTTTTTGGCTGGTGCCACTGCAGGCATGTGGCTGCATTTCCTGAGTCAAAAGCAAAATTCTGTTCATCTGCGTATTCGTTCAATCCTTGCAGCTTAGACTAACCCACAAACACTGAATCAATTTAGCATCAGTCTTTTTGACTTTCTGTACTTAGCTTTTGAATGTGGTTTATGTGCACTGAACTTCTGTTGTGTTACGTATTTGAACCGGTTTCCAATTACTTATACTGGTTTATGGGTAATTTTTGTCCCTAGACTAGAGGACTGGCAAGCAAGGGTGTGGCAAGGAGCTGCTAAATCTATCCCTTGGCTGCCTGACTCTCTCTGGCTATCCTTCAGCTGCCAACTCTCTGGCTCCCCAGCAGCTACCTGAATCCTTGACTCTCCATCACTCTGGGGAAGTAGAGTCCACGAGCACAGATTGTCCGTGTTGGAGGAAGGGGGTCTGAGACTGCATCCTGGGATGCTGGAGGATCAAAGATTCCTCATATTGGCCCCATCAAGCAGACTGAAGTTACTGCAATATGAGCTATGTAATGCCAGCCAAAGGTATTTGTTGCCCAAAGAGACCTAACTCAAATTCGCAGAGCCCACTTAGCTCATTTTTTCCTGACTTAACATGTGGATGTTCCTGTCTTATGATCATTTGCTATGTGGGAAAGGTAATATTTAACAGCACATTTATGTGAAGTAGTCCTTTACTTTACACTGAATTCCATTGAAGTAATGAGATTACAACCCTTAATGAGTAATGGTGGCAGAACTGAGCTCCTTAGGATCCTAAGTGAGAAATCATTGGTCTTATTAATGAAACTGTAATACTTGAAATGGTTTGAAACTGCTGACTGGTAGGGGAGTGTGAAGTGGGCCCTGTTCAATTTGGATTCAGACCAAATTCATAGATTCATAGACACTAGGGCTGGAAGGGACCTCGGAAGATCATCGAGTCCACCCCCCTGCCCCAGAGGCAGGAAGTCAGTAGGGATCATAGGATCCCAGCAAGATAAACAGTCAAATGTCTCCTGAAGGTATTCAAAGTAGGTGCTTGAACCACCTCCGGCTGCAGTCTATTCCAAATCTTGGGGGCTTGGACAATAAAGACGTCCTTGCTTACGTCTAGCATGGAATGGTCACGGAGAAGTTTGTAACTGTTTGACCTTGTCATCTACGAGGCAGGGCAGGGCAGTTGGTGATGGATGTATAAGAGAAGGCATAACTCTTGAACAAGTTCTTTGCCTCCGTGTTCCTCTCTGCTGACAATGGGGTGCTCTAGGGTGACAGCGTAGAGAAGCCCGGGAAGGATGCGAGTCCCCCGACTGTTAGTTCAGACCTAGTTAAGGATGACCTAGAGGGCTTAGATGTGTCCAAATTGGCAGGCCCAGATGACCTTCATCCATGGGTGCTGAGGGAATTCGCTGGTGTCATTGCAGAGCCATTGGCACGGCTGTTCGAGGACTCCTGGTGCTTGGGCCAAGTCCCTGAGGACTGGAAAAGGGCCAATGTGGTCCCTATTTTCTAGAAGGGGAAGAAGAAAGAGCCTGACAAATACAGGCCAGTCAGCCTCACTTCTATCCTGGAGAAGGTCTTTGAAAAAATTATCAAGGACCACATTTGTGAGAGCCCTGTAGGGGAAGTGATGTTGAGGGATAACCAACATGGGTTTGTGCAAGGCCGATCCTTCCTGACTAACCTGGTTTCTTTCTATGACCAGGTAACAAAAAGCTTAGATGGGAAGGAGGAAGTTGATGTCATCTTCTTGGACTTCCAGAAGGCCTTCGACACAGTGTCCTACCCAATTCTGGTGGGCAAGCTGAGGGACTGCAGCATTGACAAATGCACAGTCACATGGGTGGCAAACTGGCTCCGGGGGTGCACCCAGAGGGTGGTGGTGGATGGGTCGATGTTGACCTGGGAGGGTGTGGGCAACGGAGTCCCCCAGGGCTTGGTCCTTGCGCCGGTGCTGTTCAACATCTTCATTAGCGACCTGGACACTAGGATGTGGAGAGCACCCTGTTCAAGTTCTCTGGTGACAACACGCTGTGGGGTAAAGTGAATACACCGGCAGGCAGGGACTGTATCCAGGCAGACATGGATAGGTTAGAGAAGTGGGCAGATCTGAACAGGATGTGGTTCAACAAGGACAAGTGCATAGTGCTGCACCTGGGGAGAGGGAACCAGCATTATGGTTATAGGTTAGGGGCTGACCCTCTCGGCAGCACAGAGGCAGAGAAGGATCTTGGAGTCATGATCGATTCCAGGATGAATATGAGTTGCCAATGCAACGAAGCAATAGGCAGAGCCAACCGCACCCTGTCATGCATCAACAGGGGCATCACTAACAGGTCCAGAGAGGTCTTGCTCCCCCTCTGTGCGGCGCTGGTCAGGCCGCAGCTGGAGTACTGTGTCCAGTTCTGGGCACCGCACTTCAAGAAAGACGTGGAGAACCTGGAGAGGGTCCAGAGGAGGCCACTTGTATGGTTGAGGGCTTCCGTGGCCAGCCCTATGAGAAGAGGCTGAGGGACCTGAATCTCTTCGGTCTCTGCAAGAGGAGACTGAGCGGGGATCTTGTGGCTGCCTACAGCCTTATCAGGGGCCACCAGCAGGGACTCGGGGGAAAGTCTGTTCAGGGCCCCCTTTGGGGTCACTAGGAACAATGGCCACAAGCTGAGAGAGGATAGGTTTAGGTTAGATATTAGGAAGAACTACTTCACGGTAAGGGTGGCCAGAGCCTGGAATAGGCTTCCCAGAGAGGTGATACTCTCACCTTCCCTGGGAGGTCAAGAGGAGACTGGATAGGCAACTGGCTGGGGTCTTATGACCCTGCCACCCCCAGTGCTCTTTCCTGCCCATGGCAGGGGTTGGACTAGAAGATCTGTCTAGGTCCCTTCCGACTCATTGATTCTATGATTCTATGATCCCTTGGGATGCTCTGGCGAACAGACATTCCCCCAGATCCTGCTGAGGACCCCTGATAAACTTATAGGTGGCCATCAGATCACCCCTGAGCCTGCACTGTTCCAGGCTGAAGAGTCCCATGGCTCTCAGTCTCTCATCATAAGGTCTGGTTTCCTGACCTCTGATCATACGTGTGGCTCTCCTCTGGACTCTCTCAAGCTTCTCCACATCCTTTTTGAATTGTGGAGCCCAAAACTGGACGCAGTACTCCAGCTATTGCTTCACCAAGGCCAAGTACAATGGGAGAATGATGACCTGGGATTTGCTTGAGAAGCATCTATGGATGCAAGCCAGCGTTTTGCTTGCTTGACTAGCTGCAGCATCACAATGAAGGCTCATGTTCATCTTGTGGTCAATCATGACCCCCGAGTCCCTTTTGTCCGTAGTGCTAGCTAGTGTAGCACTACTAAGCCTATAAGCATGCTGCAGGTTTTTCTTCCCAAGGTGGAGAACCTTGCATTTTTCGGTGTTAAACACCATCAGTTTCTCATCTGCCCATTTCCTGAGCCTGTCAAGGTCTGCCTGGATCACCCTTCTGTCCTCAGGTGTGGGTGCTTTACCTCAAAGTTTGATGTTGGTGAACTTGGCCAGTCTGCTTCTGACACCAATGCCCACATCGTTAATGAAGTTGTTAAATAGTATAGGCACAAGGACAGAGCTTTGAGAGACCCCACTGGTCACAGTGCACCACAACGATTGACTTCCATCAACCACCACCCTCTGGGTCTTACCACATAGCGAGTTCCCCAGCCAGTGGATCATGGTGAGGCTGAGGCCGCAGTTAGCCAGTTTTGCTAAGAGGTGATCATGGGATACCAGATCAAAGGCTTTTTTCAAGTCAAGATGTATGATATCAATCTCTTCTCTCTTGTCCAGGTGATAGGTCACTTAGTTGTAAAAGGAAATGAGATTGGTCAAGCAAGACCTACCCACAACAAACCTGTGCTGGGTATCCTTCAGGATGTTGCCGTCAGCCAGTCTGTTAAGAATGGCCAATTTGATAATCTTTTCTAAGGCCTTCCCAGGATAGAGGTCAGGCTGATGGGTCTGTAGTCTGCCGGATCCACTTTCCACCCTTTCTTGAAGATAGGCATCACATTGGCCTTCTTCCAATCTTCGGGCACTACACCAGAGTGCCAGGAGTTCTCGAAAATCTATGTCAGGGGCTGGGCTATGATGCTGGCCAGCTCCTTGAGTACCCTGGGGTGTAAACTGTCAGGGCCAGCTGACTTGAAGATATCCAGCCTCTCAAGGTGTTCCTTCACAAGGTCAGCATTAATGGAGAGCAGGGGATCTCCCTCACCAGGACCACCCTGTCCCATGGTGGAAATGGGCATGCCATGGGACTGGTGAAAAACCAATGCAAAGTACTTATTTAGCAAATTGGGTTTTTCCTGGGCGTCGGTTGTCAGTTGTCCCATCTGGTTTAGCAGGGGTCCAGCGTTGCCCTGGCTTTTCCTCTGGTTCCCCACATATCTAAAAAAGGACTCTTTATTGTCCTTGATACTTGTAGCTAGTTGGAGTTCAGTCGCAGCCTTGGCTTTCCTGGTTTGCTCCCTGTGGGTTCGGACCTATGCAGAGTAATTCCTCCTTGGAGGTGGATCCAGTCCTCCATCCTTTGTAAGTGTTTCTTTTTAGACATAGGAGGTCTGCTCGTTCCCTGGAGAGCCAAGGGGGCTGCTGTGCCTTTTTGCTGCCTTTCCTCCTAGATGGAATAGACTTTGCTTGTGCATCCAGGATCACTCCTTTGAGAAGCAAACACTTATCCTGAACTCCCCTCTCCTTTGCATTGTGGTCCTTTAGGGCCTCACTGGCAAGCCTCCTCAGCTTGTCAAAGTCAGCTTTCCCAAAGACGAGGACTTCTGTATTGCTGACTGACTCGCCAGCTTTACAGTGGATGGTGAAAGCGATCAGCTCATGGTCACTGTCACCCAGCTTCCCTTTGATTGTTAGGTCACTGATTAGGTCATCCCCTGTTGCCAGTACCAGGTCGAGCAGTGCTTTACCTCTTGTTGGCCGGTAGACTTCTTGCATCAGATAGAGCTCATTCACACACGAGAGAAAACTTTGCGACCACTCAGATTTGGCCGAGCACTCTTCCCATGAGCTGTCCGGGTAGTTGGAGTCTCCCATGACAACCATGCACTGGGAACATGCGGCCTCAGGCAATTCCCTGGTGAACTCCTGGTGCAGCTCTTGATCCTGGGTAGGAGGTCTGTAGTAGACTCCCACCATTGTGTCCCCTGTACCATGTTCCCCACAGATTTTAACCCAGTCATCCACCCTGGGCGCCAATGTCAGCTTGCAGGGACACGTAGCTTTCCTTGACATAGAGAGCTACACCCCCGCCCCTTTTTGTCTGCTCGATCTCTCCTGTACAGGGTATAGCCATCTATACCTGTGGCCCAGTCATGGGTGGAGACCCACCAAGTCTCTGTTATCCCTATGACATCATAATTATTTGTGTTAAGCAGGAGGACAAGTTCTTCCTGTTTATTCCCCAAGCTCCTAGCATTTGTTTACAGGCATGAAAGTGTCATTTCAGGGTGGGGCAGGGGTGGGCTTCCTTAAGTGCCTTGGCCTGCTGGCTTTGCAGGGGCTGCTCAGTGGGCCAGCAGTGGTGGTAGTCCCCCCATCTCCTGGTGGGCTTAGTTTAAAGCCCAGTGGAGCAGGTCGGCCAGTCTAGCTGAGAAGAGCCTCCTCCCCAGCGGAGAGAGGTGGAGGCCATCCCCTCCCAGCAGCTCACTGCCTTTTTCACCAAAGAGTGGACTGTGGTCATGGAAGCCAAAGCCTTCCCGATGACACCAGTGCTGCAGTCTTTGGTTCACTACCTCGATCCTCCTCTCCTTCCTCAGCCCATAGCCTGAAACTGGGATGAAAAAACCACCTGTACCCCCAACCCCTTAAGCCCTGGTCCCAAATCCCTGTAGCACTTCATGATCTGGCTGGGAGCATCGGGACAGTGATTCAATTAGTTGATTCAGATCACTGTCCCTGATTTGATTTGGCCAAATCTGAATCTGAAGATTTGATGCTGATGTGAAGCAATAGTGATTCAGACATACACAGCTTTAAAAGCTTTTCTATATACCTTGAGGTACCAGTGTGGCTCATGAACACTGTGATGCTAGGGCAGATGGAGTGTCCCACAGGTGTGTGTGGGGGGCCCTTCATGTGCTTGGCGGTGAACCCAGAAGTGGCCCACTTCTGAGTTTGCCAGGGGGCCCACCCATGCCCCCCCGTTCAGCTATCGGCTGTGGGGGGATGCTAGATGCCCTCCCCAGACCCAGGAGGCACCAGTCACAGAGCCGGGGGAGCGTGGGGGGGACCCCCTACATGCCCCTCCAGTGGACCTGGAAGTGAACCAGAAGTGCTTCTGGTTCACTTCTGGGTCTGATGCCAAGTGTGCTGGGGACCCCCCCCCCCACTCCCGTGAGACACTCGTGTCCCAGTGTTGCAGCACTCATGAGCTGCCTGATGCCTAGAGGTATGTAGAAAAAACATTTAAAGGTATGTTTATGTCCAAATCACTGAGTCTTTCCGAATCTCTCTGAATTGATTCAGAAGGTTCCACTTCAATTCGGAGAGATTAAAGTGTTCTCTGATTTGGTTCGGATTTGGTGATTCGGCCACTGAATTGGGCTGAATCTCTGCTGAATCGAATCAGGGACTGAAGCTTTGTACAGCCCTACTGGCTGGTGCTGACTTGTTTTCTCTCTGTGCTCTGAAGTGTGTTCATTAGCTATAATTTGCTAAATTCATTCAGACTAAAAGGTATTCCTGAGTCCGAGTAGAAGATTAACAGCTGAATTCTCTCTAGAAGAACTCACAAGAAGGGGAAAAATGCTTCTGAAAGTTCTGAATTTGCAGAGTTACTACTGGATTTTTCATCACTGAAGGATTTGTTGCAGCACCAGTAATGCCATTTCCCCAGCATTCAAAAATCCTGAGGCAAGCTTCCAAAATTCCAGCTTAAGAAGACTTAAACATATGGACTTTTTCTTTTAAATTGGGGTTTCCTTTTTTAAGAAACAAACAGGGGGTTGTTTTCTTAGACTTCTGATATTTAAACTTCTAGGCTTCAGGTTTCTGAGATTTCCCTTGCAAACATGAAGAATTGGGACTTACTTATTTTAGAAGAAATCTGAGTGCCTCTAATAATCACTTGATTCCAGGTGCTG
This sequence comes from Crocodylus siamensis, assembly GCF_052110815.1. NCBI lineage: Eukaryota > Metazoa > Chordata > Crocodylia > Crocodylidae > Crocodylus > Crocodylus siamensis. Next base: position 58,921,711 of record NC_143400.1, on the reverse strand, counting down.
AGGTTTTAAGAAAAACACCAACTACTGGAAGACCTGGAGTAAAGAATTAATATGTTGTGATGTCAGAAAGGACTTGTGATCATTTGGTCAGACCCTATGCATTATGTCAGCTATTAGAATTAATTCAGGGGAATCATGCTTTAAGTAAAGCATAGTCCAATGTTGATTTAAAATTTTCTGGTGATGAAGAATGTAGCACAGACCTTGTTAAGTTCTTTTTGTAGTTAATACCTCTCAGTGTCAAAGAAGCAAACAAAAAATATAACATTTCTATTCCAAGTCAAACTTCATCTTCTAGTTACTATAGCTTGGTATGTTTTTTTCTGACACATTGAAGAACCTTCTATTATCAATTTTCTGTTCTCCAAGTTGGGAGTGGGGGCGGGGGGATTACTGTGATCAAGTCACTTCTAACCCTTCCTTTTGAATATACTAAATATATGGATCTCTTTGAGTCTTTTACAAGATGTTTGTTCCATCTGTTAATGCTTGTAGTGGCTCATCTTCTAAGCTTCTCTAAATTTTCAACATCCATCACTGCTTCCAAGGATAGAATCACCAGTCCTGTAAATGTCACTAGCATTCTTTGTTCAGGGATGTAATGTTGCATTTGTCTGTATTGCAGCCTCTGTTGTTTGCTTGTGTCTGGCTAGCCAAGCCATTCAGTGACCTTTCCTTGTCATTCTTCTCCAGTCTTCATCAGTAATTTAATATTATCTTCCAATATAGGGTCAGAACTAATCACTTTCATGAATCCATAAGAAAACCACTGGTCAGATGATGATTTTCTGTTTCTAATAATCTTTTGAGACTGACCAGTTAGCCAGTTACTAGTTTTTTTATTGTGTGAACTACTGCTTTTTGCATCATTGCAGTTTCTTAGTCAAGATGTCATGCAATATCAACAGAAGTGTAAGTAGATTACATCAGTACTCCTACATTTTTCAACAAAACCTGAAATCATATTTAAAAGATTAAAATGACTTAGACAAAATATATATTTTGTTCCATAAATCCATGTTAATTGGCTTGCTCTGTCCTTTAATTCTTATAAATCAAGTTCCTGATCACCATTCCATTATTCTGTGCAGGATTAATGTCAGGCTGTCAGGCCTGTCATTATCCAGATCGTGCTATCTACCCTTTTAAAATACTAGCACAGCAGAAGCCTTCTCCCAGTTTTCTGGAGCTTCCCCAGTGTTCCAAGACTTATTGAGAACCAGCCTTAATGGGTCCAGGGAGTTTCTCAGCCATCTATTCTAAAATTAAAGGAGGCAACATTTTAGGATCTGCTGATTTTAAAATGTCCGACTTTAGTTGCTGAAGTTTAATATCCTCCTGAGTCTCTGTTGGAATGGACAATATTTTCTCATCTTTATATATTATATGAATACACCATCTGGCTTTTCCCCAAAACTGCACATAAATATTTATTGAATATTTCTGTATTCTGGCATTTCTGCATTATTGAAAAATGTCCTATTTTTATCCAGTTGTAGGCTAGTACTATTGTTAAACTTAGTTTTGTTCTTAATACACTTGCAAAACTCTTTCATATTGTCCTTAACTCTGGTCATAATTATTTCTTAATCTTTTGCTTCCCATAACAAATTGTCACAATTCCCAGCTTCTATTTTATGCTAAAGGCATTATCATTTCTTATTTTTAATTTTTAAATGTTTTTCCCTTATCTGCTTTTCTTTTTTTTCAGTTGATGTATTCTCTCTTTTTCTTGATTTGAATTTTTTAGGGATCTCTAATAACATATTATTGAGTAGTATAGAATTATTATTAACCTTTTGAAATTTTGAAGGGGAAGACATTTACCTGGAGCAAAAATTCACAAAGGAGACAAGCTACTAAGTCAGCTGGTTTTAATTTCCTTGGGGGTTCTGACCCCATGAACTCCTGCTTAATGTTTCTATTTAATTTCTTTCTTCTAAACAATTTAGCTCAAAATTGTTTTGAACGCTGTGAAATTTGTCCTCTTAAATCCTCTGTGGATGATGAGTTAGTTTTGAAACCACTCCCAAACCAGTTTCCACTGGTTTCCTTGTTAAACACCTGTGAAGGAGGTGACTGATCAGCCAGGATCAGAAAGGCAAATTCTCTGATAAAAATAACAAATTATCTGATTAAAAAAACCAAAACCCATGATTAAAATGAAATGCTACTATATATACACACACAGGTATCAGTTGAATACAATGCTTTATTGATATATTTACAATTTTAAAGCAACATGGAAGCCTATAAGTGCATCAATCACGATTCTAATATTATAAGAGCCTAAGTCTGTCTGTCTGTCTGTAATGCTTTATTGGTGCTCTGATTGGCTGATGGAAAGCCAATCAGGGTGCTCTAAGTGTGGGGGAGCACCACCATGATTTTGAAGCATTGCCAAGGACCGAACAGAGGGTGGGGGAACAGCACTGACCTTGGTTTCTCCAGCCCACTCCCTGCAAGTGGTGCCGAGGGCTGGACGGGGGGTGGGGCAGCTGAGGCCAGCAGCGCTGGACCAGACAGAGGGTGGGGGAGCAGCACTGGCCTTGGCTCCCCCACCCCGCTCCCTGCAAGAGGCAGAACAGTGGCAGCATGGGGCATTAGGTGGTGGCACTCCATCACAGGCCTCCTCCCCTACCCCCCATCATTCTTGATGGGCAAGCCATTCAGAGTGCTCCAAGTCTGGGGGACCACCACCATAATTCCAAAGTGGTGCCATGGACCGGACAGGGGGTGGGGAAGCAGTGCTGGCCTTGGCTCCCCCATCCCATTCCCTGCAAGAGGCAGAACAGTGGCAGCATGGGGCATTAGGTGGTGGCACTCCATCACAACCCCCTTCCCCCCACTGTACATTCTTGACAGGCAATTGGCTAGTAATAAAATAAATTCTAAATACCTATAAAATCTGGCATCTGATTTTGGGTTTTTTAGCATGGAAAATAAGAGCTCACCCTGCCCCTTCACTCACCAGGATGCAGGTCCAGGCCCCTCACTCCACATCCACAGCCCACTGGGCCCCTCACTCACCACCCACAGCCCCTGAGCCTGCAGCAGGCAGCTTGCATTTGCTCCCACCCCATGCACAAATCTGGGGGGCATGTGCCCCCCCTGTTCCCCTGAAAGTGTGCACAATGGCAGGGATCCAAACCCCTCCTTCTCCCCCTCCCCCTCCTCCCATCCTTGAATGAGCTGCCAACAGCATCACCCTGCTCCCCAGTGGGCCCTGCAGCCACACATAGCCCTGGGCCCCAAGCCCCATGCACCACCCCAGTTGGGCAGCAACCCCAGCCCTGCCCAATTCCTTCCCTTCCTCCCCCACTGTGGGGAGCCTCAATTCCTCCCCAGCCCCCACCAACTTACCTGTGGGAGGTGCTCTTCATGCTGCGTAGCAGCCACATGCATGTGTGTGTACATATATACACATGGCACCCCCTGCTTGACTATCCTCCTCCCTGCTTCCCCCAGCCCCTTGCAGGCTGGAACTCTGGCAGCTTGCAAGAAGAAACCCACCATTTCCCATGTCTGAAGATTTGATACTGATTCACAGCATTAGTGATTCAGACATACACACAGCTTTAAATGTTTTTTCTACATACCTTGAGGTACCAGGTGTGGCTTGTGAATGCTGAGAAGGTGGGGTGGATACAGCATCCCACAGGAGTGCAGGGTGGGGGGTTGCCCACGTGCTCAGTGGTGGATCTGGAAGTACTTCCAGTCCACTTCCAGGTCCACTGTTGAGCACGTGGTCAGCAACTGCCCACAGGGAGACCCTGGCAACCCTCCAGACCCAGGAGACACCAGTTCCTGAGCCAGGTCGTGGGGGGAGGGTTACCCACGTGCTCTGTGGTGACCCAGAAGTGGACTAGAACTGCTTCTGGTCCACTTCTGGGCCCACCACTGAACATACTGGGGATCCCCTCATGATCCCATGGGATGCTCCATCCACCCCATTAGCTCAGTGTTCACAAGCTGCCCAGTACCTTGAGGTATGCAGAAAAAACATAGAGTCATAGAATCAATGAGTCAGAAGGGACCTAGACAGATCACCGAGTCTGACCGCCTGCCATGGGCAGGAAGGAGCACTGGGGGTGGCAGGGGTCATAAGACCCCAGCCAGGTTCCTATCCAGTCTCCTCTTGAAGACTTCCAGGGAAGGTGAGAGCACCACCTCTCTGGGAAGCCTATTCCAGGCTCTGGCCACCCTTACAGTGAAGTAGTTCTTCCTAATATCTAACCTAAACCTATCCTCCCTCAGCTTGTGGCCATTGTTCCTAGTGACTCCAAGGGGGGCCCTGGTGAACAGACTTTCCCTGAGTCCCTGCTGGTGGCCCCTGATAAGGTTGTAGGCAGCCACAAGATCCCCCCTCAGTCTCCTTTTGTGGAGACTGAAGAGATTCAGGTACCTCAGCATCTCCTCATAGGGCTGGCCACAGAGGCCCCCAACCATATGAGTGACCCTCCTCTGGACCCTCTCCAGGTTCTCCATGTCCCTCCTGAAGTGCGGTGCCCAAAACTGGACAGTACTCCAGCTGCGGCCTGACCAGCGCCGCATAGACAGGGAGCAAGACCTCTCTAGACCTGTTAGTGATGCCCCTGTTGATGCATGACAGGGTACGGTTGGCTCTGCCTATTGCTTCATCCCATTGGCGACTCATATCCATTCTGGAATCGATCATGACTCCAAGATCCCTCTCTGCCTCTGTGCTGCTGAGAGGGTCAGCCCCTAACCTATAACCGTAATGCTGGTTCCCTCTCCCCAGGTGCAGCAGTATGCACTTGTCTTTGTTGAACCGCATCCTGTTCAGATCTGCCCACTTCTCTAACCTATCCATGTCTGCCTGGATGCAGTCCCTGCCTGCCAGTGTATTTACTTTACCACACAGCTTGGTGTCATTAGTGAACTTGAACAGGGTGCTCTCCACACCCTTGTCCGGGTCGCTAATGAAGATGTTGAACAGCACCGGCGCAAGGACCAAGCCCTGGGGGACTCCGTTGCCCACACCCTCCCAGGTCGACATTGACCCATCCACCACCACCCTCTGGGTTCGCCCCTGCAGCCAGTTTGCCACCCATGTGACTGTGCATTTGTCAATGCTGCAGTCCCTCAGCTTGCCCACCAGAATTGGGTAGGACACTGTGTCGAAGGCCTTCTGAAAGTCCAAGAAGATGACATCAACTTCCTCCTTCCCATCTAAGCTTTTTGTTACCTGGTCATAGAAAGAGACCAGGTTAGTCAGGAAGGATCGGCCTTGCATGAACCCATGTTGGTTACCCCTGAACATCACTTCCCCTGCAGGGCTCTCACAAATGTGGTCCTTGATAATTTTTTCAAAGACCTTCTCCAGGATAGAAGTGAGGCTGACTGGCCTGTATTTGCCAGGCTCTTCCTTCCTCCCCTTCTTGAAAATATGGACCACATTGGCCCTTTTCCAGTCCTCAGAGACTTGGCCCGAGCACCAGGAATCCTTGAACAGCCGTGCCAATGGCTTCGCAATGACACCAGCTAGTTCCCTTCAGTACCCGCAGATGAAGGTCATCCGGGCCCACTGATTTGGACACATCTAAGCCCTCCAGGTAATCCTTAACTAGGTCTGAACTAACAGTCGGGGGACTCGCATCCTTCCTGGGCCTCTCTACACTGTCACCTGAGAGCACCCCATTGTCAGCAGACAGGAACATGGAGGCAAAGAACTTGTGAACGAGTTCTCCCTTCTCTCACACATCCACCACAAACCTCCCTGCCCTGGCCTGCCCTGGCCTGCTCTGCTCCACCCCACCCCACCCCATAGGGGTCCAATGTTACCCCGAGATGACTTCTTGCTACCTATATACTTGAAGAAGGACTTTTTGTTATCATTAATCCCAGAAGCTAATATAAGATGCAGTGCTGCTGTAGCCTCCCTTACCAAATCCCTACAAGCTCGGGTCAGGAAGGTATATTCCTCCTTCGTTCCTGCCCCCTGCTTCCACCGCCAGTATGCTTTTTTTCTTTGCCCTCAGGCTCAGCCACGAAGGTTTCTTGGACCCTTTTTCTGCCTTCCTGTACAGTGGAATTGCGTCCTGCTGTGCCCCAAGGATAGCCGCCTTGAGGAAGGGCCACCTTTCCTGGACCCCCATACTAGCTACACCATGGGCTCTGAGTGCCTCCCTGACTACTGCCCTGAACACATTGAAGTTGGCTTTCCTAAAGTCAAGCACTTGTGCTGTGCTAGTTACCCTCCCCACCTATCTCTGAATAGCAAACTGGATCGTTTCATGATCACTGTCCCCTAGCCTCCCTTCTACTAGCACCTCCCCCACCAGGTCATCCCTAGGGGCTAACACCAGATCCAGTATGGCATTTCCCTAGTGGAGACGAGTACCCCCTGCATGAGGTGTAGGTCCTATACACACATCAGGAACCTTCGTGAGTGGCTAGACCTGGCCGACTTCTCCTTCCAGTTGATGTCAGCGTAATTCATATCACTCATGACCACAACATCCTTTGCACACACAGCCTCCCCAGGCTGCCTGGAAAATTCCAGATCAAGCTCTTCCTCCTGATGTGGTGGCCTGTAGTAAAACCCTACCACCAGATCCGTCTCCCCCCACCCTCCTTGAAGTTTGATCCACAGGGTCTCACTTAAGCCTTCCTCTGGTCCCATTTGGAAGGTAGAACTGGTATACATGTAAAGCTCTGTCTATATCCTAATCATCAAATCTCTCCAAATTGAGTTGGGGGGTTCCAATTCAATTTGGAGAGTTGAAAGGGCCTCCTGATTCAGAGATTTGGCTGCTGAATCAGGCTGAATCTCCACTGAATTGAATCAGTGACCAAAGTTCTGCACAGCCCTAATAGTTGCCACCCTTCAAGCTTGCTGTGCTGCTTTTAAACCACAAACAATGTAGCAGCACCTCCTCCCAGTGCTTCAGATAGATTACTTGACACTGCTATGGAACAGTGCCAATTTACGTATCCCTGGCATTTTCTGGACACAACCATGCTGCTCCTGATTTTAGGAGGTAGACTGCTTGGAGTAACCTCACATGCCTGAAGACATCAGTGCCTGAGAGGGTAAGTTTACCATGTATATGTGGTCTAAAAGGAAGAAGGATATTAGGGTAATTGCTGCTCATGAGATGATAACATTTGAAGACTCTCAGTTTTTCCATGTCTTCAAAGATATAAACAGTGTTACATTTATAACATTTTTTTAATTGCCTTTTTTCAGTTCAGAGGAATTGAAATAGTAGGAAGTGCATATCAGAATGAATTTACTTAATTTTTTAAATTTTGCAGCTGTTCATCTTCAGCTTCATTATATGGGAATCCTGTTTAGGATTAATAGTAAACAATGTACATTTTTTGTCCCCTGATAATTCAGGTGGCTTATGATGGTTTTCTCAAATCATGCTGTGCTCATGGCTCTATATATTTGGACTATATTTTTTAGAAATCTAAAGCTGTAATTATTTTACATTTTAAAATAGATCACATTGTAAGCTAGATATCTGATAGCTACTGAGAGTCTATTTCTTGCATGGCTTGGAAGCAGTTAGTAGTAGTCTATTCAGTAGGCCAAATTGCACTTTACAACTTCAGCACTGGGACATAAAAGTGGTTTCATAATTCTAGAAGGAACAAGGTTCAAAACAAAAGGCTGTTCCTGTGCAATTATGAATTTCTTATTGCTTTGAGTTTTGAGGTCTCACCACACTATCAACATGCAGTGCACGTCTGTACTACTGGCTACAGCAGTATAACATGCAAAATTCAAAATGGACTTTCTCTTCCAAATACATTTTCTCTTCAAATGGAAGTAGCTCCCTCTCTTCCCATCCCAGACCTTTGTAGAGAATCCTGTATGAATAACATACAGCATTAATAGATAATTTATGGAGTTTGGGTGGTTTGCTTGGAACTGTGCAAACACAAAGGAGAATGTGGTCTGACCTCTGTTTTAAGGAATTTATATCCAAAATTAGACATAAACTTCTTTAGAAAATTCCAATCTCAGGGATTTAGATCTCCAGCTTCCACTAAAAATCAATCATAATCAATCTCATTTCCTCCAAAACTTGCCCTGGTTCTGTAGGTCCTTTTTTAAATAGTCTTTTGTCTGTCTTGGCATTGAAGACAGATTTCTGTTTCCATGAAGCATGTATTTTGTGAGTGCTGTGTCTTAAAAGAAGTGTACTAAGAAAGTTTCTTCCTGAAAAATGATGCAATCAAACAGTTTTTAATTGATGACATTTTTTTATGCTGCTGTTTACAAGGGAATATCTTACTATATTAGACTAAAAAGAATAATGTGAGGTAACTCAGGGATGACTTGCTAGATAAAATGTAGTTGAAAACAAAAAAAAACTATTTCTGATTTCAATGAGAATAGGAAAGGGCTGCTTTTACCCCCACTGTGTATTTTGAATACCCTCACTGAAATCATTACGACTCGTGGAGTAAGATACTAGGGCTGTGTGAAACACCACCACTTCACCAAGTTTCAAGGAGATAGGTTTTTTGTGAAACTGCACCTCAAGCTATTCAAAGCAAAACTAGTATCGCTTAATGGCAGTGGCAGCCTGCTGTCGTCCCGCATGCAGATCCAGGGGCCCAGTCCCCCTGGGAAGAGTCTGGCACAGCCCTGTGGCCCTCTTAGGGGGCGTGGGCCCCTAGATCTGTGCATGGGATGACAGCATGCTGCTGCTGCTAGCTGGGGCCAGCTCCATGTGTCAGCCTGAGCTTCCAGTTCAATTCCTGAACTCTCTGATCACTCCCCCAGGAAGAGCTGGGGAAATGATCAAAGAGCTATGGGAACCAATCAGAGAGCTGGGGAATCAAACCAGGAGCTAGATGCCAATATCAGAGCAGTCCTTCCCCCTCCTTAGTTTTTGTTTAGCTGCAAGCAAGTGGGCTTCGAAACTTGAAACATTAAAAAAATTTCTAAACATTTCAAGTGCTGTCATTACATTTTGAAGCTGTTTTGAAGCCTTTCCTTTTGTTTCAATTTAACTGTTTTGAGCTGAATGAAACGCCCATTGAAATTTTGCACAGCCCTATAAGATACTACTATATTCAGTTGTTGTGTGGCAGAAGCTTTCTCTTAATTTAATTTGACAAAGTTTCCAAACATTATTGTGGTGATTCTCTTTGTCCCCTGTTATTTATGAGTTAATTTGCACATCTGGAGCATATCTCTTATTTTTTTAATTTATCCTTTTCACTTCTCAGCATATCAAGATAGCTGAAAATTTTGATAGGCAGAGGGCCTGGGTCTAGCAAGGAGCCCAAGATGCTATCTTGATACACTGTCACAACATAATGGTTCAATGAGTTCAATGGGTGAGCCTCTAGTGTATTATTATCATATATAGAAGATCTTCTCAGCCTGCAAATAGATCAAAGCCTAGCGAGGTGAATCATGTAAAGAGTAACTCTAGAATGAAATGTAACACCTAATTATCATCACACAGTGATGCAAGCAGCTTAGGACCGGAACTGAAGGATAAAAATATGAATACAACTTATACTTAATATTGAGAAAATGTCTTATGCTCTATGCTGTTTACAGAAGCTCATGTTTTACGCTCTTACCAATTTTTGCAAGTTTTATATATGAAGTAATCTACAAGATCACTAAGGCTAAGGACAGAAGTTACACACAAACTGGTATAAGTGATCTGAAACTGGTTCAAATCTGTAATACAACAGAAGTTCAGTGCAAATAAACCACTTTCAAAATGACTGAAACTGGTTTGTGATAAACCTGGATGTGTGAGTATCAGACTTAACTGAGTTAGATTAAACCAGTTTATGAAATTTCTGTCCTAGACTCCTTCCTGGTTCAAGTTAAATCAGAGTCCCCCAGCATCCCAGCATGCTTTGCACATCCCCCACAAGCACCTCCTTGCAGGGTGGGCAGGCTTGCTGTGGCCCAATCTGGCCTCTAGCCTAGTAGGGAGGCATGCTCTAGTGCCCCCGGCTTCTGGCCTGGGCCACTGCAGGTGTGTGGCTGCATTTCTGGAATCAAAAGCGACTGTCTGTTCATTTGTATATATTCAATCTACGCAGCATAGGCGACTAGTGCCTCCCAAGTCTGGGGGGCGGGGGCACCAGATTGCTGATGGAGATGTGGGGGGGGGTGTTCCCCAGTGGCCAATCGCCGAGGCAGCAATGAAACCAGAAGTGCACTTCTGCCAGGACTTCCAGTTTTGAAGCTGGTGCTTCCAGGGGGTGCATGTGCACAGCCAATCTCAGGGAGTTCATGTGCACCTGCATGCACCCCCTACATGTCACCAATGCTATGCAGTTTAGACTAGCCTACAAAGATTAAATCAATTCAGCCTCAGGCTTTGTGATTGTCTGTACTTAGCTTAACTGCTAATCCATACTGACTCAAATAATGGATGGTTTCGTTAAAAACTCTAGGCATGCATATCTGGCATAATTAACTACCTTTTCATTATTAAGGAGAGAATAGACAAGATTTTATTTATTCCATCTGTAGTATTTCTAGTTTATAATATATTTTGTGATTCTGTTTGTTTCATTTCTCTGTCATTCAATCAATGAAATATGAAGGAAGGGTTGCAATCTTTAGTTATTTCCACCTCATAATATACTTGTGCCTCATGCTTGAATATCCTGAATCTTAGCAGCCCTACTTTGGTTCCATTCCCTTATGTACCATGAAGCTAGCTCAGCTTTACAGTTGTTTCCTGACTGAGGGTAAAATGCTATCATTCTAAATCTTATGTGGAAATGAGACAATAATACCTGCCGCTGGGTGAATACTGCAACATATTGAATTTCTGCAAATACCTCTCTACACTTCTAAACTTATGATTTGCAAAAATCAAATGTTAGCTTCACACATGCTAGACAGTTTATGTTGGACATATCTGATCAGTCATAAATAACCTAAACAGCCTGCATAAAATTATCTGCAAACAATATACAGAGTTAAAGCAATTAGCAAAAATGTTAGCTGAATTCTGTCCCACAAGCAGAAAAAAAGTCTAAATTTGTTAAATAAGAAATTAATTGTGAATCAGTTTTTGTAATCAACAGTTTTCCTGGACTTAGTTCTGTTGACAAATGACTATGTTTAATGCTGTTACTGACTTCCCATTTTCCATGCAGTGTACATTTGTCTGGGATAAGACAGAAAAAGTCCTACCTTTGTAAGTAAGAGCCAAGCTGTGTGCTACACAAATCTATTGTAGTCAATAGAACTGAGCCAGAATTTTGATCGAAGGCTTTTTAGGTCCTTCAGTTCATAGGAGTTTAGCCACAGGTGAAACTGGGTGTTTCTACATGTGCACTTTAATGCACAGTAGCCTATTTTACTTCTTAAAGCATCACATAAAAAACCATTCAATTACGCTAACATGGAGTAAAATAGGTTGTTGTGCATGAAGCTCCACTTAAAAACCATGTGCATTTGTTACTGTGCATTAAGGCAATCTAATGAGCATTAGTTTAGCACCCCACCTTGGAGGTATTAAATTTAATGCACATTAGGAAAAGCCCCTTAATCCATGCATAGACATGCCTACTGGAGTTAAAGTCCCTTGTGCAGAACTTACTGAGGGACTGTGCCCTCTGTGCTCTTCCCATTCTTCAGCAGGACTGTGCATGTAGCCCTGTCCTTTCCTGTGCTCTTGTGTATTCCCAACCTTTTGGCTGATCAGTAGGGCGGTGTGAATTGGAAACCTCTGAATTGATTCAGAGAGATTTGGAAAGATTTGGACATAGAGACAGCTTTAAATGTTTTGTCTACATACCTTTAGGTAGAAGGGGCTCATGAATGCTGCAATGCTGGGGTGCATGGAGTGTCCCACAGAAGCATGGGGGGCTCCTCAGAGTGTTTGGCAGCAGACCCAGAAACGAACCAGAAGCATTTCCAGTCCACTTCCAGGTCTGCCAGGGAACATGTGGGACGTCCTCCCTCAAATCCCCCAGCTCGGCAACTGGTGCTATCTGGGTCTGGGGGTGGGGCATCTGGGGTCCCCCTGCAGCCGATCACTGAGCCAGAGGGCTGCAGGGGCCCCCTCTTGTGTGCTCCCCAGCAGACCCAGAAGCGGACTGGAAGTAGTTCCAGTCCCTTTCCAGGTTCTCTGCTGAGCACTTGGAGCCCCCCCCACCCCCGGTGGGTGCTCCATGCACCCCAGCATCACAGTGATCATGAGCCACACTGGTACCTCAAGGTATGTAGAAATAACTTTTAAAGCTATGTCAATGTCCGAATCGCTGATTCTCCAAATCCGCATTGAATCTTCAGATTCGGATTTGGTTGAATCAAATCAGGGTCAGTGATCTGAATCAATGAATAGAATTACTGTCCCTGATTTGGCTGAATCTGAATCAAATAGGGCCTGCTTCGTACACCCCTACTGACTAGCTCCTTGGGCAGCAGTTTAGGCAAAGCCGTGGCTCTACCTCTTCTTTCCTTTTTTGCTTCAGAGATCTGCAGGGAACACAGTGTCATATATGCAGAGGCTCCACTTTCATAACATTTCTAGTCTGCTCTGTTTGAGGTCTTTGGCCCCTGGCTATAGCTACTTCAACGACCACCCCTAAAGGTAGCTTCCTAATCCCCGAGGGCACTGAGATGGGAAGTTACCACACCCTAACCTGCCTGCTTTTCCATTAGCACATGGGCTGCCTAAGCCCTCCCCTCACATTTTTCCCAGGATTCTCTACAAAGGTCTGGGATGGGGTGGGGGGAAGGCTACATGGCTACTTCCATTTGAAGAGAAAATGTATTTGGAAGAGAAAGTCCATTTTGCATTTAGTCTCAAAACCCGCAGAACTCTCATATTGTTCTTTTTTTCTGTTTGTCTTTTTGATGGTACTCCATTTCTCCTTCATTTGTGCTCTTTTTCTTTGTGAATATATGCACTATGCTCACTTCATGTTGTGGTGTTGTACCCTATGTATTTGGGCTTTGTCCCTTGCACTCTGTCCCTCTTATTCAATATATTAATTGTGTTTTGTGCACCTTTCTTTGTGCATACCTAAGGATATCTTAAGTGAAGTACATGTATTTAAATATATTTTAAAAATGGTTCTCACTAGAAGTAAGCATGGAGTTTAGTGGCTGTAGTGTTGGCATTGCTCTTCTTGAGATCTTTTTGTTTGGTCTAGACCTGCAGCATTTGATCTCTGAAATGTCTTTAGAAGTTTAAGCTAGTTTTAGAACCTCATTGAGCTTTAAAGCAATATGAGTTAAAGAGAGTGCCAGAGCCTTGCAGGTCAGTTGTTTTGAACAGTTATGCAAATTAACCCATTAAATAAGTTGTTTACAGTTTAACCCCAATGTGGATTCTTCGGCATATGTAGGACTGCAGTGGCTCCTAAAATGAAGCTTGTGTATGCTTAGTGAGGGACACTGTCATGGGACTTTGTCTGGGAAGGCTGGACTTTATATCAGAAGAACTGCCATTCTACTGATGCTGGGACACCTGAGATTATTTTGAGTGTAGGTATATATTTTACAGTAGCATATTATTAAGGCTTTAGTCAAGACCTTCATAATGTACTTCACTGTACATCAAGCTGAACAGACACAAAAAGGGACCAAGTGTTGCTTCAGCAGACATATTTTTTAGAGACTAGCTCAAGAAAGTACTCTTAAGAAATGCCTTTTAAATTCACTGGAGAGATTAAATCTGGAAGTGGATGCCTGTGGTCTGCAGATGATATTACAAAAGCTCCTATTGGTGTTTGTGTTTATGGGCATTGCGAGATTAATATACTTAAATTAAGATATTCTGGGATTCGTAATTGTACAAAAATGAACATAAAACCCCCTTTTATCTCCTAATGACAACAGTGCTCCTTTATATCAGAGGAGACAATGAGGAAACTATAAAAGCTTATTTAATTGGTGCTACTGAAAAAATATAGAAAATGAAAATACAGCACTGGTCAGGCTGCAGCTGGAGTACTGCGTCCAGTTCTGGGCGCCGCACTTCAGGAGGGATGCGGACAGCATAGAGAGGGTCCAGAGGAGGGCCACTCATATGATCAGGGGGCAGCAGGGCAGGCCCTATGGGGAGAGGCTATGGGACCTGAACCCATTCAGCCTCCAAAAGAGAAGGCTGAGGGGGGATCTAGTGGCCTGTTACAAACTAGTCAGAGGGGACCAGCAGGCACTGGGGGAGTCCCTGTTACCCCGAGCACTACCAGGAGTGACCAGGAATAACGGTCACAAGCTGGCAGAGGGGAGATGTAGGCTAGATATCAGGAAGCGCTACTTCATGGTCAGGGCAGCTAGGATCTGGAACCAGCTTCCAAGAGAAGTGGTGCTGGCTCCTACCCTGGGGGTCTTTAAGAGGATGCTGGATGAACACCTTGCTGGGGTCGTTTGACCCCAATACTCTTTCCTGCCATGGCAGGGGTCAGACTCGATGATCTGCTCAGGTCCCTTCCGACCCTAGAAACGATGAAACAATTACAGGAATATGAAACTTACTGGAACTGAAGTTTGACTGTCCCTTAACAACGGTCCTTCTCAAAAAGTGTCATTGACTGAGTGCGATATCATTATCACAGTAAATGGTAAAAGATTAATTTAAACCACCTGAGGAAAGTTCCCAAGAAATGTGTTTGTTATACAGGTGACAATATTCTGTTTTGTAGTTCCAGAAAAAAGTTGTTAGAAAAAAGCAGGTAGAAGGTAGAAATTTGGATCTGCTTAAAGTATTAGTTTTTGTATTGCATGCAGGTTACATGGCCTTATATGATGCAGCAAACTGTATTATCAGGAACAAACTGTGGGCCTGATTTTTTCAAACACTTGACAGATAAGTGACTTTGGTCACAGGATCAGCCCCACTGAAGACAATGGGATCATCATTGTAATCACAGAAGATATGGAACTAATCCTCCAGATATGCGCTGTTCACATGAGCTTCCTATTGTCTCCATGTGAATAAGAGTTCACAGGATCAGTATCTATATCCTCTAAGTGAAGTCCTGGGCACCTTGAAGTCAATGACAGAATTTTCATTGTCTTCAAAAGGGTTGTGGTGATGACTATGTAAGAACACACATGCACACACACCATGCTTATTACTGACTCTGTATAGGAGTAGCTGAAGAATGTCCTTGTATTCTCCAAACAAGACTGAGTAACGAAATCTCACTAACCTTTATGAATCTTGTCATATCTATTCAGTAGCTGTTACTGAACTGAATGGGTGAACTTGTGGTCTTCCCATCTTTTTCGCAGGCGGAAAAAGCCTTGCATTTAACCTTCATCTTTTCTACCACTGAAAAATCTTTTTGAGGAAATGACTCCTCCTAAACTTCTGTTTTCATTTTGGAGGATCACAAGTCAAGGACTTGCATTCTTAGTCTAGTCTTGTCACACCTCAGCAAAGATTTGAAATCTGAATCTTATTTATTACTAATATTTCTTACAGGGGTGGGTCCAGACATTTTTTTGTGGGGAGGGAAATCAGAGTAGATTCCTGAGACACTCTGTGCCACCATCCAGACCAGAAGTAGTGCACCAGCTTTATTGTAGCACTGCTGTGTGAATACAACTTTGCTGCTTCCAGTTCCAGCACACTGTCCATTCTAAGTAGCATAACTTGGAGTGGGTGAGCAGGGTACTGGACAAACAAGGCATCAGCCATGGGTGCCAGCTCAGTAGGGGTGCCAGTATCATCCCCCATGGAATCTGTGCCCTGGCAGGAGAAGGAGCAACAGCTGGGATATGCAGACTGCTGTGGCAGGAGCAACAGCAGCTGGTGACTGTTTTTGAATCTCTGGTGTAGGCAAGATTCTGACCTTCCTCCTCCCATCCCCACGTAGAATACCTGCCCTTCTGGAGCTCAGCAACACTTTTCCCCACCTCCCAAAATCTCTCAGGGTGAAAACCCTGCTCAATATGCCTCCGCCCATGCTGCATGTGTCTGCATATATCTACATGGCACTAGGCCACTAGACAGTGCTCTGCAAATTTACCTGAGCTAACTCTGCATATGCTATCTCTGGAAATGGAAGCAGCATGGCTGAATGTACAATGGCACGTTGCCTGGGTTAATTATCCATGCCTCTCAGCAGAGCTAGTAAGTCTGTCAGCAGTGCCTCACTTGGAGTAGTGCTGCTGCCAGTTCAGGAGACAGTGCATGTAATGTGTGTACTGCACTCTGCTTCTTGGCGTAACAGGAACACTCGGGTGGGCAGTAAGCCAACTGTGTTCTTCCCATATTTGCCCTTGATTCCTTGGATTATTCATTTATGTGTGTATTTCCAAAGTCCTGTTTTATATTAGGCATTTTCTTTGAAAGCTTTGCTAAGTGGAAAAAGTAATCAGTGGAAGTATATATCTGAAAGAATATGTGTTCAGGTTGAGGATGACAAAATACAGAGCCATCTTCAAATCAATGCAAGAAGAAACAGATGTTGGTGGAGTGATCCTTTAACATACAGTAAATTTTATCAGCTTCAAGTAATTGCCATTATTAGGTGTGCTAATTAAAAGAATTAAAGATTAAAAGTGGAATTTTCCAAAGGAAACATTCTGCTCCCATTGTAGTCACTTTATTGTCGGCTGAAATGGAAGTAGAATTTGGCCAAGGATAAGTGATTTTGAAAATTCCACCATAAAGTCCCTGCTTATGTTCCTTGATATGAAACAGCTCATTGTTTCACTGTTCTTCATACAAATTCTAAAAAGCAGAAGGCGTTAAAACAGTATAGAGATATAGTGTAAATGCACTAATATTTGTATAAAGGTCTTTACACTGATGTAGCTTTTCCCCTCCTTTAGGGAATAAGCCTCTGGATCTGAGCTGATATAGTTTAAGAAATACAAAAACTGTGCATAGAAACACCTGGAGACTGCTGATGTGACTAAGAGAAATAGGATTTGTCACAAATCAAAAAAATGATTTACCGAACATGAATTATGCATATAAAATTGTTGATGTACAAATGTAATACTTCAATTTTTGCAAGGTAACTCTTTGTTTTCCTTTATGCTGCACTCTAGTTTGATGACATCCAAGTCCAGTTTTAGATCCTTCATACACACTGGAGGATACTGATATGAAAAAAATTCCATTGAACTTGGTAGGACTGTGTGGGAACAGTTATGCAACAACACTCCATGTAACTAGTTTGATAGTACTTAGCACTAATATAGCACTTCATTTTCAGAGTTCTGTACAAACATTACCTAATTTGTCTTTGAGACACCTGTGGGAGTGGTTAAATGAGTACTAGTCTCTGCACTGCACATAATGAGAGGAAAAGCTTATGAACCAATAAATGAAGACTTTTAGGTTATTTGCCTGAGGCTACATGACAGTAGCAGAGCCAGGATTAAATTTTAGGAAGGAGTTCCTGGCTCACAGCCCTGGATTTAATCTCCTCATCCTCTGTATATGCTTTTCCCCTGAATTTAACTAGTAAAACACATAGAGCAAAAACCCAAGAATGAGCAAATAAGGAAATGTAGTTTGTCAAGGCATGCAGGCGCACAAACCAATCTTACTGGAAATAATTAATAATAATGGGCCAGATCATTATCTTAGTTACACTGATGTAAATCTATCGAAACTCTATTGACTGCAGTATATACGTTTCTTAATTAGCATACATTTTACCATAAACTAGCTTGATTTATTATGGGGTCAGTAATGTTTCTTGCTGACAAGGTAGTTTTTCAGCCTATCTCTGTTATAGTAAGGTTTTAAGTTCTGAGTTGCAACACAGTTTAAAACTTTTCAGATACTATATATCACAGAAGGAACTCTGGGAAATAAACTTTAACCTTAAGATCATTAAACAAAAATATACACAAGGGTTCATTTGATGGCAGTCATTCTAACTTACATTAAGACTCCTAGAACCAGTATCAACCAGATTCTCATGTCAATATTGGTTGATTTATCTATCTAATTTATAACATAGCTTTTTTACTGAAGTCATCTATACATCTTGTAGAAATGAACCAATAAAATTAATTTCTAAGTTACAGCAACATCTGTATTGGAACATCTGTTATTGAAACCATTATTATGCAATAACATTTTTAGTTGTAGTAGTAGTACCACCTTCATAGACTGCCTCGTGTTTTGAAGGAGAATATGAAATTTGTTTGCTTTGGTGGATAGGAAAAGCATTATTTTTTCCTCCCATGGTGGAATAAGAATTTTTTGTCCACTAATATCCCCTGCTATATGGTACTAAATAATAGATACAGAGAGTAAATATTTCCCAGTAGGTTAGTCAATGTAGGAGACTGGTTTTTGGCCAAGGCTGGATGCTTTCACATTTCCCAGTAAAAGTCCAGAGCTATACACTTACTGATTTTTTTTTTCACACAGAAAGTAACTTTCTCATGTGAAGTCCAAGGTTTTCTAAGTAAAATTGAAATGGTTGCAAAGAGCCACAAATCAATTCAGAAGTGAAATAACTAGTGTTAGGTGAGGCTGGAAAGTAAAGCTGCTTTACCAACATTTCCAAAGTGTCATTTTTTTAAGGTCTGTCACTAAAAATAAGTTTCCAAGAGCTCATCAAAGTGAAGTAACCTATTCAGAAAGCTCATCAATGTTGCATGCCTGTTTGCAGTGTTTATATGTCCATCAAAGACATTAGGAAGAATGTCATGAGCATATGGATATTCATTTCCAAACATTTGTCAAACATTGTCACGAATTGTTTTCTATTTTACTTCTACCAGAGAGTATTTGAGAGTATGTTGTTGCCTAGGAAAGCTCTTGCCTGCTTCTCCAAGTCATTCTCTTCCTTACATTGTCTACCTGGGTTTTCTTTTTGCTGTTCAAGGTTTTAGGGATATTTTGGTTTGTTGTCCAGAGAACAAAGAAGGATCATAGGAAAGTAGGGCTGGAAGGGACTTCACAAGTACAGTCTCTTCTTGCTCAAGGCAGGATCATCCCTGACTAAACCATTACAGCCAAGAGTGTGGGAGAATAAAATGTATATTGTTTATCCTATTTTGGTTTTAAATAAATTAACTATACATGATAGCAATGTATATACACATATCTATATGATTACAAATTACAGTGAACAAAGCAAACTACTACATGAAAAATGTATACATTACAATTATAGCATAATTGCAGTACAATAAACTTTTAAAGAAACCTTTCAAGTGCTTAATAAAGGAAAACAGATTGTTAAAGTATGGATTTGGTTCTGAAAAGAACAATTCCTGGTGCTTTTGACAATGTTTTTTGCATTGTTTATAAGCAGTATTCTCGAACAGTTTTTTCAGGGCCCTTCTGTACTATGTGTCAATGCCCAATTTGGAAATAAGTTGAATGGATTTATTGATAAACTGTCTTGCATCAGTGAACTATCACCTACCAAGAAACTGTACCTAGAGATCATCGGATGAACAACAGTCTGGGAATACACAACTATATCTTCTGGCTTTCTGTCTTTAGGAATGAAATCAGATTAATACAAGTGCCTTTTAGAAATAACATTGAGACTTTACAAATAAAAACTGCAGCCTTTGATGCTGTGGCAGACTAGGAGGCTTTGGAGGAAAAGGGAGTGGTGCAGAGTTGGAGATTTTGTATCTGCAGCAAAACAAGCCTCTGTTTACCTCAGTAGTGCTTAGACTTTTGGCCCCATGGGTTGAATGAATGGATCATGGCTGGATCGCTTATGAGGTTAATACCCAGCTTGGGCTCTGTGCTGCTTTGGCCCAACTTCACATGTTGAGATCTGGCCCTGTACAACCAATCTAGTACTCAGGACCATGCTATCTGTCATGCTGGGCTCCCCACAACTCCAGAAATTAGGCACTGGGAAAGCAGCAATTAATGTTGCCACTGCTCCACTGCCACCAAATGTTCTTACCAAAGTGAGTCTTGCAGGTTAGATGACATGGTGGGCACCTGTGGTCTGTCTCTTCATCTCTGTGTGGTACTGGTATGTGGCATGGCGACCAAGACTGTAACCCCAGCAAGACCCCATCAAAATTCCTGGGGCCATAAGGTCCCCATGGTAGCTATGTCTGCTCTACACAGCTGGGAATACTTGATAGGCTGGATCCACGGGCCCAATACAAATCCTCCCTGAGTTTGCTCCTGCAGAAAAAGGGAAAGGAAATGTGATAGAGTGCCTGAGATTTTAGCTGGTGCAGAGTCCCAGAGGATTTTGGAAGCCTTTAGCTGCAGGGAATAGAGCCATACATTTTCAATCTGTCCATAATGTTGATATGTTAAATAATGTTCTCACTGAAGTTCAAAAGAATTTCATTTTGCTGCTGACTACCAGGGAAACAGGACTGTGTTCATAGCATGCATAAGAATCTATCATAAAATAAAATTCAGCACTCCGTTCTCACTACCATTTTTTTGGCAGTCCATTAGGAAGGAACTATATGACCTTTCACTCATGAATTAATTATTAAGTTGTTGCCAGTAACATCATTTTCTCAGGAATTATTGTTTAATTTTATTATTTGTTTATAGTATGGTAGTGTCTTGAAGAAAACTGAAAAAGAGGTCCTGATTTAGGATCCAGCTCCAAGTTAGGAAGTTCCTTTTCTGGTTCTTTTCCATGTGTGAGTGAACTACTGCAGATTTGAGCCATTTGGGATGATATCTTCCAGGAACAGCTCATGGGATTTAAGGATTGTCCCATCAGAGAACAAGCTACATCCTGATCTTGACCGTAAACACAAATGCTACACTAACTATGACTGGGACGGGTTACCTGAAGAGGTTCTTGAGTCTCCATCATTGGAAATTTTTAAGAACCTGTTAGAAAAGCACTTAGATGACATGGTTTAGGCACAGCGATCCTGCTTTGAACAGGGGGCTTGACTAGAAGGCCTTTTGAAGTCCCATCTAGCTCTATATCTCTGATTCTATATTCTATTTTTATTTTATTTTATTTAGGTTTAATTCAAAACATTTCCTATTTACTTCATCTCTGGTATCTATATGACTTTTTAAAATTTTCTGCTATGTTTGCAATTTGGACAACTTAATTTACATTGGTCAAAATCTGCATCACTGAAAAAGTTTTTACCTTATGGTAGTGGTTCTCAACCTTTTTAGACTCAAGACAGTAGAAAGTGCCAGTTTTTAGTTTAGTTTTCACTCTTTTTTGAGTGCAGAAAAGTTATAAAGCATGTTGTTGTTGTTGCAAAGAACACAAAAAGACTACATTAGGTCAGAATGCTTTTAACACCATGAATTAATTCCCATTTGCACACCTAACAGTGCTAATATTGCATGGCACCCTACAGTAACCTTAAAAGGATCTCAAGGCACCCAGGGGAGCTGCAGCACCTTGGTTGAGAATCACAGGGACTTGATTCCCTGTGGGTCTGCACTTTACACAGTTACACTAGTGCTATGTGGCAGTAAATTAAATAGGGCCCTGTCTTCACTTCAAAATGTTGCTAGTTAAAGTACTTTAACTGTACAACATATATCCTATTATGGTGTATTCCCATTTAGCAAAGCAAAAATTAGCTATATTGATGCAATGTTCCAAATACCAGCATCCTTGCTTCTACACTCAGGTTTTTAGTAGCATAACAGTGCAAAACAATGGAAAATAAGTCCTTTTTAAAAATGTTGTTGTTGTTGTCATTTTATTATGATTTACCACAGCTGGTATTGCATATTTTACAGCTATGCTAAAATGTGTTTTATAATAAAAAAAGCAGTGAAGCATTAGGGATATCCAACAGAATAAGAGCTATTACACTCTTACCTTTTGCTGTATAATTAAGGGTTTTTTGAATGAGAAAGTATGAGTGTTTTGCACTTCAAACAGAATTGCTGTTTATACAAATAAAAGTAGATTTAACCTTTCCACAATGGTGTTTATCCAGATTATTCAGCCTTGGGGGCATTCTGCTGAATGGCAGCATTGCTACATTATTGTCAAATCTCCTGCCATTGGTTTAATTCTGCCCTATTTGTCATTGTAGTACAATGATGTCTCAACAAACAAGGTCTGGAAAGTGACTTGAAGTTCCTTGTTAATCATTTAGTGGTTATAGGCTGAGGAGCATTTGGTAAACATGGACTTCTGTCAACTTCCTTGTAAGAGTTTTGGTTTACTCAGAAGATATGAAGGACACTCTGATCATTAAATTGTTTCAGCCCTTACTCTGGAAAAATATTAACTTGCTAGAGGGAGGCAAAACTATTAAGTAAGAAATGTTAACCTTTGGCAAATGTTTGCAGCAGCCTCTTCAGAACCTGTCTACACAATAAAATGTTTGCATGTTTTATCTTCAGTATTAAGTCTAGTGTAGACAGTGGTCTGACCAGTCTGTATAGAGCAATATTGAGAACAGTTGCTTTCCATTCTCATACCACATATTATCCATTACCTCTGAAACATTATTTATGTCTAACAGAAAGCATGGACTAGAACCAAGAAATCTGGTTTGTATTCTACAGAGGATATGTTCATACTCTGTTGGAAGTGTTTCTTTGTGGTTTCCTGTAATAACAATAATACTGAATGTTGCATTTCATAATAGTATTACATTACTATCTGTTTCTTTTACTGTATCTTGGAGGATGAATTGTGTAAACAGATTTGTATTGTGTCATACATGATTAATCTAGCATGAGAGTATTGGAGCATATGAGGATGCTACTTGATCAGTGCTGCTAATCTCTTCCACTTCCGGTATGTAAACCAGTTTGTTGCTTGGAGTTGCACTGTGGAGAGGAAGTGGGTATAAGGAATATTTTCCCTTGCTGAAGGAGCAGCAATTAGGCTAGGTACAGACATTCAAAAAACCCCCAAATCATTTAAAGTGCATTACACTGCCGAATTTGCTACAGCGGCTGGAATTACTGCGCAGTACATCACCAACGCTTGCAAAAACCATAGTTTCATAGTTTCTAGGGTCGAAGGGACCTGAGTAGATCATCTAGTCTGACCCCCTGCCATGGCAGGAAACAATACTGGGGTCAAACAACCCCAGCAAGATGTTCATCTAACCTCCTCTTAAAAACCCCCAGGGTAGGAGCCAGGACCACCTCTCTTGGAAGTTGGTTCCAGATCCTAGCCACCCTGACCGTGAAGTAGCGCTTCCTGATATCCAGCCTAAACCTTCCCTCTGCTGGTTTGTGGCTGTTATTCCTGGTCACTCCTGGAAGTGCACGGGGGAACAGTGACTCCCCCAATGCCTGCTGATCCCTCCTGATTAATTTATGACAGGCCACTAGATCCCCCCCTCAGCCTTCTCTTTTGGAGGCTGAACAGGTTCAGGTCCCATAGCCCCTCCTCATAGGGCCTGCCCTGCTGTCCCCTGATCATGCGAGCAGCCCTCCTCTGGACCCTCTCAATGCTGTCCGCATCCCTCTTGAAGTGCGGCGCCCAGAACTGGATGCAGTACTCCAGTTGCGGCCTGACCAGTGCCGCATAGAGGGGGAGGATCACCTCTTTGGACCTGCTTGAGATGCATCTGTGGATGCATGACAAGGTACAGTTGGCCTTCCTGACTGCCTCCCCATACTGCCGGCCCATGTTCATTTTGGCCCTCTTCCAGTCCTCCAGCACCACACCAGAGCACCACAAGTGCTCATAAAGTCGTGCCAGGGGTCCTGCAATTACCTCGGCCAATTCCGTGAGGACTCTAGGGTGGTGCAAGAGCATATAACCCACTTTAAGGTGTTGTGCCACATGCTCCTTGTTTTGTCTACACATGGCCTTAGTGGAACAATTTGGAGATAAAGAAATTGAAACAATCAGTTCTACTTGATGACTGTGTGTGAATGCTTGAAGCAGTATAATGCCATAATAATAATAATGGGCATTCTTGTTGACAGTTAACTGAGCAGAAACATGGTCCAGTGAATGGGGAGACCTAGTTCTCGGTAGACCTATGTCATGTTTCCAGCTGCTGCACTAACCTGCTGAGGTACCTTGGGCAATTAATTTCCCTTCTTTGTGTTTCTGTTTCCCACCTTACCATTTTGTCAATGTAGATGTTAAGATCTTTGAGTCAGGCACTGTTTCTTATGTTGTTTGTACAGGACCATGGCCTAGTCCAGTGGAGCCTCAAGACACTATTGTAATACGAATAATAAGCAATAATAATATTTTAGAGAGCCTAGACCCTAGTTCCTTTTTTATATTAGTTTTACACAATTATTGTAATTTGTGTAATTTACTGACAAATTACACTTACTGATGTGATGAACTTGCTCTTGATTTGCACTGATACAAGCTGAGAATCAGGCTCTGAGTCAGAGTATGTTTGGAGACCAGTCTACCCTCTTCTTCCAGTGCTTCCAGGTCAAGATTGAAGTACATTGTCTTGGCAGGCATACTGCATTGTTGCTGCCTGTCACTTGCAGTCTTTATGCTTAATACAAGATTTTGAACTGTGAGTCCAACAGATTGCATAATCACTGCATTTCCTTGAGAATTAAGGAAAAAGCCCTCCAGATAGTTATTTTTCCTTCACCATTGGTATATATTTGGCATTTAAAAAAAATCCTCAGTGATTATTACACCTTAAATCCACTCTGATAAAATACTGAAGTCAACCATTATTAGGTCACGCTGCAGGTTCCCATTTCTTGAGAAAAGGTATTTAACTGTATAACATCCTGTCCACTCTCTTTCCTTAGGGAAGCAAACACTTGGGAAACTGCACCTCTTCCTTGTGTCTCATCATGATTCAAGGCAATAGGAGAAGGAGAGAACAGGACCTTGTGATAGCTGATTCAGCATTGTGGTAGCCCCAAACCAGTTTAATACACAATTAGCACAATTAGGTCTCCATTCTACCCACACTTAAGCTACATATATATCAGATTCTCATATAATTAGAATGAAAAAGTAGAGCTGAAGGACTCTCACCTACATTATGCGAAGTCATTTTTTCCTCCCTTCTGTAATTAAGTGCATAACTTTAAATGCTGCCAAGTACTCAGAGTAATTTTGACTTGCCTGGCTAGTACTTTCTCAGAAGAGCACACAGACGGTGTCAATTTTAGAACATGTTGGAGGAAAATAATACAAAACAATCAAATGAGTAGCATAGAGATGCTCAGGTGCTTCTCTGAGTCTCACTTAAGGCAGTGCTGTCAGAAACTTGGAAACAGAGGCCTGATTCCTGAGGAGCTGAGAGAGGGAAGTGGGCTGGCTGACATAGATGAGGATGCAGTCTTTGAATATCACACAATGAAAAGAGAAAGCTGACAAGAGGAATGCTGTGCAGTGCCAGGATGGGAGTGCCGAAGGGCTGGGGAGATGAATGTAGGCAGCTTCTGGAGTAGCTTTGATGCTTACAAATGTTCACTCTCTTTTTTGGAAGGGTTTTGGGGGCCGGGGACTCTGGGCTGCGGAGAGCTGCTGGATGTTGCTAGCCTCAGGCTCTGATGGTTTTTGTGCCAATTATGTTTTTATGTCATGTTTAAGTCAGGTTACCATATTTCCAGTTTCAAAAAAAAGGACACCAGGTTTGGGGGGGGGGGCAGTGATATGCCCCTGCCCCTCACTCCCAAACCACAGTCCCCCCACCCCCACAGACCATGTCGATACTCCCAGCCTGCAGCCCCCTGACACTGCCAGTTCCCTGAGCTCCCGACCCACAGTCAGTCCCCACCCCCCAGTACCTCTTACTCCCGGCCCACAGCTCCTCCAGCCTTCCTGGCACCCCTCACTCCTGGCCCACAGCCTCCTGCTCCCCCCCAGTCCTGCCTGTGCCCCTTACTCCTGACCCACAGCCCCCTGCTCCCCCAGCTCTGAAAGCATCTTTGGGCTGCTCCACCCCTATGAACACAGGCACTGACACGACCCAGCCATGCAGCTCCCTGCTACCTCTCCCCTGTTCCCTTCCCCCAGTGGTGGAGCAGGTGCTCTTCTGCCCTGCTGCAGCCCAGTGCTGGGGAAAACTTTGATGCTGAGCAAAGTCCTGGACATTTGTTGATATTTAAAAAACCAAACAAACAACTGGATGGAGATGGGAGGATCCAAAAAAGGATGTATACAGGAAAACCTGGATGTATGGTAACCCTAGTTTAATTAAAAACAATGTTGTTGTTGTCCTTCAAATAAAAAAAAAAAAAAATCTCTAACATGTAAAGTGAAAATTAAGGAGGTTATATTTTCTGAAGAAGATGTTTGAAGGGAGACGCTTTCTAGTTTTGACTGCTGCAAAGATGGATGGCTAGATTGCTTTGTGTGTGCCAGTACTTGTAGGTGATCATTGTCTGGACAGGGTGGCCTGTACACCTGTAAGCAGCTGAAAGCAAATGGGACAA
The DNA here is from genome assembly GCF_052110815.1 of Crocodylus siamensis. Taxonomy (NCBI): domain Eukaryota; kingdom Metazoa; phylum Chordata; order Crocodylia; family Crocodylidae; genus Crocodylus; species Crocodylus siamensis. Next base: position 58,895,477 of record NC_143400.1, on the reverse strand, counting down.
TTAAAGTCCCCCCTCCTTTTACTCTCTGCCTGCCTCTTCCACAGCAGGTTAATTCATGTGTGTTTGTATCTCCAAGGCTCTAAAACTTTCTAATGTCTCCAGGAGCCAAATGTACAATGAAGACTCATCACGCCGGGTGGTCCAAAGAGAGATGTATTTGTGACAGAGATCAATCTGTAACCGAAGATAAGTCTGGCGATTGGGATTTCATGACCACAGTGGCCTTTTGCATAACTGGGAAATCTCATTCTGATAGACTTTCATAGATTAATAGATATTAGAGCTGGAAGGGACCTTGAAGATCATCAAGTCCTGCCCCAAGGGCAGGAAGTCAGCTAGGTTCAAAGGACCCCAGCAAGATAAGCATCCAAACATTTCTTGAAAGAGTCCAGAGTAGGTGCCTACACCACATCTGGAGACGCTCTGTTCCAGGTCTTGGGGGCTCGGACAGTATAAAGAAGTTTTTCCTTACGTCCAGCCTGAAATGGTTTTTGGAGGAATTTATGACCATTGGTCCTTGTTTTACCCTGGGGCGTGCACATGCCGGGCCTTGATCATACAGTCCCTCACCGCCCAGCCCAGGGACATGATGATAACTTTTCGCTCCGTCCCTTAGGAGATCGTGGCCCCATACCCCTACCTCAGGTGGTCTTCTCCCCTCCTGTCCCACCTGCCACGACTTTGATGATCTCAGTGGTGGAGGGGTCCGACCATCTGATTCTGGCTGCCCCAGGGCCAAGGCATGATGTTCTTTGCGAGGCTCCAGCCTCCCCTGTACCTCGCCCTATACCCAGCCTCAACGGTGCGCTATAGTAGTTGTCTGCGGCCAACCCTCACTCTATGAGTGTTTCCTCCTAATTCCAGCTAGACCCTGGAGGAGGGTCCAGTAAGCCCAGACCCCTTTGACTCTTGCACCCTTGGTGGTCCTGACTCACCCCAACTTTGGAGTGCAAGACACTTCCTCCTCCTCCAACAAAAAGCTACGGGCACCACAATTATATGCCCCCTTACAGCACTCCCTAGAACACTACCTGGGAGTGCCTAGTACTGTGCTCTTTCCTTTACCAGATACCCATCCCCCTCAGGGCTGCCTTCCTGAGCCTGTGGGATATACTCTCATGTACCTGTGCCCTCAGTAAAGGAACCACCCCTTGACAGGCTCCCATCAGGGTCCTCCATCCCAGATGTGAGGGTCTCAGCTGGCCCCTTGTGTTGATACCTCTTTCCCTGTGGGTCCACTGGCCTTTGGCTCCGTTGCCAAGTCCTTGCTGTAGGCTCTCCTCGTGGCCCAAGTGTTATATAGAGCTGGGACACCTGTGTCTTCCTCAGTTCGACAGCAGCGTCTCTACCTGGGCACAGTTCAGGATCCTTTCTTGAGCAGTGTTTCCTAGCCCTGCCACCTCCTTAGTAGACCCAGGAGCTCTTCTCCTTATGCTCTCTCATCACCTCTTCTGCCCTGTTCTTCCCTCTTCTTATCCTTCCGGGTTGTTTCTCCTCCCCCTCTTTCCCAGCTGTTTCCCCTTTAAAAAAAAACCGCACAACGAGCTGCGTGGGTTTTGTTGCTGTTTCCAGTTTTGCTGTGGTTCCTGCTGCCGGTAAGCTGTTTTTGTTCATTTCTTCTTTCTTTTCACTCTCCTTGGGGTGTGCTGTCCCCTACGGTCCCTCTTTAACCCTTCGGGGATCGTGTCTTCCCCTTGCCCCAGGACAGGGCGCGCTGGTGAACAGATGTTCTCCCAGGTCCTGATGTAACCCCTTATGTACTTATAAGCAGCCACCAGGTCCCCCCTGAGCTTGCACTTTTCCAGGCTGAAGAGTCTGACTTGGTCAGATTTCAGCTGGCACTCCTCCTGACATCTTTCCTCCTGCTTTATAACTGCCTTAGCAGATCTGCCTAATGGGATCTGAGCCTATGGAGTTCAGAGAGTGGGTGCTTTGCGGCACTTGTGTTGATAGTATACACAAAAGATTGTTATTACCAGACCATTGATAGAGTGGTCTTTTGGCTGGGCATGTCTCTTCCTTAACACTGTCTGAAACCAAACTGCTTCTATTAGCTTGTAAGCAGGGAAAAGAGCCTATTGATTGCTCTGCTCTGAGAGAAGTGGTCAGTCATCATACAGGTCATTCCATGATAACACCTCCACTTTTTTTTTTTGAAAGGTTGGGGAAAAGGAGAGACACGTGGGGGTGGCAAATCCCCTGTAAGTTTTGGTATCTGTTGAAGTCTGTTGAATAGGAAATTATGCTGTTGGGGATCTTTCTCGGGGGCAGCTTTGTAGCCAAGTATGTATGTGCCAGCATGGCATAATGCAGTACAATGCAGAATTGTGTGAATTAGCTCTAAATGAGCCAATTTAGGTATTTGGAGCAGGTGTGTAGGGCTTCTTGCTTGTCTGAAGTGTTACAATTCCAGAAGGTCGGGGAGAGGGAGGGAGTTCACAGACCCAGGTGAACTGAGCTATTCGTTGGAAAACACTATTATAGACTTAAGCAATTAAGTAATAAATTGTTAGACTACAGATTAAAGCAAATGATGTCCGCTAGCTCACCACCTTCAGGGCAGCCTGGTGAGGTCATGAGTTGGCTGTCCATGAATTCTTTAGTTCATTGGTCCTGGTGCCTCCCAGAACCACTCTGAACTTTTAAAATTTTATTTCTTTTCTTACACCAGCTACATCCACTAAAGCTGACACACATTTTCATCTTACTACATTTGCTGGTAGTTAACAAACCACTATTTCCAGGTGTTATAGCTGACTCCACATAATTAATTTCTTTTCTTATTAAAAGGCAAAGCATCAAGTTACTGTGGCTGCTGCTTTTAACTATTACCAGTGTTTTCCAAAAAGCAATTATTCAAACTTGGCCCATCTTAATAGTAGTGGCCTTGACTGACCATATTTTTACTCTGAAGCTGCAGAAGCTTTATTCAGGCAGGGAAATTTATCACGCTGGACTTGGTAGGGGGCTACAGACTTCTAACAGCAGGTCTAATTGGCTGTACTTTTTCCAATATCTATTCTAGGATATTCAGAGATAGCTTGGGTATGTGATTTCAGCTAGGAATTTGGCACTGACTTTGGGGGGGGGAAGGGAAGGAGAGGAATCTTGTGAGTCCTTCCCACAGCCACTTCAGCAGAGGATCCTGGGGCTCAGGACAGGGGAGGCTTTGTGCCCCACTGACCTAGCTGGGAATGTGGGGTGCACTGCTGGCACAGCCTCTGCCCAGCAGTTTGCAAACCCTCCTCTCTTCATGCCTCTGTCCTGCCTGGTGTTGACCCCTGCACTCCCTACCCTGGATAAAGCCCAGGGACCCCCATGCCACCAAGTGAGGGTGGGCATAACAGATGACAGGGCAGTGGGGGGAGGTGTGTGCCCAAGAGCCAAGCAGGGATGGTGCAGCCACTCGGTTGCATTCAGCTGCCCTTGGCAATCTCCAGCATGCTGGGAGGCATGCAGGAATGCTCCCCCTGCCCTCCTCTTCTGGCCTCGGCCAGTGCAGGCATCTGCCTGCTTAACTGAACTGAAGAGTTTCATTTGCTCCCAATCCAGTCTACGCAGCTTGGCGAAACCTGTGTAGATGGAATCGATTCTGCCTTAGGCTTTTTGAATGTCTGTACTTAGCCTATATGCACTGAATTAATGCTTATCTTCAGAGAATTGAAAAGAATCATCATGGAATTGAAAAGAATCATCATGAACTGGAGTAATTTCAGCAGCTCCAAGCCACTTGGTGAAGAATTCAATCAGTTCAGACAGGGATTCTGGGATGCCTACCATTCCTATTCCCATTCTGATTCAATCCTAAAACCATATGAACTCCAGAAGACTCTGATCCCACTTTGGGACACAAGAGACTTTCTCCACATGCAAAATAAATGTACTATATTTTCTTTGAGGTTTTCACAGGTCATTCAATAGTTTTTTAAATTTTATATACAGCAGTTTTGTATTGTTGCTAGGAGTTCCTGTATGTAGCCTAACTATCACCTGCTGTGCATATCATGTCTGAGTTTGTTTATTCTTTATCAGTGGTAGTGGTGATGGAGAATAAGGAGGTGGGGGAGTATTTTGTTTGTTGTTTTTATCTTCCTAAAACAGAACGGGTGTATTCTGACGGGAAAGAATTATAGATAGTGAAATCCTGCTTTCAATTACACTGATGTTAAGTCTACAGGCTGGTAGAGTCATTGCAGACTCATGTTGGAGGAACTGAGAAAATTATCTGGCCCCCACAAATGCGGACATCTAGGGAAGGTAAATAGAGAGAGTCTCCTTCTTTACATCAACATGGACTAGACAGCTGGAAGATGGTGACAGTTTGCTGCCTGATTTTTCTATTACCTCCAGGCATGTGCACCAGGTGTTCAAGTAGTAGAGTCCTGAAAAGAAATACCCCATAATGTTGCTTTATAAAGGACAGCCACTTGTCAGAGCAAATGCAAGATCATCAAACTCAAAGTGCAGTAGTTTTTTTAAACAATGTAGGCAGGTAGTGGAGGTGTGAAATTGAAAAAGTCACAAATGCCTCCTACTTTATTCTTCCTAGACAGGTTTCTTGTACTTACTTAAAGGCTGAGAGTCCCAAGAAGGAATGTTAGCACCTTTATTACTTTTTCTCTAATGAGATTTTCAGATGTGTGGCAAAGTCACATTCCATATCACAGATGTTGTACCTGCTGCTGCCCCAGTCAACCTGGCTTACTGTGAAAATAAATCTGTAACTGGCTCTTCTGTATATCCAGTCTTCTGTAACATGCTCAAAACTTAATATACAGATACTAAATTTTCTCAGGATTCTAGGGCCTAAATTTAGCTCTTACAGAACTCCATTAATATCAATTGAGCTCTGTCTGCTTGCACTAGAAAGGCTCATAACTCTAGCACCAGACTGTCCTTCTTACTCACATAAGGAAGCCCATTAAATAAATGGAACTACTCCTGTGAGTGCTTGCATAAGAAAGCCCTTAATAGTTTTCAAGGTCCCTGTTACCTAATCCACTGAGCTTTCCTGGCCTGCATAGCTTTCATTCATAGCTTTATAAATGCACCCTTTAATGCCATAGGTATTTTTATTGTTTAAAGCTGGAATTTAAGGTATAACTGAGTTATTCAAACCAATTAGAGCCCAGTTTTTTAATGTAAATAAAACTAAATGGAACCTGAGAAGGCTTAATACTTTTCAGGAAGTGCACAGTATTGTGTAGGATGAGGTCATTAATGCTATATAAATCCAGGAAGAGCAACTGTTCAATAACCATGGCACTTTTTTCACCCATAGCTACCTGATGAATCAGTATCTGCAACAGGAGGCTAGGATTCCAATGGGGCATGAAGTCTAAACTGATGGATTGTTGCTTTCAAAAGGCCACATGCATTTGAACAATCGATGGTAACCTCTATAAAGTCGCACTCTATTGTTTGAGTTTTTTTTCTGTTCTCGTTGTTGAAATCTGATTGAGCAGAGCAAAGTATCCTATGGAAATTGTTTTACAGCTGGTTTCCTTGGAGCTTTCTGAGCCTTTTCTGGATGAACACTTATCTCAGTTCATCTCCCTAGAAAGACCCACAAAGCAAGATTTCTGGCTTTTACCTCATCCCATTATGCTAGATGCCTTGCTTGATTTTGCTGTTTTCCTGGCCCTCCTTTGCCTATCATTCCTCACCAGCCAATTAAATGAAGCAGTTCCTTTGCCCCTACTATCCCAGCCTATTACACATGAATTTGTCCAACAAGTTTTGCCTCAACTTTGCAGGAAGATGCCAGTTCTACAGACCTCTTTGTCTACATAAATGAGTGTCTGTTCCCAGCTGCAAGGGCCTTTCACATGAAACTGTCCCTCTGTGCCATCAGATAACTTTAAATCATTGCTGACTGCTCAGTCAGGGATGGATCCTGCACTTACTTTAGTGGGAGTAGCAATCTGCAGTTCTGACTCCATGATTAGTGAGGCAGGTATATGAATAGGGCTCTTATAGCATGTCTGTACTGCCTCCAACCTGCACTAGGGAAGGCCACTGTAAAGACCTAAGACAACAGCCCCGTGTGTGCTAAACCCCAGACACATGCAACATAGCTGCCTTAGAGCAGTGCTGGGCATACCCTAGTAACCTCTCTGTCTTGGGAATGCTTATTGGTCATACACAACACCATATAGCAGTCCATAAAGGCATCTAAACTGTGTGTCCATTTCAGGCTTAGCATATATAGTGTGACTAGGTGTGCTTCACTGCAGCATTCCCTAGCAAAGGGAAGCCGGAGGTGTTACTACTAGGCTTCTTTTTGCTAGAGCCCTCCAAGGATTGACACAGCAACTCATTTGATGTGGTGTCAAGTGAACGATAATAGCAATCCCTATGCTTTATTACAAGTTTCCTCCTCATAATACAACCTGGCAAGCAGTTTCTTCAGATGTTACAACAGCAGCCTTGAGTGGTACTGTCCGCAAATCCTCTGCTGGGTGTGCAGGATGCTAGTTTCTGGAATCTCTGTCATTCAAACAAGCATTCCAAGGTTGCTCCTGTCTCCCCAGGATGGCAACACACAACATACGTGTTCCTTTGTTTGTCTACTACTTCTGTAACTTTTCTCATCCCAAATTGTCCAATCCCCTGGCCCTGTGCCAGGCATTCCTTATATGGTGTACTAGTCCCCTGGCACTGTGCCAGACACATTGCTTATAGGGAAACTGTTGTGCCTTGCTTGCCTAGTGCCCAATCACAGCATTCACATCTCCCAGTGCCACAGAAGGTGCTCTGTTCAGTTTTGTTGCTTAGTTCTGGGAAGGCCTGGACTGTGGCTAAATAGCCTTAGCATAACTCAGTTTGCCCACTACAGGAGGCAGTGTAGACTTAATTGTATATTCCTTATACAGTTCAGAGGAGTCATGGTCAGGTGATTAGTAAAGTCCAATTCTAATATTCACCAGACTCCCATGAGGTACATCAGGTTAGCTCAGGGTTATTGGTCAGGATTTGCTCTGCTTTGAAGGCCATTTTTTAAAACTGTGGATATATGTAATGAATTGAGGAATGCGTATTAGTGGATGTCAGAGCCATGCCATTTTTATACCATTTCTCTACTGGTTAAGAACAGGGAGCACTGAGATGGTTGAAATAGATTTCACATTTTGCTTTTATTAAAAGAGAATGGGAAAATGATAAGAAAGATACCCCACCTCACATCTTAAAAAATAAATAAATAAATAAATAACCACTTCCTTTAGTTTCTTCGGAGATATGGGGAAGGTACTTATTTTAAATTGACATGGCTATTTTTCTTTTTAAAAAGTTTTGAGTCAGAAGATAGCCCACAGCTCTAGAGTGGAAGGAGTCAAAAACTGGGAATTCAGCTTTTCAGGCTTTGTATATGTTAGCTGACAACAGATGGGCTGTCTGTCTGTGTCATGTAGTAATGTATTGGGCTGGGACAGTCCTCTGCATACAGTTCCCCTGAGCACTTAACTAGGCAGCCAAACTCAATATGGGAGGGGATGAGCTACTTTAATGGGCCACCAGCAGTGACAAATAGGATTTAGGATGGTTGAACAGCCTGAAAAAGCCCATATAAACTTCATGAATGCAACTAATGTATTACGCTGCAATGTAAAACATAAATGTAAGGAAAACAGTGTTTGGAACCGGGGACTTTCTCATGAAGGACTGCTTTCCGTGTCAGCATCTTGGTCTCTATCAATTCTCAGCTATGTCCCATCACAGAAGGCAAGCTAGAGATACTCTTATCCTGAGCTCCTCAGAGATTAGAAGAAAATCTCTAATTTTCATGAGAAAGATATACAGGTTTTGTTTCTCTTTTTAAAAAATATTCTGTGACTGAAAGAACAGATCACTTTCATTTGTCTCTTCAAGCTTTTGTGAGCAGATATTGAATAGAAAGTGGCTCAAATAACTATATTTTTAGGAACCTACTTGCAGTAAAAGATTTATAGTTTTTTGCTTGCAAAAACCTGCTTCTTATTCTTTTAAAATATGGACTATCAGCAAGTGTCACCCTGAAGAATTAGACCCACTAGAGTATTTTGTTATATTC